>NC_079204.1:34128861-34728861 GCF_026745355.1 Beta vulgaris subsp. vulgaris
TGTTAGGACTTTAGTCATCAAATTCCTTTCCCTTTTTATTTCTTTTGGGCTTTTGATTCCATTAAGTTTCTTTTCGAATATACTTTTAATAATTAAACTCTTATTTAAAACTCGCTTAATTAAAATTTTACAAACTTTATTAAGCTCAGAAAAATATTTTAGTTGACTTTTAAAATAGTCAACCCTTTTTAAAAGTCAAATCATTTTCCAAACTCCTTTGGATTTCATATAATTACATAAATAACTTAATATATTTATGAAAAATCCTTTAAAAAATGTGGGGGATTACATATATATATATATATATATATATATATATATATATATATATATATATAATATATATTATATATATAATAATATATATATATAATATATATATATATTAATATAATTAAAATATATGTCTCTATGTTATATTCAAGTTGAAAATTATGGCTAAAAAAAATTCAATTATAGAGTGTATGTCTTCAGGAGATTTTTGGATTTGGCGCAATCACAAAGTCAAGTTAGATCTAAGAGACATGTGGTTCGAAGTTCAACAATTCTCAGATCAGTTACACGGAGAATTATAAATTTATGTATATTAAAGTATTCGTATTTTGATGTAGAGATTTTTATATTCATTTATTTTCATATCTAACACGTATTATTGAATATGACGTTCATAAAGATGAAAATATTCATCACTAATTGTGCTCAATCAGATGCTACTATTCAAGATGATGCGTTACACATGACAATAATGACAACATCTAGTTGTATGGAGATCGTTACAGGTGTCGTATATGCACGTGTTATCAAATTTGAAATTAAAATGTGCACTTGAAGCTGTATAATGTGTGAAAATTTACTAATTCATTTGTTTTTTTTAAATAGATAGCTATTCGATATAGGAGACCCTACATATGTATGTGAGTTTTGTGGGGCTGAAATGTGGTTTGATGAGAGGGTAAATAAACAAACAAGACAAAAAGCCGACCTTCTCATTATGTTGCATGCAAGGGAAGGTTCAACTACCTCTACTAAAAGATCCACCAAAACTTATTGACGACCTATTAAAGAAGAAACATAACAGAAGCAATCACTTCTTGAAAACATACGAGGATATAATATGATATATTCATTTACATCCATGGGTGGAAAAAATTTTGCACCTACAACTCGAGGACGAGGTCCGTATAATTACAAAATTGGAGGACAAAATCATCACTTGATAGGTAGTTTGTTGCCTCCTAATGGTGCATGACCTAAGTTTTCTCAACTTTACATATACGATACGGAGGATGAAGTTAGGAATAGAAACACTGCTGCAAGGTACAACATTATTGTTGTTTTCATAGCAATTGTGCTTATTTGTTATAGTTGAATATTTTTGTTTTTCATATTAACAATTTCTCTTATAAATGTCTTCACAAGTACCAATAAATCTGACAAGTTCGAGGATCGCTTAGTCGCACAACTTACAAGATATGATAGATCAAAATAACCCTTTAGCTAAAACTTTAGAATGGCTAGGGATAGGTTTGCATCGACACTGTGTATATTTGAAATTAAGGCTTATTGGAAATCAAGAGACGATGGAAGAACTTACAATTTGCCAACGGCATCAGAAGTTGTTGCGTTATTGTTGGAGATATTGACAGTGCTGATAAAAGAGATATAATTATAGAAACAAAGAGTGGAAATTATAGCAAATTTCTGAGCTTCATCCTTCTTATCTGGCAATGCAATATCCGCTGTTATTTCCATATGGAGAAGATGGATTTAGAACAATATTATGCATAGAGATAAGACTCCGACCGACGGTTCGACGAGAAAAAGATTTAAACTCACTATGCGTGAGTTCTTTGCATATAGGATACAAGATCGAGCTTTAGAAGCGGCCACCATACTCTTATCTCGCAGGTTGTTACAACAATTTTTAGTAGATCCTACACATGATTGAAGCTAAAGGTTGTCTTTTCTTAGACATAACCAACAGAGCCTTAGAGTCGCGAATGTGAAGAATTTAAGAGGGGTTGTCGAAAGAGGAGAAACAGAAGGAGCTTCAACTGGAAGTCGTATAGTATTGTCGACTTCATTCACCGAAGGACATAGCTATATGAGAGAAAACTATCAGGTGCGAGCTATTTGTAGATGGTAGGTTATCCGGATTTATTCATAACATTTACGTGTAATCCTAAGTGGCCAGAGATCACTAGATTTGTAAAGAAAAGGGGACTCAGGCCAGAAGATAGGCGGACATCGTTGCCGATTTTTAAGATGAAACTAGACCAACTGGTAAGAGTTTGAAAGATCGAAAAATATTTGGCAGTGTTAGGGCTGGTATGTAACACATCTTCCTTATTATATTATTATTATTATAGTTTCCGAACTACCTTTGTTGGTATAGTTATGTTTTGTCTGTAATATGACTATTAAACCCTACTTTGTTGTATTTCCAATTTTCAGTGGTATATATAGTAGAATTCCAAAAGCGTGGTTTGCCGCATGCGCATATTTTGTTGTTCATGCATCAACAAGACAAGTACCCGTAGCTTCAGATATTGATAAGATTATTTCTGCCGAGTTGCCCGATGAAGGTGAAGATCCAAAACTATATCAAGCTGTCACGAGTTCATGATGCACGGTCCATGTGGCGCAACAAACATAAATGCACCGTGTATGGTTGACAAGCAATGCCGTAAGCATTTTCCAAAGAGGTTTATTGATTCGACTAAAGTGGATGATGAAGGATATCCTGTTTTACAGGCAAGAGATAATGGATCTACAGTTGATAAGGGTGGAGTTCATCTTGACAATAGGTATGTTGTTCCATATAATGCTAATTGCTACGTAAATATCGAGCACATAAATGTTGAGTGGTGTAACCAGTCAAGATCAATTAAGTACCTGTTTAAATATATAAACAAGGGGTATGATAGGGTTACTGCTACGGCATACCAAGATAAACAAAAAGAAGGTGAAGGGAAAGACATCGACGAGATAAAGATGTAATATGATTGCCGATACATTTCGGCTTGCGAGGCAATTTGGAGGATTTTTGGACAACATCCATTATCGAACTCCTGCTGTGGAGAGGCTAAGTTTCCATCTACCAGGAGACAAACTTGTTTAATGACCATGCTGATGTAGAATCCGTACTAGACAGCCCCATATCGACAATACGAAATTCCTATCTTGGATGAAATGTAATGAGAAATATGAAGAAGCCAGGGCGATTAGTTATGTGGAGTTTCCTACAAGATTTGTTTGGAAGCAGGCGTTGAGGGAGTGGACACCAAGAAATAAAGGCTTTGCAATAGGTCAAATCTACACACTATGCCAGGATCTGGTGAGAAGTTCTATCTTAAAACGTTGCTAAACTTTGTTAAAGGAGCGATGTGCTATGAAGACATTCAAAACCTTTTATGGTGTAGTGTATCCTACCTTGAGGGAAGCTTGCTATGCAAGGGGATTACTTGCTGATAAGGAATATGTTGACGCAATCATGGAAGCGATTTTAGAGAATCAGGGCACTACCTAAGACTTTGTTCTCCATGTTACTGTTATCTGGAGTATGTCGAAGCCGGAGGATGTTTGGCACAAGACTTGGAGTTTACTATCTGATGACATTTTGTACAAGCAGCGTGGTATTCAAAAAAATAAAGGTACACAACTACCAACACATCCTGATAATAGTTACTACATATATTCTTAAGAAATGTGCATATTTAGATAAGCTTACTGCTGTGTAATTTTAATTTATTTTTCGCAGAACTACAGTTAACAGACGATCAAATTGAAGCGTTTGCGTTGGCGGAGATTGAAACCATGCTCCAAAGTAATGGCAGACAGCTTGCGTAGATTTAGTGAGATGCGTTTCGGATGAACTAATCATGTTTGAAGGACAAAAAAAGCTTATTGCGATGAGCTTTCTTACGACATAGAGGAAATGACGTTGGAACACATAAATTGTATAAGGGTCTAACTGATGAGCATCCATCATTTATCGAGAGTAATGGATGTTGTGTCGAGTCAAGAAGGAGGTGTGTTTTTCTCTAGGCTACGGAGGACCGGAAAAATATATGTCTGGAAGACATTATGTGCTGCCGTAAGGAAGATGGACGAAATTGTATTGCATGTAGCTTCGAGTGGAATTGCTTCTCTTCTCCTTCCACGGGGAAGAATGTCGCATTCGAGATTTGGTATCCCTTTGAATGTAACTGAGAATTCTACATGTGCCGGAATTCGTCCTGGGTCTATTTAGCTGATCTTCTTATCAAGACAAAACTTATTATATGGGATGAAGCTCATGATGCATAAGTACTGTTTCGAAGCACTTAATAGAAGTCTGAGGGACATAATGAGGTTAGTTGATAGGAGAAACATGCATCGACCGTTTGGGGGTAAAGCTATTTTTTTTGGTGGTGATCATCGTCAGATATTACCAGTTGTACCAAAGGGAACGAGGCAAGATATCGTGTTTGCTACGTTAATTCGTCTTACTTGGGGATTCGTGTAAGGTCCTAACACTTACTCGCAATATGAGACTTCAATCAGGTTCTTCTAAATCTTCTGCTGATGAACTGCGAGAATTTTCAGAGTGGACACTAAGCGTAGGAGACGGTAAGGCCGGAGGTCCTAATGATGGCGAAGCCGTAATTGAGGTTGCAAAAGATATTCTTATAGATCCAGGCCTCGATTCAATTTCAGCAATTGTTGATAGCACTTATCCAAACCTACATGACCATATTTGGGAAGCTAAATATTTCCAAGAAAGAGCAATTTTGGCGCCTACGAATGAGATAGTGGAGATAGTCAATGATCATGTTCTATCTACCATTCACGGAGAAGAGAAAGTGTATTTGAGTTCGGACGCTATAAGCAAAGAAGAGGGTAACTTCGGAGTACATGAAATATACTCCACTGAATTCCTCAATACGATAAGATGCTCTGGTCTCCCGAATCATAGCATACGATTAAAGATTGGTGCGCCAGTTATGCTGCTAAGGAATATTGATCAAACATCTGGGTTATGTAATGGCACGAGGTTAGTCGTTAAACATTTAGGCAATCGTGTTATTGAAGCAACTGTTATTTCTGGAAGTAATCTCGGAGAAAAGGTATTTATCCCAAGAATGACACTCACCTCGTCTGACTCGACTAAATTTCCTATCAGATTTCAGAGACGTCATTTCCTTTAATGGTTTGTTTTGCTATGACTATAAATAAAAGTCAAGGACAATCATTGTCCCATGTAGGTCGTATCTCCCGAACCTGTTTTCAGCCATGGTCAATTTTATGTTGTCCGTGTCCAGAGTTACGAGCAAAAAAGGTCTCAAGATCCTCCCTTTGATAAGAACACGGTGTGCTACAAGTACAACAAATGTAGTTTACAAGGAATATGTGCAAACATATAGTTTGAGTTAAACGCTTTTTTTTAATTTGTAATGTGTGCTCATTACCACAATTACGTGTAGAATTCATGAAATTTTAAAATTCGTTTCGTCTTCATTATATGACTTAATTTAATTATGTTATAAAGCGATAAATACACCCGTGCGTTATGCACGGGTCGATTAATGATTTGTTCGACCAACTTCAGGGTGCGGGGATGTTCTCCAAAATAGACTTAAGGTCAGGTTACCATCAATTGAGGATTGTTGATCATGATATACCTAAGACTGCCTTCAGGACGAGATATGGTCACTACGAGTTTACGGTCATGCCCTTCGGGTTATCTAATGCACCTGCAGTTTTTATGGACCTTATGAATAGGATCTTTCGACCCTACCTCGATAAATTTGCCGTTGTGTTCATAGACGATATACTGATCTATTCTAGGAGCAAGGAGGAACATGAGGGTCATTTGAGAGTCATTTTACAGACACTTAGGGACAACCAACTATATGCGAAGTTTTCGAAGTGTGAATTTTGGTTGGAGAGAGTGTCATTTTTGGGTCACTTTGTCTCTAAGGAGGGTGTGTCAGTAGATCCTGCAAAGATCAAAGCCGTGAGTCAATGGCCTATTCCAAAGAATGTCACAGACATAAGAAGTTTCTTGGGTTTAGCCGGTTACTATAAGAGGTTTGTGAAAGACTTCTCCAAAATATCAAAGCCCATGACCAACTTGATGAAGAAGGATTGTAGGTTTAACTGGAATAAGGACAGTGAGAAAGCCTTTCAAACGCTCAAAGAGAGGTTAACATCAGCACCTGTCCTAACCTTGCCTAACGGGGATGAGGGATATGATGTGTATAGTGATGCGTCCAAAAATGGGTTGGGTTATGTTCTTATGCAAAATGGAAAGGTCATAGCTTATGCATCTCGGCAGTTGAAGCCATATGAAGTCAATTACCTAACACACGACCTAGAATTGGTCGTAATAGTATTTGCCCTAAAAATCTGCAGACACTACCTTTACGGGGTGACTTGTCGAATCTTCACTGATCACAAAAGTCTCAAATACATCTTCACCCAGAAAGACCTTAATGTGATACAGCGTAGATGGTTAGAGCTCATCAAGGACTATGACTTAGACATCCAGTACCATGAGGGGAAAGCCAACATCGTGGCTGATGCGTTAAGTCGCAAGTCTAGCCATAGCCTGAATACATTAGTCGTTGCCAACAAACTTTGTGAGGAGTTTTCTAGACTCCAGATAGAAGTTGTTCATGAAGGGGAGGTAGAAAGATTGCTGAGTGCCCTAACCATCGAGCCCAACTTTCTAGACGAAATAAGAGAGAGTCAACCTGGGGATGTGAAGCTTGAGCGAGTAAAAGCAAAGCTTAAAGAGGGCAAAGCAGAGGGGTTTGCGATCCATGAGGATGGAAGCATACGATATAAGGGTAGGTGGTGTGTACCGCAAAAATGTGAAGAATTGAAACAGAAGATAATGAGTGAGGGTCATAACACGACTTATTCCGTCCACCCAGGGGAGATAAGTTGTATAAGGACCTCAAGAAGATGTTCTGGTGGCCTGGAATGAAGAAAGCAGTAGCTGAGTTTGTTTCCAAGTGTCTAACGTGCCAGAAAGTCAAAAGTGAACACAAGAGACCTCAAGGAAAGATTCAACCTTTAGACATTCCAACATGGAAATGGGACTCGATATCCATGGACTTCGTTGCCTTACCTAGGAGTCGGGGATGCAATAATACCATATGGGTGATAGTGGACAGACTAACCAAGACAACAAGGTTCATACCTATGAAAGATACGTGGAGTATGGAAGCCTTAGCCAAGGCTTATGTGAAAAATGTCATTCAATTGCATGGAGTACCCATGAGTATAGTATCAGATAGAGATTCACGATTCCTTTCGACTTTCTGGAAAAAGGTCCAGGAAGCATTTGGTAGTGAGCTATTGATGAGTATAGCCTTTCACCCAGCTACAGACGGTCAAATCGAAAGAACTATTCAGACATTAGAGGACATGTTGCGAGCGTGTGCCTTAGAATACCAGGGATCATGGGAAGACCATTTGGACCTCATAGAATTCTATAGACATACAACAACAGCTACCATGCTAGTATTAAGATGGCACCATTCGAAGCACTATATGGGAGAAAGTGTCGTAGCCCTTTGTGTTGGAACGACATTAGTGAGATTGTCATGTTAGGACCTGAGATGATTCAGGAGACATTGGATCAGGTGCGAGTCATCCAGGAAAAGATTAAGGCTGCACAGGACATGCAGAAATCCTACGCGGATCAGAAGCGAAGGGATGAGAGTTACGAAGCCGGGGAAAAAGTATTGCTTAAGGTGTCTCCAATGAAAGGAGTGATGCGATTCGAGAAAAAGGGGAAGCTAAGCCCTAAATTCATAGGACCATATGAGATTCTGGCAAAAGTAGGCAAAGTCGCTTATCGCCTAGATTTGCCCAATAACTTAGAAAGGGTCCATAATGTGTTTCACGTATCCCAACTCCGGAGATACGTACCTGATGAGTCACATGTGCTTGAACCGGAAAACGTCGAGATAGACGAAACCTTGTCCTATGAGGAGAAACCTGTCCAGATCCTAGACCGCAAGTGTGCGGATCGAGGAATAAGGACGTCAGAATTGTCAAAGTGTTGTGGAGAAATCAACATACCGAGAAAGCCACTTGGGAAGCCGAAGATGCGATGCGTCTGAAGTACCCTGAGCTTTTTCAAGAGGTACGTCAGTTACGGGGACGTAACTTTTCTTTTAAGGGGGGAAGAATGCGATAGAATTTCGCACTTTCACCCTAAAGTATGTTAATCATATTAGTTATGTGTAATTATTGCTTATCTGTTGTGCGAACGTTAGAAAACGCTTGTGAAATTTTGGGACTTAGAAGTGCAAAAGATCGTCGTTAAGATTGGCTACCTCCGTTTTGGGACGAAACTTCTTTTAAGGGGGAAAGCCTGTAATACTATGTATTTTGGAATTAATTCGTTATAATTAAGAAAATATAAAGAAGTTGATAAAAAGGTATTTTAGTATTATTTATAGAATAATAAGAATATGATACTAATAATAATACGAGTCGGTTTAGTTAATTTCGGATTTATAAAGGTTAAATCGAGTTCAATCGATCTAGGGTTACCACTTTTAGGAGAGTATAAAAAAGGAAAATAAGAGGAGAAATTTCAGAAACCTTAAATCTCCCTTTCTCCTTCTTCTCCCTCCTCTCTCGCTGTCCTTCCTCTCTCAGCGGCTCTACCTCTCTCTCTCCTCCCTTTTCATCCTTCGACCCTTTTCCCCTCTCTTCTTCCCTGAATCGTCGAAGAGGGTGGTGCGAGGTCGGAGTGAAGGCGGGTCGAGCGTGCGGGTGTGTGCAAGTGACGCTGCTGTTGTGCGACGTCGCGTGCGCTGCGAGCGACGAGGGTGGACGAGTTCGAGGCGTGCGACGCTGCGAGACGAGCGAAGGGTCCCGAAAGGGCTGCGCGCACGAGTGTGGTGTGTGCTGCTGTGCGACGTGCAAGCGACGAGGGGTGCGAGAAGCTCGAAGGTTGTGCAAGCCTTAGACGGGGTTGGCTGTGTGCGGGTCGTGAGGCTGCTGTGGTGGTGCGAAGGGTTGCGCAAGGGTGTTGGTGCGCAACTAGTCGGTCGCCGAAGTTCTTTTGCCGGCGAAAGTCAGTGGTTTAAAATCTAATAGGTATATATATTATATTAGTTTAATTATACTTATTGTTTTCGTAATTATGTTAAGTTATAATTAGTTAATTAGTAATTCAAGTTAATTAGTTTAATTTATTATTCTGATTTTAGTTGAGAAGCTGGTTTAGGTTTGTAATTAAGTAAGATGGGAAGTAGAACAAATTATATTACTGTTATTGGTTGGAGTTACCATCTTATTACGCGAACCTGATTTTTTTGGACATAAGACTGGATAGGACCTAAGATTTTGGACATAAGCCGTGGTTGGACTTATGACTTAATTGGTTAGGTAAAGGTAGTGGACTAATTACACTAACTAAGTTTAGTTTGCTCACTAACTTTGACTCCTAAAAGACGCTAAACTCATTAGAATAGAAAAGTAACGAAAGTTCATGAACAAGGGGTTTAGCTATAGTTTATTTCGAATTATTAGATCGTTATAGTTTTATGTTGCGCAGTAGTTGATAATGTTACCAACGACGTAGCACTAAAGTTTTTATTTGACGGTTTAGGTCCCAATTTCATAAGCGAAACGTTCGATTAAGACGGCGAAAATTCTCTGTTACAAGGTACGTACGCGTACCAGTTTAATCCCAAGTATTAGTATCATGATTAGGTTGCAATCTATGTTATTGGAACCTAAGAGCATGATAGGGAAGTTGATTGATTTGAGATTGTTGGTTAGACATTTGTAATTGAAATCGATATGTTGCATTGGAATGCGTAATTCTATCGTAGTATAAAATGAGCATTTTAATCTTATCCATAGTGTAACAAGGTGTTACAAGAGATATGATTTGAGCATTGTAACTAAGAGACAGGTAAATGATTCTATGTATCCATAGTGTAACAAGGGTGTTACAAGAGATACGATTTGAGCATTGTAACTAAGAGAACAGGTAAATGACTCTATGTGGTTATGAAATGAATGGTAATATTAAATGAATTATGGCAATAACTTGTAGCTGGACTCCCTACAAGTGATGAACAATGGGGGGAGTGTGGGACTTGTCCTACGCTCCTACGCAGGCCTACTGTGACGACAGTAGTGTCCTTATATTTGATAACTCAAGTAGGCGGAAGGTTCCGTTCGATCTTGGGGGTATGCATACTAAGGTGAGGTGTGAGACGGAACAAAACCGTATTTGCATTTCATCTAATAGACCAAGTTGTCTATTAAGGATTCAGTAGCCCGTATGATTCTAGTAAGATGACGGTGCCCGTTCGATGCCAAATAAAGATTAAAGAAATTAAAGGATGTAACATAATGTAGCATCATGCTTAAGATTGTTCATGTGTGCATCATTTATGCTTATATGTATTCAATGGTTCATTACGTACTCAGCATAGCTGATTGTGTGTTATATAGTGTTTATTGAACTGCGATGAACCATTGATGCTACAATGGGGAGCAACTAGGTGTGCTGGTGCTGCTGCATGATATCGAGCATACGTGGACTAGTCTTTGGTATTTGCATTTAAAGCATTTTGAAATAAGTATTATTGAATTTTCTAGGACATACATTAATGGTTTGTGGTTTGAATGAAAGGGGTCGTTGATGATTCCCGAGTTGTATTTATATTTTAATTCCGCTGCATTTTAGTTTTCGAGACAATGTTTTAAGTTATCATTAACTCTTATCATGCCTTGCGTTCCATCGCGACGGTAACATTCCCAAAGTCGATGCGACGTAGTAGCAGTAGACGCGTATGGATTTTGGGGGTGTTACAGGAACAATTGGCGCTAGAAGGAGGGGTGAACTATACTTTTAAGTCTAAGCCATAGTTTTACCAACAAAGTCACTTTCATGGATCCTAATCAAAATTTTGGGATGCAGAAACTAATGAAAATAACATCCCCATAGGAAGGGCAACCCTTGGTTTCTAAACCCCGGTGCCGGCGGCAGGATTGTCCAAACCGCCAATTGATGAGGGGAAGAAAGCTGCTGAGACCTCTCAGCCAAACATCTTCGAGACACTCTAACACATGTTTACTCCAGAGCAGCTCAGGAGTGCTACCGAAGTCTTTCAAGCCGTGGCCAGCCAAACACCACCAACCGGTCCAACCGCCAAGCGTTCTCTGAGCAGAGCCCACAGCGCAGTGAGAAAGATGCGCTCACTAGGGACCGGTCGCCAGGGAGAACAAGGTTGTTATGACCAGGATCAGATGGCTGGATCCAAGACTCCCACTGAGCAGTTCGGGGAAGAGGAAGCGGAGGAGGACAAGGTGCAAGAGACTGAGATTCAACAGTCAAACCATCCTAGAAAGGGAAGCGAATACCGGCGAAGGGCACGGGTATCCCTGAGAAACCCCCCTTTTACCACGGCCATCCTTCAAGATACGTTATCTTGTCTATTTGTTTATAGTGTGTTTGAAGTTAACGTTAATAGTGTGTTTGGTTTTAAAGTATTTTGTCTATTTATTTCAATTCTAATGTTTAGTTATATGTTTTCCGCTGCAAAATTCTAAATAAGCCGATAAGTTATCACACGGGCGATAACGCTTTAATGATTCTCTAAGTTTTATATTGAAAAGGTATTTTGTAAAAGAGAGAATTATCGGACAATAACTAAGTTTATTTGAGTTAACTAAAAACCATTTATCACATCTAAAGTCAAACGTATCAAAAACCAATGTCAAATAAAACCCAAATATTCAAAAACCATTTATCACAATTAGGGGTACCAATCGAGCGAGTCGATCGCGAGTTGGAGTCTACTCAACTCGACTCGTGCTCAACTCGACTCGAACCTCGTTGAGCACAAAATTTGCTAGCTCAACTTGCTAGACTCGATTCGAGCTCGTTAAGCTCGACTCGGCTCGAGTGACTCGAGCTCGTTAAGCTCGACTCAGCTCGATTGATCGACTCGAACTCGTCAAGCTCAACTCGACTTAGGCTCATTATGCTTAACCCAACACAAACCCATCAAGCTCAACCCAAACTCTCAAGTTTCATCCTTCCCTTTTATAGAGAAAAAAAAAGCTTTGGTCGTTAGTTTTCAACTAATGTGAGACTTTTGTACAAGCCCCTATCTTTTTATAAAGTAAAATAGCTTTTTATTTTTTGTTTTTCTACCAATGTGGGATAAGTTCTATGCATTATTTCTCCCTCTCCTTTTCCAACTTGTTTACCTTACTTTCTTTTTATGTATATTTTTTTTCATTCTCATTTCAACTATTTATATAAAAAAATTTAACGAGTTGCTTGCGAACTTATCGAGTCGAGTTGGAGCTTGCTCAACTCGACTCGTTAAAGTCTCCAGTCGATCACAAACTTTAGTCGAGCAAATTCAAGTTAAGCGTTGACCGATTATTGACTGAGTCAATCACAAGTTGCTCGCGAGCTGCTCGACTCAATTAGCATCATAATCACAATAAAAAAGATAGCTTAACACTCAACATTTCTCATTCATCGTGGTTCTACACCTCAAAAGTTGTTTGACCAATTGATAAAAGTAATTGTTCGCCTAACAATATAATAGTAAAGATAAATCGTCTCAAGACCCAATAGAACACAAACCATGATCAACATTAAAACACGTAATTAACAAAGTTGAGTTTACATCATCTAAGAATAATAAATTGAACCCCCAACCCGCATTAATAAATAGAATTATGTTTGCTCCAACAAATAGTAGTCATAGAACTGACATCTGCTACAACACATTGGAAATATTCATAAACAAATAAATTTCCTATGAAATTAACATAACTTCGCTCTCACAAATAGAGAGAGATGTCAAGTAATGTCATGTAATAAGCCAATAATTGGGTAATACTGCTTTCCAATAAAGAAGAAATAGAAATTTCATTCTTGACATGAAACAAAAACTAGAAAAAGCAAACATCCACCAAAAAGCTGGTAATTTCAAAAAAATAAAGTTGTTTAATTGCTACTACTGACAATTTTTTTATGGTCACTAAAAATAAAGTTGTTTAATTGCTACTAATGGCAACTTAGAAGTGTGACAAGGAGAAATTATGGTAAAAAAAACTAATGGAATCCTTCATCAAATATATTATTTTTTTCCGTTGATTTGTACTCCCTCCGTCCCATAACATAAGTCTTGATTCCGTATTTACACGAAATTAAGTTAAAGTGTAAAATTATTTTATTTGAATAAAAATATTAATTTTTATTGAAAAACACTTACACTATTTTTTCTTTTTAGCAAAAAATACAAATTGAACATTAAGTTGCATTGCTTAATGTGTAAAGAAATTCAATGCGGTAAAAGATTTCATTTTAATTATGAATACTTTTCGAAAAATTAAATTATTTTCATGAATATATTTCGAACATAATTATTAATTGAAAATACAAATAAGACTTGTATTTTAAAATACTTGAAAGAGAAAGGAGACTTATATTATGAGACGGAAGAAGTATTAATTTGAACAATCAAAAAATCAAACAGCATTTGCGAGTGCTTTTTAATTTTCTATCAGGACTACAGGATTAGTCATGACTCATGAGCGGAAATTTGGTTCATTTCTTTGTTTTATTATTTCTTTCATTTATATTGCCTAGAAATTACACACATCCTACAACTATCCTCGTATCGAAGATATCTTACATGTCAATCATTGCTCATATTTCCCGTTAAATGCGAGATTAAAAACCAGCACCCGGGAATCCAATCTAAAATATTGACAGTATGAACCCAAAGCTGTTAACCGGAAGCTGTAGAAGCATCACCAGCACTCCACCATCGTCAGCATTGCCATCATCATCCCCTCCAAATGAACAAGCATCCCCCTGGATCATGCAAATTAATAAATGTTGGCATTCTAGTTCTTTGCTCACCTTTTGATACTGATAACTAGTATTTAGGCCCGGGCGATGCCTCGGATTTTCTCTTTGCTACAATTTATTAGTAGTTAAATAAGTATTCTCATACTCATTTAAAAAGTCATCTTATTCATTATATGTATTTCAAACGTTTTCCATTCATATGTCATCATTTATTTTGATTACAAAATCAATAATGGTATGGTGGAGTAATGGTTGGATTTCTTACTTTCATACTTGAGGTTATAGGTTCGAATCTTTACGTAATGTTATTGGATATAATGTAATTGGATGAAGGAGGGTGACACGTGGCACATATACGTTCTTCGGAACGCCTTTTAATATATTAGTATAGATTGGAACATTAATTTACAAGCACAGCATGCCATGGCCACACTTCAATTTTTTTCTTAAAAACACCACAAAGTGCCAAAATATAACTAGAAAGTGACACACGGATGTCAAGTACAGATAGTAGCAACAAAATTTAAGCGAGACTAGACTACAGTGTTTTAAAACATACCATGACACTATTAAACCATTTCATTCCAAAGTTGAAGCTGCTGCAGTATCAGTATGGACAACGCAGGAAGCTCTAGGAGTACCATCAGCATTTTGTGCAGCATCGCCATCATCAGTGCCTGCAATATAAAGAGCAACATTCTTGAGTAATTCAATCGAGGATAAGTGGTGTTTAGAAGATTGTAAGCTTAAAAAGTTATTGGACGACATACCATGACACTCTTCTTGATTATTTGATACCATGATTGAAGCTGTTGGACTATCAGCGCCTTTGAAGACAGCACCAGCATCAAGTTCAGTATGAACAACAGAGGAGCCTGTAGAAGTACCATCAGCATTTTCCGCAGCATTGCCATCTTTAGGGCCTGCAATATAATAAGCAACATTCTTGAGGAGTAATCCGACTGAGGATAAGGGACGTTTACTAGATTGTAAGCTTAAAAAGTTGTTGGATGACATACCATGACACTCTTCTTGATCTTTTGGTACCATAACTGAAGCTGTTGGAATATCAGCGCCTTTGAAGATAGCACCAGCATCAATTTCAGTATGAACAATGCAGGAAGCTATAGGAGTACCACCAGCATTTTGTGCAGCATCGCCATCATCAGGGCCTGCAATATAAAAAGCAACATTCTTGAGGAGTAATCCAGTTGAGAATAAGGGACCTTTACAAGATTGTAAGCTTAAAAAATTGTTGGACGACATACCATGACACTCTTCTTGATCTTTTGATACCATAGTTGAAGCTGTTGGAATATCAGTGCTTCTGAAGACAGCACCAGCATCCAGTTCAGTATGAGCAACGCAGGAAGCTCTAGGTGTAGCGCCAGCATTTTTTGCAGCATCAACATCATCAGGGACTGCAATACAACGAGTACATTCTTGAGGACTTGAGGAGTAATCCAACTGAGAATAAAGGACCTTTACAAGATTTTAAGCTTAAAAAATTGCTGGACGACATACCATGACACTCTTCTTTATCTTTTGGTACCATGATTGAAGCTGTTGGAATATCAGCGCCTATGAGGGCAGCACCAGCATCAAGTTCAGCATTGGCATCCTCGGGCCCTAAAGGACATGCAAAACAACCAAGAGTAAGAAATACCACTAATTGACTACAAAACATGCAAATTAATTTATGATGCTAGAACTTTAGCTGTATCTTTATCTTTCCTTTTTGGTGGTCATAATCAGAAACTGTAGCAGTGTACCAAAATAAGGGTGCCGATAACATTAAGAAAGTCATTCCGGAGCAATCAGATATATAAGCAATGACATATTTCTAGACATATTGAGCATAGATCTTTAAAAAGATATTCCATGACACTCACTTCCATCTTTCGGATCAAAAGTTGAAGCTGTTCTGTTATCAAAACCAATAGTACAGGCTGGAGGAGCATCAACAGCGTCCTGTTTAGCAATGCCCTCTCCACTCCCTGCAAAACCACATCCAAATGAGTTAAACATGTTCGGACATTCTCTTGCCCTTTTAATTTTAATTTTTTGAGACTTAGTGGACCATTAATTAGAAACAAAGGTAGTACAGTCACAGCTTTTGTTAAGCAGCACGAGACAGAGCATGTTGAAAATAAAAAAAGCTTCAATTAGTATATGATATACCTTGACGGTCTTCGTTCCCTTTTATATTCAAAGTCAAAACTGGCTCACCATCAGAACCTACAGTAATGGAAGCTGTGGGAGCATTGCCCACATCAAGTTCAGCACGGCCATCATTGTGCCCTGCATGAACATGAGTATTACTGCATCATGCTAGTGTAATATTCCCTTCTTTACAACTTTCAATGGTGACAGGTTGTAACAAAGGCATGCCGAAATTATATACGAGTATAGACATAATTCTTTAGGAACACCCAATAACCCAAAAGAAAAGAGCAATGACACTCTTACAGAGACTGACCACATAACTCTTCTGTCTCTTTTGAATCCAAGGATGATCTTAGAGCAGTACCAGAACCTACAACAGTAGGAGCATCCGCTGCAACATTTTCAGCATACTCATCAACATGTCCTGAAAAAAACTTACACATTCAGACTGCATTATTTCTCTTTAACTTGATTCTGACAGTAAAAGCTGGATAGTACTATTTATACACGAGGCAAATTTAAATTGACAAAGACACAAACATACAAGAGTAGGAAGTCGCATTCTTTGGAAACAATCAAACAAATTTAGCAAAATTCCTTCTTTCGGATGCTAACAAAAGAATTGTTTAAAGCATACCATGACACACTTCCGTCTCTTTCGATTCCAGATTTGAAGATGCCTCAGAACCTACGATGTAGAGAGTTGTGGGAGCATCGCCATGATCAGGTTCTGCAAAGGCAAGATGGGCAGGAACATTTATTGGAGATACTCCAACCATTCTGACTTTTGGATGCTAACTAAGATGTGTTGAATACATACCAGGACATTCTTCTACCTCTTTCGATTCCAAACTTGAAGATGTCCCTGTATTATCAGGATCTGTGAAATAACAGGCAACATGGGATAGAACATACTTAGGAGCTATTCCAACTATCGTCATTTGGATGCCAACTAACATTTATTTAAAAACATGCCATGACACTCTTTTACACTTGAAGATGCCTCTGTTTTAAAACCTACAATAGGGAGATTACTGGGAGCACAACCAGCATCATGTTCAGCATTGCCATTATTAGGCTCTGTAAAATAAGTTGAAGCCTCATAAAAATTTTCAAAATGCAAAATAGAAGCACAAGGACAGAACTCAAAATTAGCAGGTAATGAGGAATTCTTGTCAACAGCGACAAGAGGAATGAAGCCTTGCAAAGTTGTCAAGTCCTCGGACTCCGTGCATGAACAAGCAAACATAAAATCTCAATTTTCATAATGTAATTCAGTAAAAATTAATAACACACAAAGGCAACTTTATATAGGGTTTACAAAATAATACCCCTAGAATAACACAACTCTCAAAGTAAAACAAAACAATACATTCCTAAGAGCCAGTACCATTTTTACATTGAGTCTAGGGTAAAACTTCAAAGTATGTTCCAAAATCCAAATATCAATTCGGAAAGAAAATTGGATACAAAAGGCACCTTCTGAACTTTGAACACGGTTATGGGGATACAAAAATGTAAAAACTTGTTCTAAATTCATGTGAGAAAACGAGAGACCATTAGCACATTTGATAAGCATACATAAGAGAAGTGCAGAGAAAAAGAAGATGCATAAATTGCATAGGAAAACTAATATCAGAAATATATATTAAAAAATTCTATTTTTCAGTTCCTAAGAAGCTAGTCATAGTACAAATTGACAAAGCTGATCCTTATTCTGGGTCTGTGTCAGGCTTTCAGCCGTCGAGTCGTATCGACACTGCTGGGCCAGCCAAAATATTGTTTCTGAGAATCATAGACCTGTACTGTTACTAACATATCCTACGGAAAAATTAAAACTAACACTGATTATTTTCTAAAAAAATTAGATGCTTCATCAGCTAAGGTGGGCTTGTAGCTTACGTCAACACCCACACAGCAGATACATTTCCCATAAAGAGCAAATAAAGCCACTATATCAACACTTCACTACGACACTACCATCATCATCATAATCAAGCAGCCCATCATATTTCACAAACTCTTGCACATGCACAAACTTCAGCCCATATTAACATATACCCAAATGTAAATATTGCCACCTTAGACCCAAATATAGAAAAGTCCCACCTATATAATTTGAATTGTCTATTTGCTCCTACATCAAAGACATGCAGTAATATTGTATCCTTTTTGACATTGGTAGCAGTGATAGGCAACAGAAATTTTTCTCGAAACATACCATGGTGCTCTTCTGTTTGTTTTGATGCCAAAATTGAAGTCACAGCAATATCAGAACTTAAAGCACACAGTTCTAATGAAGCATCACCACCACCAAGTACAGCATTGCTCTCACTAGGTCCTACACAGAAATGCAATTTATATAATCGTGTCAGCATGTTTTCCCTCAAATTGCCATTTTTTTATGATGGTGACTCGAAAATGTGAATGATAATCCCAAACATAAACCATATTACTTGCAACAATTTCAAGATTCGGCCGTCTCATATTAGTTGCAACAATTGCATTTTAGGCACAAACTCATTATTATTTTATCATTTCTCACTCTAGAATTGTACCTCACACCTTTAGTGAAAATGATGAAACACTAAAATAAAACCCACTATAGCCCCCCACCCCAATTAAAAGACCCACACACTTTACCTATAATATAAATACTTTCTATGTTTTTCTCAGATCAACTTTAACAATAGAATACTAGGAAATCAATCTAGACATGTGATTAGCTCTACAATAATGTAGAGCAAACTCTTAGGAGCTTAGTTACTTAATATTCTAATACCCTCTGCTTCCTTCGTTTTCTTATAGTTGCAACATTTTGACCTTTGCACTATTCATATAATTACTTTGACCGAGAGTTTTGACTAACATATAATACAAATTTAAGAATGTAAGATGTTGAATTTATCTCAATATATATCTACAAGGTTTCAACTTCTTATAATTTTCACAAATAGGTAATTAGTGATATTAATGGCCAAAGTTGTGTATCGTCAAGCGCGAAAGTCAAAACATTGCAACTATTACAAATCTAAGAATGTATTACTTAAGATGTGTATCAAAACCAAGGTCATATGTATAGAATTTTATGTGTGTGTGTGTAATATATATATATATATATATATATATATATATATAATATATATATATATATATATATATATATATATATATATACTTGTACCAGTCCCCAGAAATGAATAAGCATCTTTCATATATATCATAACAGCTTCATGGTATCAACAGTAAGTTAAAAACCCTGATTTCCCAAATTGTATGCATAGTGATCCATGATTCTAGTACTTTATTAATATATTTACACCTTCATATTTAATTCTGCTATCTGCTTAGTTTAGTAACACAAACATTCATCTGATTTCGTTAGTGTAATATTAGAGTTCAAATACGATATTATAACTTCTCCCTGTGGATTCGATTCTGACTTCCCTGACTACTAGTTAGCGGACCTTAGGTTATTTTTGATTAGGTGATACGACTTTAGCCTATCACCAAACACTTCTTGAATTTAACCCTTCGTTCTTAT
The DNA here is from genome assembly GCF_026745355.1 of Beta vulgaris subsp. vulgaris. Lineage (NCBI taxonomy): Eukaryota > Viridiplantae > Streptophyta > Magnoliopsida > Caryophyllales > Amaranthaceae > Beta > Beta vulgaris. The sequence continues at coordinate 34,148,436 of NC_079204.1, forward strand.
CTCAAGTCTCATGGTGGTGTACAACTAGCTGAATGTAAAAACTGTCATGTACTTAAGGTTGCTCCATCTTTACTTTTTCAAACCAATGTCCTAAATATTTTTAGGATGAAGCTATTCTCAATGCAGCATATCTGACGTATGCCTTCTCGGGTTCTCAAATTAAAATCACCCTTGCAAACTTTTTAAAGTCAAAAATGCTTTCGAACTCCTTCATTGTACTGCTTTTGTTCATATCAAACGTGATGCTCGTGCACCATAATGTGTCCTGGATATTCAGCCAATCAAAAAGGCTACAGGTGTTTCTATCCAACTATATGCAAGTTCTATAATACTATGGATGCTCTAGAATATAATGGAGAACAACACAATTGAAATTCAAAATTGAAGCGGGCCATCACCCATTGAGCCAAATTCACCATCCTAGATCACCTCCATTTTATCTCATCCATCACAATGATCATATACCTCTAATACTTAGTTGTAGATTCAAGTTCAGACTTGATCCAACATATGTATACATCAACTTCCATGTTTGATTAATCTCCAATTGTCTACCCTAAGCATCTTCCTGATAATGATGTAAAAGTTTATGAAAGGAAGACAGATGATTTGCCTGTACCACATCAGCAAGGTCAAGAATTTCTCGTAAGCCAAGCCGAACTTAAATTTCCAATTGTCTATCCTAAACATCCACAGTCAGTTATGTTTTCCTCAATCACGTGTTGACGAATGGATATTCCAATTGGCAACGAAAAGGTGTTTGATCATGCACTCAACATTGTTTTTGCATCTTCATCTCCTACACGGATCCGTCTCCAACAACCCTGCATTTGTGACATCCTTAGACACAAGTTCACAATTCCGAACTCAATTTATGAGGCTCTCAGGATTCAGGAGAGGCACAAGGCAACCTTAGAAGAATATATTGCACTTGAAAATTGCCACTTGGGTATTAACGATACTACCTCCTGGAAAGAAGACAGTGGGCTGCAAACGGATACACTCAGTCAAACAAAAGACAAATGGAAGTATAGATAGATTCAGAGCTCGACTAGTGGCTAAAAGGTTTAATCAATCATATGGAATTGATTATCACGAGACTTTGCTCCTTGGGTAAAGCTTAACACAATTCGTGTCTCGTTATCTACTGCAGCTTATCAGAATTGGCCACTGTTACAACCTGAGTCAAGAATGCCTTTTTCAATGCAGATCTAATCGAGGAAGTCTATATGGATATACCTCCTGACTTTGAGACCAAGGATAATCTGGGGAAGGTTCGCAAGCTGAGAAAAGCATTATATGGACTTAAACAGTCTCCCAGAGCATGGTTTGACAGATACAATAAAGTACTTAAAAGAGGATAAATACTCCTAGACAACAGGAGAGCATACTCTATTTTGTCAAACACTTTACAGATGTGAGAATCAAGATTGTAATAGTGTATGCTGATGTCAGAGTTCCGACAGGGAATCATAAAGGAGAAATCAAAAGGCTTAAGATACTGCTGTGCAAGGAAATTAAGATCAATTAATCGTGTATTGGGGACGGCTGAAGCAAGTTTAGAGGCGTCCCCTTGCTCTTCACTGAAATTTCAGCCAATAAACCACCGGGAAGTAGCCGGCGACAACAACGCCATTGGAGAAGGATGAACAGTAGAGAGAGAAATAGCAGTTGTCGTGAATCGTGATTGAGTTTGAGAGAGAAGAGAGGAGAAATAAATAGCTAGTACTATCACGTGATATCATTAAACAAAGGCACCTGTTGGTTGTTGCACTGTAAACTAAGTATGGTTGCCCGCTGTATTTTACATCTTTTGACCTTTTCTTCTTTTCTTTTTAAATAACGAATACCCCTTTTTTTTCCCTTTGGCATGTGGTCTACTGGTCTCTAAAGATATTTTTCTTTTTCATATATTTTTTGTTTATGCCAGCTTTTCTTATCTACTAGAAGGAAAACATAAATGTTAAAAAGTACAATAATATTTTTCTAGATTTACTTTGACACTTTGAATCGTTAAAAATAAAGTAATTTTTTGCCAGAAATTATTTTTTTATTTTATTTGTTGCCGAATCCATGCCGTACCCATTTTTTGAAAATTTAATTTTCCGTTCTCCGTCCCCGTACCCATACTCGTATTCGTCCCCGTATCCATTTCCTTACTACCTAGGCGACGACTACTAACTGAACTTATGATTGGAACCGTCTAGATCATGTGTGACAGCCAGTCAGCAATTGCAATTGCCAAAAATCTAGTCCATCATGATCGAACAAAGCATCTGGAGATTGATAGACACTTCATCAATGGGAAAATTAAAAGCACGGCAATCTCACTCAACTATGTTCTATCTAGGCAACAACCAATAGACATATTGACTAAAGCCTTGATTCAGCCCAATCTCACTAAACTAAGTACTATACTTAGTCTGGAGGACATATATTATCTAGCTTGAGAGGGAGTGTAGTAAATCAATCTAGGCATGTGATTTGTTGTACAATAATTCGTAAGAGATTAATTCAATCTAGAGGGGAATCAATATCATGTTCAACACCATCAGGTCTTACAAAAGAAAATTCAGATTACTTTCTAACGAAAAGGAATATTATTCCACCTTTTCTTTTCCATGATCATATTGATGGTCATACAGGATAAGATTAATCAACAAAGGCATTTCACACATCAGCAACAAACTGTGTTTGTTTTTCAGGAGCAACCTGAACCTAACAGTAAGTCTTTTAGGGTGCTTAAATTCGTTGAAAACGTACCAGAACACTTTTCTTTCTCATCTGCTTCCAAATTCAAAACTGCTTTGGCGTTAGAACCTACAATATGTGAAGTTGTAGGAGTATAACCTGAATCAAGTACAGCGATGCCAACACCAGGGCCTGAAAATGAATAGGCTTGTTACTGAATCATGCAGAATCATTAGATCTATTTTCTTGAAATTTTGGTTGAGGTAATTAGACATTATCATATTAATTGACCAACAGAGACATGCTTAACCAACTGGGAAATGTAGCTGTGCAGAAACAACTCAATGACACCAAATAAAGTGATGGTATAGTTTGTAAAATGCTTAACCAAAAGTCGTTTAAGACATACGGCGGAAGCCTTCTTTTTCTACAGATTCCAAAGTTACATATACTGCGGTATCTGACGCTACAGCATGGGATGCTGCGAGAGTATCACCTGCATCGATTTCAGTATAGCCATCTTCAGACCCTGCAACCAGGCATGAAAATCACTCGTTTGATAACATTCTCTACTCTCCATTAAGGACCCTTTAGTACATTCCCCGACTTTTGAAGTCAGCGTGATTTTTCTCCTGGAAAAATAATGAGGTTACTCTATTTCACATATCCTAATCCTTTCAAATGAAATGGAAGACAAACAAGTCAAACGTCTTCTCCAATCGTTCAATCTTTACAAACACTGAAGCTTGGGTTGCTCAAGATTTAGACGATAGCCCATCTTCTAAATAAGTAATCATCGAATTTGGAAAGAAGTCCATTAAAAAAAACATTTCCTAGGGAAAGTTTACAAACAGCATATGATAATGAATTTTGAGATCTACGACACATACAAAGACGAAGTCTAAACAATGGTAAAAAGAAGCCGAGAAACCAATCTCTAATGAGAGATATAGCAGACTTTCTTCAACCCTTCTTCAAAGTTCGGGATCTGAATGCCTCATAATTTAGCAATCAAACATGATAGGATAATTTATGAAAGATATTGAAAAATGAACTCGATGCTCAGAACCATTGTATATCAGGGTGTATATTGATTGAATGAAAAATGAACTCGATGCTCAGAACCATTGTATATCAGGGTGTATATTGATTGACTTTGTTGACTTTGGATGGGTTGTTCATGTTAACCAGTAACATGTTCCGAAAGTGGAAAAGTTTTGTTAAAACATACCATAAAATTTTTCTTTCGACTCCAAAGTCAAAGTTCTTGCAGTATCAGCAGCTTCATGTTCAGCTTTTTGATCATCAAACGCTGCATAATAACAGGCAAGTCACCATATCATGTTTACATAGCATTTATAATATTACTACCAAAAGCATGGCATCAGGAACAACACAAATATAGCAACAATAGCATACTCTTACACTGCACAATATTGTGACATACCATGGCAACCTTCTTTCTCACTTAAAATCAATGTTGTGCTGGTCTCAGTAAGAGAACCTACAACATATGAAGCTGGGAGAGCATCACTAACATCATGTTCAACATTGTCATCAACTCCTACAGAACATCAAAATTTTTAAGCATGTCTGGGTAACAGTTTGATAAATATGAGATTTAAAACTGGATATGATAAAAAAGAAACCTAAAAAGACAAGCCAAAACTACTAGCAACCCAAACTAAACACTCTGACATTCTTTCAGGAAAATACATAAATTTGTAGATGACGTACCATGGCACTCTTCTTTCTCTTTCAAAATCGAAGTTATACTTGTTGCAGCAACAGAACGTACAACACAGGATTCTGCAGGAGCATCACCAGTCTGAAGTTCGCCATTGTCATCAACGCACCCTGATGCAAACATGGATATTACAGTCTGATGCTGGAATATTATATTCCCTTTGTTTCTTTTCAATCTACACACTTTCCTTTTTGATTAGTTTCTTTTTAATCTACACTGTTGCTTTTTCTATTTTTGGTAATACGTCCCATCTATACTCCTCTTTTTACACCCATGTGGTCCATTTCTTCATATAATAACCCACCATAAAATTTCTCTCGCAACCTTTTTAGTTTCTCTCCCCATCTTTTCATTTTTTCTCTCTTACTTTTGGGCTTCCTCCTTGGTTTTTCCCCGGAGTGAGTGAGTAAATTAGAAAGAAATAGAAAGAGTAATCAGCTAGCAAGGGCAATCTACCAAAACAATAGTATGCTTACAACAGCTAGAAATTGTCAATCTAATAAATTCCTTTGCAAAGAAGCAACACAAATAAGGAAATTTTTCTGGGGTCATAACAAAAATTTGTTTCAGACATACCGTGTAAGTCATCTTGCTTTTTTGGTGCTAAAGTGAAAGTTGCTGCAGCATCAGACATTGAATCACAAGCAGCGTTCTCAGCATAGCCATCATCATGCTCTGCAAGAGGACAAGCAAATCGCAAAATCATTTGTTACAATAATTTTTCTTTTTTTCTTATATAAGCCAGAAATAATAAGGAAGCATCTTAAATCTACCCCCACTAAAACAAGAAAATCCAAAATCTATAAAAAGAACCTAAAACAGTGGAAAACCATGTTTAAGACTGAGACACACCACGACATTTTTCCACATTTAATTCCGAACTGGAAGCTGCTGCAGTACTCGAACCTAGAATTCTGGATGTTGTGGGAGCATCAGTATCATCAACTTTTCCATCATCACGTCCTGCAAAAGCAAACGCAAAATAATCAAGTCCAACTATTTATTCCATACACCCCTGTTCGAAAGTAACGGTAGAATAATATTATGATCATACCTAGCGAGGCATGCAAATATTATTAGAATGTGATGTACATTCTTCTTTGAGATAATGAACTAGAATTTGTTTGACACATACCACGAAAATGTTCATCTTCTCTTGACCTTAAATACAAAGTTGAAGCATATGCAATATCAGAACCCACAGCAATGGCGGTTCTCGAAGCAGCAACAGTGCCATTTTCAGCAGTACCATCATGAGGTCCTGTCAAATGAAATATGCAATTTACTAAACATATCATATCACCAAAGAAAAAAAAAAAGCGGAAATGGTCACATTCACGGCAATGATCACATTGTGGCAGATGTATGGAATCTTTGCGGCCAACATTTTGTGAACCACAATCAATTACTAGAGTATATTTGACCAACATGGAAAAACAAAGGACGTAACATGAAAACAATATTCTAGCACGGAGAGTCACGATGGATGATGCAGTGGAACGGATGTACTATTTATGCGGTGTTCGGGTTTCTCAATCAGCAACTACAGAATCTGTTACAACTCGACTGATCTTTAATTTCATGATAATAACAACCAACAGATTATGGTAGATGGCAATCAAAATGATTCCATGAAATCAAAAGAGCACCACTCTTCATGTGCATCGGCTAGAAAACTATAGCCCCATTTCCAACCATTATAGAAAACGAGTTCGTGGACGGGATTTGCTGCATAGAGTTCCTCTTCTCAGGATGCGAACAATAATCAACTTCTAACTCCTAATTATCTTCTCCTCCAAATGACAACCTTAAAGAAGACACTATAGCCTACGTCCCCCTCCTTTCCAACATTACTTCCCTTCTTATAAGCACGATATCCTCCAACACATTTTTCATTTATTTCTCTTTATCATTGACCTGATACTCAGACTCGCAATGTTACACCGAAGATGGGTCAGAACATGGAGGGAGAAAACAGACTCGTCAGCTTCTAACCCTATATCTAAACTTTAGTTGAGATACACCATAATATCAATCAAGACGACAGGCCTTCTCCCGGAAACAAAATTGACACAATTTCAGGCGTCAACAGACTCAACACTCTCCTGACCACCTTCTTCCAAGACTGCCGCTTGATGTTTCAATAATTTCAATTTCTGGCCTTTTTATTATTTGGACAATGGGTTGTCACTTTTATTTCCGCTCTCTATTCTACTAGACTTGTGACCCGTATCATACAAAGATGAAAAATTAGTTTGAGCAATTCTATGAGCAATTCCATTTTTGCCATGGTCCCACAATATTATATTAGTTTTCTTATACCCATTTGGCCCACACTTTATCTTTTTCCATTTAAAAAAAACCTTACTTCCTCTCACTTCAACAAAAGAATACCCCAAGAATTTCTATCGCATCTACTTTTTTATAAGATAATATTTGAACCACACTACAACTTATCACCTTAAACTATATGCCCCAAAAAGTGTTCAGATTTTTCTAAAACGGAAGGAGTATTTCTTTGTTATATTGAATAATATAATTCAAAACTTGCAAATTAAATAAGGATTTTTTGGTAAAAACACCCTTATGTTTGGTGATTTTTAGAACAATCCCCCTTATGTTTTTTCTTTTGAAATGCACCCCAAACGTTTTATAAAAATTTTGGTTGCACCCCCAAAACCTAACTTCCGTCAAATTCAGACGTTTGTGGGGCCCTTTTTTCCATTTTTCCTCCTAAATGTTGCGTGAAATGACATTTGTATCTTTGGGTAATAGAACCCTTCAACTAACCTTTTCATCTCTCTCATTCAATTCCTTCGTTCTTTGAATTCATCTCTCTCACAGTCAGAAATTTTCAACCTTTGGCTTAGTGTCTTGAATCCTTGCTATTTCACTCTTTTAAAATGTTACTTCATGTGTCAACAACCTCTTCTCCAGCACTAATTCATTAATGACCACCTTCTGCCACTCCTCATGGTTCTTGTCAATTCATCCAAAGAATCCACACCCTTCTCTTCCAGTATGAACATCTGAGAATTCGCAGGCATAGAAACTCCTCCCAGGATTTTCATGCATCCATGACCTCAAAATCTTAGCAGGAATTCGACAATTGCATTTGGTTGCTATAACCCTAATTAACAATTAACCCAAATTGATTGTAGCAAATAAACCCTAGAATCGCAAAATTACCCAAAATTTAATGCCTAGAAATGAATGTAACACTTACTTGATTTGAAGGATGTCAAGAATTGTCAATTGAGAGTGGAATTGCAATTTTCCGTTCGAAAATTTGGATTACCAGCTTCAATTTGGGGGTGTTGGAAAATTACCATTGTGAGAGAGGGAATGTCCTGATTTGGGGATAAAGTGGTTGTTATAATAGCTTAGATGGGCCCCACAAACGTCTGAATTTGACGGACGTTAGGTTTTGGGGGTGCAACCAAAATTTTTATAAAACGTTTGGGGGTGCATTTCAAAAGAAAAAACATAAGGGGGATTGTTCTAAAAATCACCAAACATAAGGGTGTTTTTACCAAAAAATCCATTAAATAATCGTAGTAGTAAGAAAATAACGCAACAATTTCTCAAAAATAAAAATTTCCTAAGGATTGTATTCATATACAATCGGTAATATCAACTATAGTTTTCATATTATTTGAAGGTTCCTATTTCCCAGGAATGCGGAATTTGGATCAAACACTTAAGCGTGCCGAACTTTAATCACCTAAACATTATATTAAAAGTTGTATCCATATCCATTATGCTACAAAATTCTTTTTATATATTTGATACAACATATGTACTATATCTAATATGCGAAAAAAAAATTATTGGAGGCCAGGCCCCTACCAACCCTAACTAAGATTATCCCCCTATGTCTAGGATTACATATGAAATTCTGGAAAGATTATATGGTTACTATCATCAAGTCCTTTTCAAATATATTATATTTACTTACCTTACAAAAAATAGACACTTAGCATTTACAAGAGGTGCCAACTCCCAAGAATTAAGTCTGAAGTGAATAGATTCGGATTTAAAATCTACAAACCTCTCAATGGGCCATACATGCCCTTGACCACAGAGCAAGCTGACAAAAACATTATGGTGCATTATCAGAAAGTTTCAAATCTAGAGAGAGTAAGATTTTTAAGAATAACTCTTAAATGATGAAGAAATTAGCAAACAAATCCAAACGCAAGTTCAGGGACTGCCAAGCCAAATGTTACAGCACAAAAATCTACCGAAAGAGGCCGGCTAAACCAAATTTCTACATACATAAATCACCATAACTCACATTACAAATTATCTCCAATGTTCCCAGGATAGTGAGTCAAATTCGCAAACATCTAACCGAGTCACACGAAAAAAAAAGACAGTTTAAAAGTGATTTACATGGTGTTGGGTAGCAATCCACTTTCCAAACTCAATAATTTGTGAAAAGAAATAGATCATAGGGTATTTCCTTAATGCAAAAATGCAATTTTTCTACTCATTGCACATAGGGAGGGAAAGCCACCTCTACTCCAATGTCTAACAAAGGGAGCCAAAGGAGCGCTTAGCCGCTTAGTGCTAGGCACAGAAGGTTAAACGCTTACAAATATCTGGGTGAAGCGATTTGAAAAAATAAAACGTTGCTAGGCATATTGAGGCCCATGAAGCATGCTTTTCTAAGCGTGATTGAAATTCTGGTTTCAAAAAAAAAAAATTAATCTGGAAATTTCACCTTTTATCTTTTTCTCCTGTGCACTGTGCACTGGAATATACTTAGCACTAGAATGTGTACCAAGAGTCCTATAGAAGAGTAGGACATAAAATATTTAAAAAACTAAGAAAGAAGAGAAAATACAATTCCCAAACTCCCATTCCCACATACCTCCTGTTCCAAAATTATTAGTTAGGCAGCAGGATCTCACTTACCTTGAAAAACTTCCTCCACATTGGATTTAAAAGAAGAATCAGCAAGCATGTCCGAAGCCAGGCCATCATCACATTCCAAAGACATTGCAGTTGCATTTTCAGAAGAGCACCGTTGCGGGATGTCGAATCCAGGTGGAGCTGATATTTCTTCTTCTGGCTGACTTGTCAAGACTGTACTAGGCGATTTAAAAGCTGGTTCTATAGGCTTTAGCAAAGAGACACTCCCACTTCCTGCATCTTTGGCTCTGTGCAGTTCTGAAGATACTTCCTTCTCAGACATATTTATGCATGCCGTGCTACAAGGATCAACAGCCAATGCAAGTGACTCCAGAGCCAAGACAACAGGGCCTCTTTTCGCATAAAGATTCTTCAACATGCCATCATCATTGCTTTCCAACGAATTCCTCATTGCAGTATCTGATGCCTCAGGTCTAGGGGTGTCAAATCCTGGAGGTGCGGACAATTCCTCATCCACACGATCTTGAGTACCACCAGCACAGTTGACCTCTAATCTAGAAACTCGAGCTTCTGATGCAGGTACATGTTTTGCCGCATCCTTTGACAACTCCAAACAATCTTCTTTTTTATCAGCTTTTCTGCAACTAAATTCAGTAGGATCTATAGCAGAACCAGTTGATTCTAAAGCCAAAACAATTACATTTGTTTTACCCTTGCATGATACGGGTGGAACCTCTGCTAAACTACGGCACATAGTTGTATATTCTATTGGGTCAGCAAACCTTGATTCTTGAGTTTTACTAGCTCCATTGGCCTTAACGGAGGCAGGATCCAGAACAGATGGACTGACAACATGAGACGACAAATTAGGTGATTGTATTGCCTCTAAATCCTTGCTGGTTAAAACAATAGAAGTGTTGGATGCATGTGCTTCTTCCTGTAAAATCTTAGTCTGAGAAATGTTTATTTGTCTACTCCTAGTTGATATGACTTTGCGATCAATATGGTCCTCGAGACTCCTATCAGATTGCTTTGAAGATGAAGACTGACCATCAACACCGACAGCAGTGAGTGATGCACTCTTTTTCCTTCCTCGTCGACGTGGTACTATTTCTCCAGCTTGTACTCTTTGATCTTTCCCGTGGACTTGCTCAGAGGAAATAGCAGGAGCTCCAGATAGAACAGAACTTGGTTGTGAAGTAACAGGTATACTGGGCGTGGACACAAAGTCCATGCTTACAGGATGCACCGAGCTGCTAACAACACTACTCTGCGTAGAACCTCGTGCGAAACCTGATACTGGGACAAGAGGTATTACAGGAACTGTTACAACATGTGAACCAAGGCCAGGGTTAGCAGATTTGAAAGGTGCAGCATCGTATTTGACAACTGAAGTGGACATTGGATCTGTGCTTTTCACTGGCTCATTCACTTTTTTATTATGAACATCAGGTGGAGCAGGGTGAGTTGATACAATCCCACCCCGTTTTCGACCCCGTCGTCTGACTGGTTCAATTCCACATTGAGGCTTCTGGCTTTGTCTTCTACCAGGTCTGAGTGAGCCAGTCAGGGCAGATCCAGAGCAAGGATAAGCAGCTGGTGGATTAACTTCGTGAGGCCCAGTCCCTGATTTTAGACTAGGAAGGATTCCTACCTTTGCTGCAGCAAAAGAGTCATCAAAAGACTCGGAAATAGAGACAAGTTGATCTTGAGACACAGGATAACCTTTGGTCACAAGAGACGCTTCAGAAAGAACCAATGGAACAGAGGAGGAATCCAGGACAGCTACTTTAGACTGGTCATTACGTTTTGGATCTTTAGCAGCTGTATCAGCAGAAACACCTAAAGAATCTTGGACAGTAGCAATTTGATTATTTGAAAAAGCACTGGGTTTGTTTGTTTCTGTGCCACTAAAAGGAGCTACAGTTTCTGATGATAAATCAAGTGAAGTCTGCTTAACTTCCGATCCACAAACTTTTGAATCTTGAACAGCTAAACCAGTACGACCTTCCACACATTTGGTACCTGAACCACCTACACCCTCTGCAAGAAGGTTATTTGGGCTAACCCTAGAAGTAGTTGATGCAGACATAACAGAGGATGGTTGTTTCAGTGGTTGTTCTCTGGGTTTTGACTCTTGAACCAGAGAACCAGCAGGATCAAGGGGTAAGCTACGACCGGGTTTCCTTCCCCTTCGCCTGACAGATTCAGTCCCTGAATTCCCTTCAATATACTTCTCAGTTGGCTGTCCTTTTCGACCTTGTCTTTTAGGCTGAGTTGTAACAGAAATATTGTCAGGGTTATATTGAACCCTGGGATCAAAAGAAGGAAGCAAAGGAGGGATTGCCTTAGAGCTGTGAGAAACCACAACATCAGCCTGATGATTGCCTCCACTGGAATCTTTAGTGACAATAGATGTACCATGAGTTTCAGGACCACTCGAATTCACTGCACAGGAATCTATTCCTTCCTGCAATTGAGTTCCAGGTTTGGTAACTCCAACAGGTGTCGAGCTAGCCCCTATGGCAGGAGAGACATCAGCTGGTGTTCTTCTAGGCCTTCCTCTGCCCCGCTTGACTGGTGGTGTGACCTCTTTTTTGACAAGTGGTGATGATACTAAAGAGGGCGGAGGAGCTTGCAGGGTCTCCAAAGATAGCTCCACTCTGCCAGCAGCTTGACCACTATCAGATGCCAAAGAGTTATCCAATTTCTCATCTTTTGGCTTGGGAGTTTCCGGAGACTCGGCCTGACAAATTTTTTCGAATTCCTCTTCTGTCCATTGTTCTTCATAAGATCGCACCTACAGAAACAGAAAGGCAAACTCAGAATTCAAGGTATAGACATGGGAGAAGTGACTATTTCACAAGCTCGTGTATTCTTACTACTACCTACCAACATAAAAAAAAGGGCCAAAAACAAAGGATGAGTTGTTAACAAGTCAATTATGTCAAAAAACATTACTATGGTAAAACCCACCTCTCTTGCCCGCTTTCCCCGCCCATATTGTTGAGTATCAAAGCCTCCCAAATACCCACTCTTCCTCTTCATTCCAGAACTAGATACAGCTCCATCATTAGGTACATCATGTATCTTCATTGCTTCATAGAATGTCTTCAGATCATCATCTGTTACAAGACGTGATGGAAGAGGTGGAATAGCTACATCACAATCACCCTCCTTCTCCAGTACCAGCCTCTTCCAGTTGACCTTAAATCAAGATGATAGCAAGTCCATCAGCAATGACATGAGTACACAAAGTGGTGCAACGTTCAAGAATATAAACATAAAAACGAATTAGCAGCACTGCGTACCATCTCCTCTTCCCGCCTTTTCTGGTCAATTGATTCAAACACATCAATCTCAGACTCACTGAAACAGAAAAGACAAATTTCATACAACAGAAAGCAAACCAGCAGAAAAGTTAAGAAAAAAAAAGGGAGCACAAATAATTTACAGCAAGCTATTAAGTTTTTCATTCGACAAAACAAAATAAATGACATCCCCTAGGATACAGGTCACCCTAGCCAGCTGCCCAAATTTTTTACACCCACACTGATCTCAGATCATACTCGTCCTCCTGTTTCTCCGCAACTGAATTGATGCGTATGCAAAAATGAAACTCAAACAATCAATGAGCACATAAAAAGAGTGTAATGGATGAAATGCGAACATATCATGCCGAATAAACCAAAACAAAAGGGAGAAAAACAACTTTAATTATACGTTTCTTTCCTTTTTCCAAAATGGTTTCAAGAACGGAGATTACGGAGCTAATAATAGAGGATAAAAATAGGGAAGGTTCAGATAGGTGAGGCTAAAGCACAAAAACCAAGACCACAACTTGGGAACTTTGCATGAAGCTGCTCGAAAGTAAGTGGTGGGTTCGTAGTCCTCTTTGGTACACTTTGCGCTATAACAACACTGGCCAGGTAGTATTTGCTATTCCCTCCGTCCCAATATAGACTGAACTAGGAGTGTTAACGAGCTAGGTTGGCTCGCAAACTATTCGAATTCACTCGGTCAAAGCTCTGGACGTTCGGGACCGGCTCAAGACCTTAGTGAGCCGAGCCTAAGGCTAATGGGGATCGGCTCGAAAGCATGCAAACACGTTCGATAAATTGTAGATTACTATTTTATACTACTATTTTGTTTTATTAATCCAACTTGACCTTAAATAGTACTCAACTAAAGTCCCATATTGTTTAAGAAACAAGCACCAACCTTATTTTCTTTATAAATAGTTACTACTCCTTACCTCAACTTAGAGTTTGATTTTGTACCATCTTGGTTGGGAAACAAAATTTATACTCTATCTTCTTCACAAAATGAATGAAGTGTATCTCAAAACATTTGCTTATTTACCTGCACTTAGTGTCTGTTCGCCCCAGGCGTTCTCTATACTCTCCTTGAATAACTAGATTAATTGAATTAGTTATGTGATTATTCAGTGAATATATATATGTATATATGTGTGTGTGTGTGTGTGCGCGCGCGCGCGTGTGTGTATATATATGTGCTATGATTTCTAAATCTATTAACTTACTATTCTACAAAGTATTTTCAACTTAAGTATTTTACGGGATGGAGTTGGAATTACTCAGTTTTTCTGATTTTTGGGAGCTTGTCTCTCTTGTTTCATTTCAATGTATTTGTGCACGTGGGTGATCAACGGGGGGACAAAGGGAGATCATTTAGAGTTATCATCCACTTAACTTCTGATTTAGCTTCCGGTGGAACTCTGAAACACTTAAGTAATTAGTAATATTTCATGAAAGATTTACTTGGTTATAAGGATTAATTAATTTGAGTTTAGTATGTTTTGATCTAGCCTTGCATTTATTTCCAAGGAGATAAGTGCGGCGGTAGCACGCCCATTGAGTTGAACCCTCAGTGAATTTTCCCCTATCTCGAGTTTTATTAAATGAAGAAGGATTTCGGTCTTGGTTCGTCTTGTTAACTCCCCTAGTTTGAACATTTTCCTTTTTCGTTTCTCCAAGTTAGTTTGAACACTTCAATTTTAGACAAGGTCCTACTCTTATAATATTACTTTTCAAACACCCCTTTTGGCCCCTACTTTATCTCTATCAATAAAAAATACCCAAAATTATCCATCCAATAAAAAAATACCCCACTAACTCCTATTGCATCTACTTTTTTTAATAAAATAACATTCTATAACCACTACAACACATTAAACTACGTGCCCAACCATCTATCCACTAAGTGCAATAAAAAAAAAATTACAATAGAATTCAGTAAAAGAACTTAAAAGACAGTTAGAACACAGAAAAGTACCTCCGAGCTAAAATATCATTTAATGAATCATCATCCAACACAGGTGCAGCTTCTTCTTTCTTAGATTCCCGTAATAGAGACTCCAAATACTCCCTACGATCTTCAGCACTGGAATATGATACAAGTTGTGAATTAAGTGACTAGTATACCGGCACACAAAAAAACTCCCAAAAAGGAAGAGCAACCATATAACCCAAAGACTCATCAAAATTACCTTGTATTGTTATCAAAGAAACCAGCAGTAATACTCTGGTTAGCCACACCCAATTTATGCTCAGCTGCAGCTCTGACTTGCTCCTCCACAGTATGGACCTTAATTGAAAAAAAGTTGACCACTTTAAAACAATAAGAGGGGGGGGGGGGGGGGGGTTACCTAATCGACGACGAAAACATTTAACCCAAGAACAGCAACAAATATGGATGAAGCGTAATGCGTGCATTGTGCTCTCAAGAGTACAATGAGAACTGTGCTCCCACAATACAAAATAGAACATTTACGAATACGAAAACGAACATTTACGAATATGAAAACAAACATTTTACTGTTGAAGTGGAACGTTACAAAATTCATTTACGAAAACGAACATTTTATTGTTGAAATGGAACATTACAAGAATTCATTTATATAAAAAAAAACATTTTACTAATGAAGTGGAACATATGATTAAAATGAAAGTTTGTTGAAATAGAACATTTAGTTATTGGAAATGGAACAAATTTACTAGGTGCATGGTGTGCAACGTGCTCCCGGGAGCACAATAGAATTTTCAGATGAAGCACATATTCCACCATAGCCAGTCAGGATCCCACCCCGAATTATTAATTTTTGAATTATTAACTATAAAAACTTAAATATACATATAAAAAAGGTTGTGTCATTCAGATTGAGTGCAGTTGTATGGAACAAAAAGTTTAAGTTTCAAGTCTTGGCCCCTCATAGGCTCATATTTTATTGACCAATGATCCGCAATGAGGAAGAAAAAGGTTTTATTATTGCATCAAACTCTAAGCAACGAAAAGGGGGGACAACATTCCCACTAAGGTTTCATCTCACAGATCTACCTTGGAGAATATTCAGTTCACTTAACATTATTGCAATATGAAATCAAGAATACAATCACAAGGGCCCATCAGCTCAAAATGCCTCAGGGAAAAGTTCATGAAGCAAGTTTATAATGAGCTCTTCTACTCTTGACCAACAAGAAGAAAAGAACAGCACACTTCTGAATGTTCCAGTCAAGAGACGCTATCATATTGACTTTATACCAGGGAAAAAAAAAACAGTCGCGTTGGAGTTCGCATTAAGGAACGGACAACGTAACGAGAAGTATTTGAATTTTATTATGGCGTTCCGTAACGGGATTTTACGGAACGGCAAATCCAAAATCCGTTACAAAACGGCCATTCTTGTAACAGAACGGGAGAGTTTTAATTCCCTACTTTATACCATAGTTGGTTGAGAAACATAATGGGAATAAATTGTCGACAATGATGTAACATCACATAAAAGTGCTCACATATGAATTGCCGAAAAGCACAAAATTATTCTTCAAGACTAGGCTGCCAATGTATTTTTTGAAGAGCAGGGGAAAAATCTGAATTCTAATATAAACATTGCTTCATCTCAGTTTATATAGATAATTCTGCTTAAACTTGATATGAATTCAAGATAATAATATATTTAAAAAAAATTAGAATTTTAAAGATGACTAAACAGCTATTGGCCTGCTTAGCAATTAGGGGATAGTTGTTAGCTATTAGCAAGTTGTATTAGCACTTTGTTCAAAGGTGTTCGGTAAGTAGCCGACCGCTACGTAATCGTATAAAATGACAAATAAGGACATGCACATCATCTATTATTGTCTTTCTTATTGTTTATTAACATAATTTTTCAACTTTAGGACATAAATGCAATATGGCCCACTTATTCCCATAACTCGAATACCAAAAAGCTCGTCCGTCCGTCCAACTTTTTAGAAAAGAGCTTTTTAGATCCAATTAGCTACTTGAAACCTCTGTTTACCAAACATCAAATAAGAAAAATTGACTAGTCAAATCCTCTAATATGAGTTCAGACCTCTAATTTTTCCTCAAACCTCTCTTTACCGAACAAGACCTTACTCTGTTATAAAATAAATAGATTTGTAATAAATAGGAAGAACACATGCTTGCAACATGAGGATATTCATCTTTTTCGTCTAAAGACTTGTTGACGACTTCAAAAAAAAATTTCAATAAAACCCTTCAATGAAGTAATCAAATATGTGCTCACACAGCATAGGCAATAAAAATATGCCTACATTTACTACCTCTGCTTTTATTTATTTGCTACATTATTGTCCACGGTTTTCAAAACATTATTTAACCCTTAATATCTCTTATTTCGTTTAAGTAAAAATTATAAAAATTATGAATCTACACATCGAGACGAATCTAACAAGACCACATGACCACAAATAACCGGTCAAAGATAGTAGCGTCATTTCCAAACAAACAATGTAGCAAATAAAAAAAGCGGAGGGAGTAGCTAATTAAATTTTACATAAGGTAAGAAGTTTTTATTTTCCTTTCAAGATAAATATCATAAAGGAATAAATATAAATATATCATAGAACTATGTTATTAAGATACAAACAAAATTACACTAATATAATACAACTAGAATTATAAAAATTTCCCAAACATAGCACTACAAATATACAAGTAGTGCTATGAGCGGTCCTTTTGATGTTTGTACAAAACAAGTCTTGATCACAAAACCAAAATTTTGACCATGAATTATCGACATTATACAAAAAAAAAAAAAAAAAATTATTATGGGAGATCCGGTAAAATTCACTTCCCTATGTAATTTCAAAGTTTAGCTTTTCGTAATTTCTACAAATAGGTAATCAAGGATACTGATGGCCAAAAATGTCACATAAGTACATATACATAACATCATAAATTCATCTAGTAATTAGTTTCAAGATGAAGGGGGTCTGAAATGCCACATAAATACATTTTAGGAAATATAATAGTGTCACATAAGTACAATTCTTCTTCTTTTTTTTAATCTACACTAAAAACACCAGGAATCCAAGCACACTATCTTTATGACATAGTCTCCATTATCACCATCAAAGAATGACAATGAAAATGGATGTGACAAGATGAACACAAAGAAAAATGAAGCAAAAGGGAGACTTCCCACCACAATAAAGAAGAGTTCAAGCAAATCTGCTCCACTTCTTTTATTCTCTTGCTTTTTCATTAGAAAATAGGATAAGTGTATAATATATCCTATGTTACATGGACACGGGTACAAGTATCTTATACGGGTATGAATCTAAGTGTTTGGTAGGTCATTTTCATAAAGATTGGATATGGGGACACCATCCTGAAGTTGGACACGTGTACAAGTAATATAATACTAAATTTATCTTAATATTCATATAATCTCAGTTTAAAATTTGAAAACACATAATTCATATAATCTGATCAGTAGGAAATGGATAAGAACTGAAGTTCAAAAGTCAAACTTTTGATAATATAAGGAAAACAAAAAAAAATGGATTTTTTAGCTACAATAATACAAATTTTTGCCCGCTTTCTCGCAATAATACAAACTTTGATTATTTTTTACCAATACAAACTTTACATCAAAATTCCTCCAGTAGGTCAAGTTGATTTGTAACCGGTAAAATAGGTCAAAAAAATTTACAAAATGATCTTTCTCCTTCCTCCCCCAACCCCCCACCCACATGAACCACCTCAGCTTGTTACCTCCTACAACAAGTGAACAACCAATATTGCTCCTAATGGAGGAATTTTGATCAAAAGTTTGTAGTATTAAAAAATAATCAAAAGTTTGTCTTATTGCGAGAGAACGAGTGAAATTTTGTATTATTCTTGTTAAAAAATCCAAAAAAAAAAAAACCAAATGTCTTAAGTCTTCAAGTGGGTCTTTTACCCTTACCCATTCCCACCCCAGAAATAAATAAAAAAATCGGAAAAAGAAAGGAAGGGTAAAGAAACAAGCCTTCCGTAGTTTAATCTTCCTCTATCTTAATGACTTCGTCCGAGAAATAGCCGGTGAGTTGAGCCACAGGCCCACGGCGATGGAAAAATTCACACAATTACACGCAACTTTATCTCCCAAGCAAAAGCCATAACATCTCAAGAAGCAACGTTGAAGAAATCGCCGTTAACTGATTTAGGGTTTACTCAAACCCTAGATCTCAAAATTCAACGGTTTACGGACCAAATGAGGAAATATATCTCCTCTCTATCCTTGTTGGTTTCTCTGTTATCCCAAATCTAGCCGTAAGGCTCGTAACAGCGTGTCAATTGTTGTAGGCAACACGTATTCCATACCCGCACCCGTGTCGTATCGACACCGGTATGCCGACAACTTGACATGTCCAAGTAACATATATTATATCCAGCTACTTCATTAGAGTAAAAGAAAACAATATGCTTAGGACTCACGAGTATCTTTAAGAAGAAATATAATCAATCAGAAAAACAAACAATCTCCGCAAATAAAGAGTCACAACATCCTTCAAAGTAGATAAGATCAAAGAAAGATATAGAACCAAGGTAAAAATTAACTTACTGTTTCTAGTCTAAGAACAAGCACATCCTTCTTCTGTCCAATCCTATGGGCTCTAGCCTGGGCTTGCAAATCAACCTAAGATCACAATTGTATAATTTCAAGTTAGCTCACTATTGCAAACAAAATCCAACAAAAAAAAGAAGAGGGTCGAACGAAATGCCTGAGGATTCCAATCTGTGTCAAATATGATGACAGTATCTGCTGCTTGTAGATTAACCCCCACACCTCCGGCCCGAATACTAACAGAATATGAACAAAGTAAGAGACTTACGAAAGCATCAACAATTTAGAAATCTAAACTACCAGGCATATATAATACATTCGATACAAAACATGTACTTATTGTCAATGTGGATCCAAGGAAGACACTATATAACACATGGGTGACCATAGAGTGGACACCACATTTACTGTCCTGTTTGCATTGATGCATATAAGCGGCTCTGTTTTCCATAACTGTCAACAGACATATACAAGTTCCACCCCACCCCCCCTTCCCCGTTTAGAAAAAGCCGACACAGATTCACTGGCAAAGCTGAATCCCCAGAATAAGGACAGTCATCAGGAAAAAGAAAAAAACTACCAAAGCAATAATGTTAAGATCCCACACCATGAGGCATGAGGTATGTATTTATCATTGACCATGACATGCAAGCAGCAAAAGTGCACAACATAATGTTGATTGAGTACTACAATGTTCAAATACATTAAGAAAAAAACTAGTTAAATCAAACGCCTTGCCTGAGACCTTAGTTTTAAAAGGCGCGATGCGCACCAAGGTGCAAAGCACACGGCAGATACATCCTGTAGGCAAGGCACACTTGTGGTGCCAAAAACCTTAAAATCAATAACAAAACATTTTTTATACTCAAAACATAATAATTCGAAAAACATATGCTGCATTAACTAAAATGTAAGCGCCTAGTGCCTACTGATCTGATTGAAAAATCAGCTAGGGTACATTTCATAGTTGTACTTTTTGACTGCCCATGAAATTAACTTACTTGCTGCCAGCTACTGTATTTAAGAAAATTAGCTGTAAATTCTTTCTGAAGAAAACAATCTGACCAAAAGCGACGAAGTAGATGAAGCAAAGGAGGGAAGAAACAAAACGAGAAAAACAGAGAAAAGAAAAAAAAGAACACATGAGTACTGAGTATGGGTGTTAATGAGTAAAACCGAGACCGGACAGAAGTAAGCTAAGCTCGGCTCGAATATTGTTTGGATAAGGCTTGGCTCAAACTCCAAGCTCTTTGAGCCTTAAAACTTCAGTATGGCTCGAGCTCGAGGCCAAATCCTTAGATACAGCTTTAGCTCATCAGGCTGGGGACTTCCAGTCGAATTTTAACTCAAATCAGTGTTAGTCCAGGCCCAAACAGAAGTTCAAACAAAAGTTCAGCCATTATGCCCATACCATTCTAAAATATTGGGCCCGTAATAGAGTCAAGCCATTAACCCATATGGTGACTGTCTTCCAGCCTAACTTTTTTCATCGGTCATAATACATAACCCTCCTAGCTTCCATCTCATGCTTTCCGGATGATGTGGGACTCTACCATTTACCATTTGCCTTCGATGCTGCCAATTTCCACATCTATTTGCATGCTTTTGTTGGACTTTTCTTCGGAGAATGCTTGAGTCAAACTATGGAAATGGTTTTTTGCTGGCAATGTGAGACTCTACTAATGACAATCATTGATCATTCATTTGCAATAAAATTTGATCTTGCATGACATTGCGTCTGCTTCAAAATTTATTAAAATATTACAACTCAATTTTAGTTTGTTGTAAATGTAGAAAGTAAATATAAGCTAATTTATTTTAGTTTGGACCAAAAGCGAAATAAATTTTTGATTTAGATTTTCAACCCTCGAAGACAGTGACACCAAATAGTGAAGTGACAGCTCAATAGTTGGAAAGGTAAAAGAAAAGGTCCTACTTTGCTTTAGAGGGCTGAACAGAATGGAAGAGTAAAAGTAATCAGCTTAAAAATATACACATGATGTTTTAATATTAGGCCATGGAGAGAGAAAGCAAACAGAAAAGTAAAAGCAAATTGAAGCAATATCATGCAAATACTTGAGGGCATTGTGTTGATTCAGAGTCTTAAAGCCGTGGTAATCTTAATTCGAGGAATTTTTGCTCAAATATATGTTTCTCAGATATCCTCTCTTCCCCCCCCCCCCCTCTCCTTTCTCCTCTTTCCTCCTCTCCCCCCCCCCCTCCCTCTCTCGCTCTCTCTCTCGCATTTCTGCCAGAAAGTGGACAAGGGTTTGCGCCCAGCGCCTTGTTGCAGTTTGAGGCATGTGCCTCCCAAATCCGGCAGTAGGTCGCTGTGCCCAGCTTTTCCAATGTGGTTTTCTTGGCGCCTTAATTTGCCAGACAGGCCTTATGCAGGCTTCTTATAAATAAGCTCTAGATGTGCACAGATTGACTGATATCAACAACCATCAAGAAAGAAAACAGATTATTTGATAGCAATATTGTCAAAAGCACACAAATTGCAAACATTTTGTGAATACCCAAAATATAAAAAGCAAGAAAACTAACAAAAGGCGTAATAAGCCTCAAAAAATGACGGTGAACATGAGTACAGCTTACATCCAGTGATTGTAACAAACTTCCAAGTCTTCACTAACCTGAGCAAGAATATAAAAAAGGGAGAATCAGCCCGGTTGAATTGTTCAATAAGTGCACCACGCTCCATGCCAGATGTATGCCCGTCTAACCTAAGGTATCGATATTGTTTCCATACAAGATACTCCTCCATGACATCAAGCAATCTCGTCATTGTAGAGAAGAACAGGACCTGCAAAACAACACCAGAGTTTACCCAAACTTATTCACTTTACGAACAAATCATGCTATAACACAAGTACAAAAGATATACCAATCTTGTAAACCAGCAAGATGATACTAGCCCAATCTTACAAGAAACAATTGGGTAAACAGACACTAGGATCAAGCAAGTGAAACCCACACCCAAAAACATTTCAAGGGTCAGCGCAAAGCTGTAAGTAAAGCATAGTTGCAGTAAGACACCACTACCCAATACTGGGCATAGCGTTTTAATCTCGTAGATACATATATCATCTAATAGAATTTATTAGTTATTTAACCTAATCCTATCAAATAAATACAAGCATCGCAGGGTCAATTTTATTACACTCACAATAGGAGATGAACCATAAGATAAAGATCTTTAGGAGTACATCACAAAGATAGACAAATTGATAACACAATTTTTTCCAGACTTTCGTTCATTAGGATGTCAATTTCAGTTGCACTTCAAAGTTCAAAAATCAATAAAAAATCACTGCGCAACTATTGTACACAAGGAATGAGAAAGTTAGCCTATGAATGTAATCATGTCGGTGTTACCTGCTTCACGGTAATGTAATTGTCCTTCAATCAAGGTAACAATTACTGATTAAGATTAGGAATAAGATTCAGGATAGTCTAGGCTGTCATAGAGTTTTGCTAGAAACAAACTATAGACTCTGGGCCTAAAGAGGTTGGGCTTACTACTAACTATTACCAGGTCCTATCAATCACACTTTTAACTTGGGCCTATCAATCACAGAAGTAATCATCATATGAGTAGGAAGCAATCATAACCCTAATTACTCAAAGTAACCTCCACCCCTCCACATTATAGAGAGAGAGAGTTGTCTCCTAGTTCTAGGAGACATAATTACTCATAGTAACCTCCACCCCTTCACATTATAGAGAGAGAGTTGTCTCCTTGTTCTAGCTGACATCATTGAAGGTAATTTAATCGATTTTTTCACCAAATACCCCCGAGTTTAAATAAATTTCACCTGGTACCCTCTATGTTTTCAAGATTCACCAGGCACCCCTAAGTTTCATAATAATACACTCAAATGCCCTTAATGACTAACGGCGATTAACTCCGTTAGTCTTAAACCTAATTAGCCCTAATTAACTTAACTAAATCCTAACATCTAACTTCTAATCCTACCCTAACCCTAACCCATAATTTCCAACCCTAATCCCACTACAACCCAACCACCACCCCCTCCCCTCCACCCACCCTACCCCCTACAGCCCCAATCCCCACCGCAACCACCCCCCCTCCACCCATTCAATTTCTACCCCACCCCTTCGCCTCCAAACCACCACTATGCGAACCACCTCCGCTGCACCATCTCCCTTCGGACACAAGGAACCCACGCCAACAACCCCACCGCAGCGCCCAGCACTCCATTTTCCTTCGCTTTCCTCTCAGCTCGATTCCCCTCCCCTGTTTGCTACTCTGCTTCGTTACTGCGGTAGCCCAGCCGGCTCGCGCCGTGACGCTGCCGTCCTACCCATGTCGGTGCTCCGTCGCTGCTTCCCTATCATGCGTTTCTTCCCTAAAGTCGAAAGGAAGCGGAAGGGGTTGGGGGGCGCCTGCTGGCAGCACGGGGGTGGGGGAACTGCGGGATGGGGGGAGGGGGGTTGTATGGGTGGTGGGAGGGTAGGGGATGGGGCCAGGGGTGGTGGGAGGCTGGGGGAGGGGTGGTTAGGGCTAGGTTTAGGATTTAGGGTTATTGTTAGGGTTAGGGCTAAGGGTTAGTGTTGGGGTTAGGGCTAAGGGTTAGTGTTGGGGTTAGGATTAGTGGTAAATTAGGGTTGAAATCTCTTAAGTTGGGTTAATGACTAACGGCGATTAGCGGAGTTAGCCGTCGTTAGTCATTAAGGGCATTCGAGTGTATTATTATGAAAATTAGGGGTACCTGGTGAATATTGAAAACATGGAGGGTAGCAGGTGAATTTTTTGAAAACTCGAGGGACTTGGTAAAAAAACCGTAATTTAATTTAAGATTGAAGTGAGTAGAGCAATCACGCTTGACAATTGGGATTCTCATCTTCATACATGAACCACAAAGCTTCTTGAATTCAAGCATCAAGATTCAAGAGGTATTACTAGTTTTATGTGATTCATAGCAATCTATGCATGAGACAGTTGTTTGATGTCAAAAAAATAGTTTTCTAAAACGCTACTTATATAATATTAATCGGAATCATTTCAGATCATTTTCGGTCTGTTGTACTTCGGGTTGGTTCAGGTCCACTTAGGTTTCGTTTTTGATACGATTTTTTGGTTGCTCGGGTCCGTTTGAGTATCAAATAAGGATTTTTGGTCATTTCGGATCGGGTGAAAATTTGGGTCGAGCCTATTCAGATTTTTTTTTTGCAGTCTAATGCATGAATAAATCTTATATTTGTTTCGAAAACAATTACTCTGGTTTATAAAACTTACACTTATTATATACTTCTTCCATTTCTAAATATATGGACATTTGCATAGTAGTCATTATTCATCTATCAACCTTATCCTATATAATTTCATCAATGTATTAAGAAAAAAAATGTAGTCAAGTGTGGTATTATTTGATTCATCTCAGTGTATACTCTCATAATATCAATTCTTAATAATTTTTACTTACACATAATTAAATATATTAAAGAGCAAAGTAGTGCATTGGATAGAGTGTAGGTAGGAAATATTGCATGTATTTAGAAATGGAGAAAGTATCGAAAACATATCTTAAAAGCTCATAATAGTTACTTCCTTCGTTTAGAAATAATTGCGCCATTTCATGTTTTTCACATTTGTCAATGCATCATTTCAAACATAAAAATTTCTATTTGTCAATAAGTAAAAATTATAAAAAGTTGATATTAAAAATAATATACATTGAGACGAATCTAACAAAATCTCATATGACTATGTTTTTCCTAAAATATAAATCACCAAAGAAAATTAAAGTGCTAAGTTGTGAATAGTAAACACTATACAAATGGTGCAACTATTTCTAAACAGAGGAAGTATTAGTTAAATAACTTAAATCCAAAATATTTTGCTATTGTCCTTATCTACTCAATACCATTCTATTGTCCTTATCTACCCAAAACCAATAATATAAGAATTTCCATAATACATATGGGGTCGTTTGGTTAAATCGGACTGGTTTAGTTTGGATGGGATTAGGTTCAATCAATTCAAGTTGATTCGGCTCGAGTCAAATCGGTTCGATTCACTGCACG
Organism: Beta vulgaris subsp. vulgaris; assembly: GCF_026745355.1. Taxonomy (NCBI): domain Eukaryota; kingdom Viridiplantae; phylum Streptophyta; class Magnoliopsida; order Caryophyllales; family Amaranthaceae; genus Beta; species Beta vulgaris. The sequence continues at coordinate 34,173,698 of NC_079204.1, forward strand.
TGAGGTCAAGTTAATTTCGTGTGTTCCGATTCGATTTGGTTTGGTTTCATTTCGTTTCGGGTTTCGGCTTGAGTTTCATGGCATCATTTCGGGTCCAAATTGGTTGAGATCTTCATGTTTGGATCAACTTTGCGTGGTCTACTAATACTAAGAACTAATATTACGGGAAAAGGTACTATAGGCCTTATCCTTTTGAGTTAGCATGAGAAATAAGCTAGGTAGTTAAACCTCTATATACAGAGACATAATGAGACACAGAGAAGCATGTTAAAAACTATGGAAAGTAATTAATAAATAGTCCTCTCAAAAGAATGGGAACATTGTAACGGGTGATTAATCACCTTGATTAACATTTATTCAGTCATATCTTGCTTGTTTTCTCCTTAGTCCTTTCTCCCTTAATCTCTAAATATCTGTCCACAATCTCTCTGTTTTGATCACTAAGCTAAGTCGAATTTTAGCAAAGCATGAAACCCGTGCAGTTCCCGATGCCGTAGTTTTTTCATTCTTTTTTGTCAAAATCTTATTCCTAATCTGGTTGTAGTTTAAGTTTCCACCGTGGTGTCCTTTCAGCACTTCTCCAACAAAGTTAATTAAAACCTTTTTTGTACTCATTTCACATAGTGTTTTGTTTTTACTTCAGCCCAAGCAAAAAAGATTGCTATCAGAATATATGGTATTTGTTTCTTAAATGCTGGAGAGAGGCCACACAAACTGTGGGAGAAAGATAAGAGATGACTGATTAGTTTTACGTTTCAGTTTGGGGAGAAAGAATGTTGAAAACATTCAACCATCCATTATTCACAGCTACTGTAAATTTTTTTATCAGTTGGATTTTCCCGTTCCCATAGCTTGTTCCAAACAATTTTCCATGTAAAGTGGAATAGTGCATATAGTTTCTGCAAAGTGTGCAAGTGGTATTAACACTTAAAAGATTTTCAAGCATTCATAATATTTGAAAGTTGCTGGATCTGAGCGATGTGATGATAAGTGCATATCCTTTGACTTACCTACCTAAAGAAAAACTTCGAATTTTTACTTCCAGTAAAATATAAAAGGATTTTCAATTTCTTCTTCTTTCCTTTGAACAGACTCAAGAGTACAAAGCCTTTGTATTCCAGATTTTTTTTATTCCCCGTATCGATTGAACAGAGTCTCCATATTCTAAATTTCTTTTCTTCCAATAATCAAATACTCAGATAAAAAGCCACATTGGATCTGTATCCCTGAGTCCACATAACTTAGATAAACAACACTCCAAGGATAACAAACAAGCAAACATGCAGAAGACTTTACTTCAAGTGCAAGGGAAAGTAAACCCATACCCGATGATTAGTCGCTTTAAGTTTAGGAAGCAATCGATCGAGCATCTCAAGCTTGCCGCATAGTCTTATAATTGGTGGCAGAAAGTGTTTAGGTATGAAATTATCCACCTTCATAGATAAAATTTTCCACAAATAGTTAGTAGACAAAGACTCGGGAAAATGCACCTATCCTCCAACCCTCACCCTAAAAGAAATGGACAAATCCCATAAGCAGAAAAGTGGCATGCCTCTTCTGCATGAAGCTGGCTAAGATATGGATGATTGCAGATATTCCTGAGCTCCATAACAGAGTTGTGAACAGTTCGAGCCTGAAAATTAGTGATCAGCATGAGAGATGACAGATGCTGAAGTGAGAAGCCTATAACATGCACGGTGTGAAACTGGTCTTGCACTTTTTTAATGTTTTCAAATTTTTGAAAGCCCAAAATACAAGCATATGTATTTGATCTGAATCTGAATGCTTCCCTAGTAAAAATCAAACATACAGCAACCAAGATACAAAATAATGAAACCTTCGTCATTCCAAGTGAACCAAGATTTTCCTCCACTCTCTTCATCAGGAGCTTTTGGTATGCAGAAGCCTCGCACCTGACAAGCCTCTCGATTTTCTCAGGTAATTCATTCTCAACCTGCAATAAAAGCATGATGATTAAGCTGCTTTAGTTACTCTTAAATTCTGGGGAATAGCTAAAGGGATCCAATAACATATATGAGCAGGAGATGGTTATTCATGCAATGAAGAATATATAGAATCCAAGTAAGACGGGTATTAACGGAAAAGTTGTGCATACTAAAGTGAACCAAGCTCTCAAGTCTCAAGGGAAATGCAAAAACCAATCTAACTACGGAGATGACACCAATCATCAGAACCCAAGCCTCCCTCTTCTATAAATCAGGCAATAACTAAGAAAATAACCTCTCTTCTCATGAATGCATTCACTATACACCAGGTTGTACCATGCCCATGTGTATGGTACACGGTACACCCAAGGCTACTTCTTGATCATTGAAGCTCTTGATAATGTGTGTATTTTGCTCTTTTAAAGTTCAAATGAGCAATGAGCAAGAGAATAGCCTTGGGTGCACCATGCTGACGGTACACCCAGGTGTACGGTAAAAGTTGTATTGTCTAGTCACCTGCTCCAGACCATCACATATTGCTCATCATCCCGACGAGCCAACTAGCTACGCGCACTTGGCAACTTAAAAGTGAGAGGAAGTGCAAAGGCATAAAAGGAGTTTAAATAAGTATCACCCAACTCCCCAACAAAACAAAACCTTCCACCACCCATCTAGCTTCCTAAACACCTTCTCGGTACCAAGTTCATAAAGCCCGTTCAAAGACTATCCCCTACACAAAGACCAAGGTGAGGGATAAATTATAAGTGATACATACTAGCAAAGAAGAAACACATTTGAAATTGTGATAGGTGGTCTGTCATGCATCAAAATAGTCTTTGCACTACAGAAAGATTGCGTGCATATAAATAATTAACTTGTTGGTTCAAAATTCTTAAGGATCCCAGGCACTCACATACATGGGAGTAAATTTTAGGTGTCACCATTTTACCAGGCAAGACAAACGATCATCAATGAAACAACAATAAACTGAAATCATCAAAAGGACCTTGTGTTTCAGCCTTCTAAGTACAAACGGACGAAGAACTTGATGAAGACGATTAATAATCAATAGATTCTCCTCCTCTGATAGCAAGGCCTGGTCATGGGTATTACAAAATTATGTGAAAACGTGAAGAGAAACACTAAATATAAAACGAAGAGGAGAAGCTTGATTAAAGTTCCACCTCATCTGGAGAATTGTCCCCATTACTTTCAAATGGTTTGTTGAACCACTGAGAGAAATCCTCAGAAGAGTTGAAAATGTTCGGTAATAGAAAATTGAGCAAAGCCCAAAGCTCTTCAAGATTGTTCTGCAAAAAAACAATGTTAGTTGACAACTCCACGACTTCGCAAGGACAGAAATTTACAAAACAATGAAATTGATTAGGAATATGGGATTCGGAAGAGTCTCAACCAGCAGATCAAATGTGTGAACAAAGAACGCAGTAGAATAAAAAGGTTAATGAATAACCTGTAAAGGCGTTCCAGTTAATAGCAATCTGTGTGAACTATGATAAAGCTTCAAATCAGCATTTAGCTTGCATGATGCATTCTTTATTCGATGTCCTTCATCAATTATAACGTAATGCCAAAAAATTTTACTCAGCTTAGGCCTGTCATGCTTATTCATCAAATATTCATATGTTGTCAAAAGGACATTGAATTTCTGATGGATGATGCTCTCCCTACAGCAAAAAAAATAAACAGTTGCAGTTACACAAGAGAGTACGATTGTCAGAAATTACAACTCTCAAATATAAGTGCATTACTTGAATAGCCTGCGCCGCTCCTCTGGAGGCCCTGCATAAACAATTTTGTTTATGCCAGGTGCCCAAAAACTCATTTCCTGTTCCCATCCAGGAAGAACGGAAGAAGGAACAACCACCAGGAAAGGTCCTCTGTCATTTTTTGTCTCCATCAAGTAACAAATTAAGGAAATCACCTACAGTATAATTCTGATCTGTTAAATGCTAAAAAACATAAGTACCAGCACCATAGCCTTCTTTGCATCATGTGAACCATTAACATCATACCTGAACAGTTTTCCCAAGACCCATTTCATCTGCAAGTATCCCATTCAAATGATTATTGTAAAGTGAGACAAGCCATCGCAGGCCATTCATTTGGTACCTATAAAAAAATGAGATTACATATCCGTGCAAAAGTACTGTTGCTGATAAAAAGAGAACTGACCATAGATTTCTAAGAAAGAATTCAAATAACAACTTCTGCTCTACTCACTCTCTCAATTTTCCACCCCGTAGTCCAGCTGGTTGCTCCGCAATGTTCTCCTTGATACTGCAAAAATTAAAGTGCAAGGTAAAACAAAAAGGAGGGAAAACTAAAATAACAATTTAGGGCATGACTATCAGCTTATCATAGCTTCATATTGTACTAGATATTGACCTTCTTATTCAATGTGTTCCCTAAAATGCTCACAATACAAAAAAATTCACATTTTTCTGGGAAGTTACATCACACCATCAAGATCAGCATTTTCATACCCAACACATTTAATTATCTTAGTGCCATGTTTCTGTAACCTAATATGTTTTTCAGAGATCTTGTCAGAGCACAACCTTTACAGTTCCAACTAAGACGAAACATATCCACTTTAGGTTTAGATTCAGTTTTGAGCTAAAATTCTAAAACATTAAAGAGATAAAAGTATAGCGATAAAATCTGCAATTCAAGGGTTCAGCTTGAATTAAAAACCCAGATCGATATCCACACACATAAGGCGTTAAGGTTGTTTTTGTTATTACTCGGATAAAGTAGGTCTGTATCAGTACTTTATGTGGCTCAAATGAACTGGATTTTAGATCTCATCAAATAAAAACTTGAGTTATTCTTTAATTATTATCTTCAATAAAACCTTCGCTTGCAAGTTTAATTTTTTCATTCACTTTGGTCCCAAACCCGAATACAAGATAAAAAGATTGCAATAGGTAAATAGGCAATAGACAGCCTCGGACTTCGTCACTTCGATAAGCATAAGTTGAAACAATATTTCTATAGCTATGCGCTGCACTTCTTACACCCCGATGTAAACATAGTCTACAACGATCTCTAAGTTGCTCAGAAGCAGCATTCTACATCAATGGTGAGTGTGGTATTAAATAAGCAAGGGCTTTGAGGTTCTAGGCTTCTGTAAGAGATCCAACTCGCCAGCCATCCCAACTAAGGCCACCTCTGAGATTTACTTACTCTAGACGCCACGTCAGCAGGAGGACACCTGAGCAGGTACATGATGCTGTTATAAGGAGAGCTAGGTGGCACAACAGAGGGTATGCAATCATTGGCACCAATGTTACCTGGACTCGGCTAGGAGTGTCGAGTTTGGGTACGGATCCGAGTGTCGGGTACGGCACTTCCAAAAAATCAGGACACGGGGACTCTGTCCGGATTTTGGACACGGGTACGGGTATGGCAAAATTAATATTCTATAATATAAAATTCAATAATTAATCAGGTAATTCAGATTTTATAATTGTCTATTTGTAATATACTAATAAAATTAAGGTATTTGTTTAAAACCAAAAAGAATAACAACCTAGCCATAGGCTAAGAAGAACAAAAGTGATTTTAAAAAAAACAGAACACATGAAGGAATTGAAAAGAGAGAAAGAAAAATAAAAAGAAAAAAGAAAAGAAAAAGAAGAAATGTCACGTGAAAACAGAACAGAAGGAGAGAAAGAAAAAGAAAAGAAAAAGAGTCATGTGGACTCATAAAGGAAAAGGAAAAGAAAAACAAAGCGAAGGTGACTAGGTGAGGCAAGAAGTTCGAAGAGAGAGAAAAAGAGAAAAGTGAAGAAAGGATACAGCAGTAAACATACCGGCGAGTTTGAACCTCCGGTGGCGAGTTTGAAGCTCCGGTCGCTGAGTCAGGGTGAGTTATCGCCTTTTTCTTTTCTCCTCTTCTTCTCTCTCTTTTTTTTCCTCTTCGAACTCTAGGGTTTGAGAATCTAGGGTTTAGAGTCGCCGTGTCCGAGGAAACTTTGCCGAATCCAACACGTATTTCGTACCGGTGTCGGTGTCGTGTCGTACCGACACCGGTATATGGTAAAATTTGCCGAGTCCGGGTAACAGAGAATTTGGCACAATCATTAAGGAAAGAGCGGAGAACACTCCGAGAGAAAGAATAGTACAAGTGCAGTAGTATAAATAGAATGATAGAGAATTAAGGAGATTATCCAGAAAAGTATTCTTCTAATAGTAATTAAGGAGTGTGGGAGGTCACACGAAAAACCGGCGACGGGGTTCTATTACAATCGTGTAAGAGCAAAGTGAAGCATGGCACCCACGGACACTCAAAGAGTAGACCAGTTAGAGGAACAAATAGCCGAAATCCTAGCACCATCGCGGAGGAAGTGGTCGCGGCAATTCGGGAGACTGAGGGAAGGATGCAGGAAACCATATCCACCAAACTCTCAAGGAACTTATTACCAACCTTTGAATGAGACTTGACGGAAGGATTAACCGAAGCCGAGACAATCACGACACATTGGTAGATAGGGTTCAGTCAAGCCAAATCCAATTCCATGAGGAGGTGAGAGCTTTGATCGAAGCAATTAGAGAGAGGCTACCTCCGGGATCTCGAGTTACGGAAGAACATGATGAGATGAGTGACCGGAATGGTTTTGGAAGAGTTGACCACCCTAGGATCTCAGGATTCTGGACCAAGGGGGAGGATTTCGTGGAAGCCATAACCTTGACAGGGGTGGCTATAGTAGCGAAAATTGGAAGTACAGCAAGCTTGACATGCATAGGGAACCAACCCGAATGGGTGGGTTCTTAGGGCCGAGCGGTATTTCTTATTCTACAATGTCTCGAAGGAAGAGATGCTCGAGATGGCGGTGGTCGGGATGGACAGCAACGCCCTCCTTTGGTATCAACGGGAGCATCGTCGCCGCCCTATTCATAGGTGGGAGGAGCTTAAGAGCCGATATTGAGGCGATTTCGGTCGTCCACTGCAGGGAGACTCCACGGGCAATGGTTGGGGGTTAGGCAAACGAGCACGGTATGAAGAGTACATGAGGGCCTTTATTGAGTTGGCGACACCACTAAAAGACGTACCAGAGCATATAGCCTTGGGAACTTTCCTAAATGGGCCAAGGGAAGATGTGAGAACAGAATTAATTGTCCAAAACCCTAGAGATGTGGACCATGCGATGGATCTGGCCATGTGAGTGGAAGATAGGAGGATAAAGTTCACAATTGGGTAAAAGGTGGGGAGCTCAAATGGGACCCCTCCCTGGCCCGCTCCAAAATCTCTTTGAAAACCACGTTCCAGGCCCTGCAAAAGGATGAGGTTTGTGGGTGGAGTTGAATCACATGATGGAGAAATGTGAAAAAAGTGAAAAGAAGAGCAAGTGTCACCACTCCCATTTTTGCAAGCTAACCATAAAGAGTTATCAGTCTTCCACCTTCCTATGGCTCTAGCGCCGCGAAGAGACAGAGCACTCCAATGTGTCAAACAAGGGCATGATCAGATGTTGGTCCCGCCTAATCGCTACCCACAAGGTCAAAAATATGAGATAGAGAGGTTGACGGACGATATGTTGAAGGTTGTGATCATATGCCTCTCCATAAGTCCTTTTTCCGATCGACTTTCCTTGTAAAGAAGAAAGATAGGTCGTGGAGGTTTTGCGTCGACTATCGGGTACGCAAACCCAATGATGGTGCCTAACAAGTATCTAATTCACGTCATCGACGAGCTACTTGATGAGTTGCATGGTTCTCGAATCTTCAACTTAAAAGTCCGAGTATCATCAAAGTCGAGTCAAGGACGAAGATGTCTCCAAAACCGCCTTTCATACCCATGAGGAGCACTACGAGTTCCTCGTTTTGCCCTTTGGGCTCACCAACACTCCAGCCACTTCCCAATCACTTATGAACGAGGTTTCAAACTTATTTACGAATTTGTGTTTGTCTTTTTCGATGATATTCTCATATATAGCAAGGATGAATACTCCCACCGGGATCATCTATCTATTATTTAGGAGACCTTGGTACGTCAGGTGTTGTATGCCAATGGTGACAAGTGCGAGATTAGGAAGGAGAGGGTGGCTAATTTAGGCCACATCATTTCGCCAAAGGGTGTGGCAATGGACATGGAGAAGGTCCAACCAGGTTAGATTGGCCACCTCCAAAAAATTTGAGAGAGCTTCGTGGCTTCTTAGGATCATCGGCTACAACCGGAAGTTCTTAACTAACTTGTCCAGAAAATGCTCTTCCACTCCCGGCACAGCTTAAAAAAGATAGCTTAATTAGGAGAGGAATCGGCAGGGCCTTTGAGTTGTGGAAGCAAGCTATGGTGAGTGCTCCATTACTATGCCGGATTTTCAGTTTGTGGTGGAAACTGACGCCTCTCAAAGTGGTGCTGCTTTAAAATCAGCACCCAATAGCTTACAGAATAGCTTACACTTGAGAAACGGTGAAAATGATGCTTACATAATAGCTAGAATGAGAGTCAAGCAATGACAAAGGATCTCTGAATGGTGAAGTGTGTGAAGGATAAACACCTACAAATTCTTGTACACAGCAAACACATACAAATAGACGGAGGGAATACTTTGATATTTTATATAATGAAGTCAAATGGGATTACACAAAAGGGTGAAACGGGACCGAAAAGTGTGAGTCAAGCGTAAACGAGAATTAGGCGCTTAACTCCCTTACCCTTTACTAAAACCCCTTTCTAGTTGCCCTTAAGCCTCATTCCCTTTACTAAAAACCCATTTTCCCTTTACTAAAAACCCATTACCAACTAGCCCGCGAGCCTCATTAAAGGGTAATTACGGACATTACTCAAAACCCCCAATTAACTACCCATTAAGGCTCATTAAGGATATTGCCCCTTGTAGACACATAATTTTCAAGCCCAAGCCATATTTCCAACCAATTTTCGAAACCCATCTTCGAAAACGTTTTCATAACTACTTTTATAAAAGCTCGTGTTCGGATACCCTTATCAAAATAAATAGTTTTATGAAAACCTATATTCTAAAACCCTTTTACTAGCCATTTTAATTAATAGAGTTAATAATTATATTAATTAGTTTTATTAATTATGTTTTCAAAACAATCTTTTATAAAAATTCATCTTTATCTAAAGTATTTTCAAAACATCCATCTTAATCTAAAATACCAAATCTAAAATCTTTTCAATAATAATCTTTTAGAAACATTGTTACTTTCAGTTACATTTATCCACATATATATATACATACATACATACATACATACATACATACATACATACATACATACATACATACATACACACACACACACACACACACACACACACACACATATATATAGACACACACACACACATATAAATATATATACACACGCACACATATATATATATATTAACCCATCATCCATTCGCCGCAATCGACCCACACGAAACTCATCCTAATCTTCTTAGCGCCAGTTCTCATGCCTCTTCTAATCATCATGCATCATCAATATTCTTTATAAAAATCATAGCAAATCACACATAATCTAGATTTAATAAAAAGTCAAAACCACACCAGTTACTATACACAATATGAAGAAGTAAAAACATCAAAAACAATCAAACTTTCAAACAATATTTTCGACACAACATAGTATTATTCAAGGCTTATTCTAAATGAATCCAAGATCCATGCAAATAAATGATCCAGATGGATTGTAAATATTTGCACATTATCTTCTCTCATATTTCGATTTCTTTTTCATGTATATTATTTTTCATACTTCGAGTGCTACATTTTCCACATTATATATGATTGTTAACCAATACCTAAATAAAAAATCAAATAACTTGGACAACCAGATTAGGTGAAGCAAGTGCAAGAGCAACAAATAAACCCTTTGGTTTCAATTATACAGTTTTGACACTTGCATTCTAAACGTCAATAATTTGGTGAGATCAACACCGAATTTAGTCATTTAGGGATGTATCAAGAAGTTCACTTTCTGAACTTACGAAAAAAGTGGTTAAACACTTAATTTGGACAAGTTCTAAGGCCGAAATCCAATGTTGCATCTCATGGGTTGATCAAAGGTCCAACATGAAGTGGTGTGCATCAAAAAGAGCCCAGATTCTATTTGGGTTTCTATTTAGCTTCTATTTGCTTTTATTGTTATTTTTGAGTTGTAATAAACCATGAGATTATTCATAAAGTATCTCATGATTAGGCGTGTGTTTTGCTTGATGATTAGGTGTGTGCTTTGCTATCTTAGGCATGTAATTAGGAGATATTTAAGCTCCTTACTTGCTGGTTGTAACTCCTTGTAACAGCTCATTGAATGAGCTTAATGAGGGGGCGTGAATCAAGGAGCTTTTCATGCTCCTTGAAACTGATTTGTTTAGACAGCTTTTCTAGGGTTGTGTGGGTGTGATTCAAGCTGCCTTTGCTGCTCTTATTTCCCATATAAGAAAACCTTTGTGTTTATAGTTTTTACTTTGAGTTTGTCTCAAAGTATTAGCTAATCCTTATTACTTTGAGTGACTCTTACAACAAAATTGCAAAAGCTCATGGGGGAGTATCCGTATTTGGCGGAGTAGGTGAACGTTCTCGTGAAGGAAATGATCTTTACATGGAAATGAAAGAATCCAGAGTGATAAGCCTAGGGGAGATTGAGTGAGTCTTATCTCTGATGTGTTCTTGAGTTTTGGCATCTATCCTTGTTTCGAGTGTTTTCTTGGCAAAGTGAGTGTTCTGTTCTCCCTAAGTTTAAAATCATCATCCAATCCTTTGGAAGGTGTTTCTTATCATTAGGTACCTTGATATTTGATTATTTAATTAAAGTGGTCATATAAAAATTAGATCTTTAATATTAAAAAACCAATTTAACACTATTGTCTTTTTTCAGGTTGCAATCAATTAACCTTATGAGTGCATAGCAATATATTGTCATTAAATTAAGGGTATTCACCCCGAATCCAAATCTCTTTATTTTTTGGTTCATTAGTTTTTCCTGAAAACTGATTGGTGACGATAGTTTTACAAAAATAAAATTGTGTAGGTCACATAATATTATATAACTACACCCCTTGATAAGCACAACAACAACAGCAAGACATCGATTATTGGCATTTTCACAGCATATATAATGAGATGTCGGTGGGACGACACACACAGTTAAGGAGGAGCAATTGAGGGAATTAATCACACAACTAGCACATCTAAGATTCATTAAGGAGCTTACCCCTTGAAAGGCACTCAAAATTTCACGCTGCATACCTAGGGTTTAGGCTATCTCCATTTTCCACAAACCTAGGTGGTTTGCAATTCCCCTACTAAGTCCGCATCTATCCCTAATTCCCTACTCCAACCCCTTCTCACGTAAGAAAGCCAAATAAGTATTGTACTATGTCACTAGCGTTACTTACCCGGTTACCCCCCTTCTATACTATTGGTAACTCGAAACATGTCAAAAAAAAAAAATGGGTCGTCATAAGCTTCTCATAGTGTAGGGGATACAACTAACATTGTTGTGTAAGGATCCCTATTCAGATATTTCCCCAGCATTAGTTCTCTTTAATATTACCCCATAATCCAAATAAATAATACTTACCCTATTTCGATATACTTGACACACTTCTCCGTACAGTTTGCCGATGCATAATTTTATCCATTAATAACTCTAATTCCCTATAAGATTAAAAAAGTTGATATTTTGAAAATATATGTCGAGACGAATCTAACAAGACCTCAAATGATTATATTTTTCCTTATGGTAAAATAACAAAACACGGTCAAATAAAAGTGTGTGAATAGTGAAAAAGCCAAACCGTGCCAATTAATTTGAAACAAAGGAAGTAACAAATAAGATAGAAAACATTTTTTAAAAAAAGAAAATAAGTATAATTTGGGACCTCCGAACAGCTTCTATTAAAGTAAGGATAAGAATTTGGTTCAAGGAATCCTATACGACAAAATAAAGCCTGAACATTAGAAATTATAATTAGATCTGGTAGGATCTAATCATCTAATAGCAAAAGACATGCGATCATACCTATGAGCAATCAAGTAATACTTCTCATTGCTTTCCTTGTAATGCTGCAAAATGAAATTTCCATGGTATGAGATAAAAGAGTTTTGCCCCCCCCCCCCCAACAAAAAGGAAAGAGCACCAGGAAAAATCCTTCCTTACTACTTGCCTTTGCCTGATCACTTTCATCCTCTGTCTCTGTGAAAATGTCACTACTCTCATCAATAGTGGCAATCCTGTTTTCTTCCATCTCAAATTGTCGAGCAGCAGCCTTTGCCTCCTTAAGCTTTGATCCAAGCTTCTGGAGATACTTCTCTGTCTCTTTCAGAAGTTGCTTGACTCTATCGGATTTGGCATCCTAAGCATTGTTCAAATTGAATGTCAGCACAATACTGAAAGCCAGAAAAGGCAACAATTAAGTTCCTTCATTAATACCTGAACCATCCGCAAGTAACCCTCCACATCATTGATTTTCAGTAAGTTGATTTTCTCACGCTGAATTCTGTCAATTTTTTCCCTGTGTATCCGCTCTTTTCTTTTGTGAAACTCCTTCACATATCGATTAAAACCCTTGCAGCGTTCTCTTTTATATTTAAACACATCTTCCAGTTTTTCCCTGAATGCAGTTCAGGCCACACATACAGTGTAAATAATCTTTCAAAACAATATATATACACAGAGAGAGAAAGAGAGATAAGTTCATGTGAGAATGCATTTTGACGTGAGAAATGAGTAAGTCGTGACACCAATGAACAAGTGATTCGACTCCGACCTTCAAAAAGAATTTTGCTGTCACCCTGAATGAAACTTCTCCGACTCTAATGAAGATGTGATGTGACTCCAACCTTAATGTGACACTAATGAAACATCGTTACGACTCCAACCTTTCAAAAAAAATAAAAGAGCATTTTTTTTTTGGGGGGGGGGGGGGGGGAGGGGTGTTAGGTGTGACTCTATGGAGAAGTGTTATCACTATCAGTTCTCCTCGGTTCTCACGTAAGATATATGCAGTTTATTAAATACTTCTCACTGTAATCAAACATAAAACGTCTAGTTCAAAGCTCAGGTACTAAACACACTTGTGAACTTCTACTTCACTGAAGAACTCCTTCTGCCTCTCACGTATCCTCTTCTGGCGTTCCTCCTTCATCTTCTGCTCAAATTTTTCAACATGCTTCAACCTCCTACCGACACGGTGTTTCTTGATCGACTTCAACCGATCCATGTCAGTTTGAATGGGCTTAAAGAAATCACTCAGAATATTTCTGCAGAAAAGAATTCATAGATATCTCAGATTAGTAGAGAAAAAAGAAGATTACAGCAGAGGACACACATGTCCTACAGAAACAATATCACCTTCGAAGGCAACGCTGAAGCTCCAATAACTGAAGCTTTTTCAACTCAATCACACTCCTTGTTTTGGCAGATATATCTCCAGATGAGCTCACTGTTTCCTGCATATCACACAGAGAAGACAACAGAAGAAATTGGTATGAACACGGATTTCAAAGAGAAAGATAAAGGAAAATTAAGAACGATAAAGGAACTGATAAAGGAAAATTAAGAACGATAAAGGAACGATAAATTAACTCCAGCATTCAGGAGGTGGGTACCTCGCCCAGCCTATTACAGCATATCTCATTATTTTGAATTATCCTCTTTAGAGTTATTTCCTCCTAATTGTACTAATTTCCTTTACTTCTTCCTCACTCTTTCTAACAAACTTTGTATTCCTTTCTTATCCTCCTGATATGTTATGAGAGTGCAAGCCTGATTTGGGTTCCTTGCAAAATCAGCATCCTTTGGTTGTGTATAAAACAAGTAATAAAGATGTCAACTATCTTCACTCTGTATATGAATTCTAAGGTCCAGCTTGAGGATCAGCTTCAGACTCACAAAGTGATTTTGGTTTAACGTTTAAATGGAACAGAAGGGAATGAATATGATACAATAAAAATTTTAAAAAGTTGTTTGGTTCAGGTAACTTGGGTACCGACCTCCATCGACGGGTTTCTTGTCCCCCACATAACCCCCTAAATCTCATATCCACCCACACACGCATCCCCAATGGATTTAAGTTTCATACCTCCCTCCTTTTTGTAATGGGTTCCAAGCCCATAATTCGAGTGAACAAACAACCGAAGAAAAATTAATGGATTGCCAATCCATACCCATCGGATTCTCATTCTCATGCCATTCCACTCTAATCAACAATAGGACTTGTAACATATGTTACTAGACTCTTCAATCTTCATTTTTCCTCTAGTAGTCTTGTCGGATCCTCTACACTCAGACATGGGTATGAAAAACTCAACACTTGATTTTGGGCCAAAATCCTTGAAAATTGTCATAAAAAAGACGAGACGAAGAGTTCAAGTAACATAGCTTGTAACAACTTTGCTCCCAAAGCATGGGTTAAACTTCAGTAGTTGAAATCATGAATCTAACACAAATACTTCCTCTATTTCTTTTTACTTGCAACTGTTTGACTATCACGCTTGCCAATGCATAACTACAACCATTAATATCTTTAAGTACAGTTATTTAAAAATAATCAAATCTAGATTTTTGGAAAATATACATTGAGACGAATCTAACAAGATCCCACATGAATATGTTTTTCTTTAACAATAAAACACCAGAGATAAACTACGTAGACTTTGTGATTAGTGCAAAAGTCAAATCGTTGCAAGTAAAAAGAAATGGAGGGAAGTATAATCAATGACACACGAAATCTAAGCAAGACTAAACAACAGAAAATAAAATCCTGGAACTAAAAATAAAATAAACAAAGACAAGTCATACATCTATGGAGCATATAACACGGAATTTGCAGATCTTCAATGCAATGGAACAAATAATCATCAAAGAGAGGTTCTCATCTAAAGACATAATCATGCACCTAGGCAGGCCAGACTTTGTTCCTAGCAAATCAAAGACATTAACTAACAAATTAATTCAAAACTGACTCCCAATTAACCTCGCAGCTGCTACAAGTGCCACACAATAAATAGAATCACTGCACCAAAATACTGATGAACCAAAAAATTTGCACCATACATGCACGTGAATTATATGGCCAGGTGTTTTCTGTGTTGCTGGCTTGCTGCCACAGATGTTCATGTTATAGAAATCAATAGCTTGTTAAAAACCACACAAACTGCCAAGTACACCAAAATCCTGAGACAACATTATGATCAATAACATTCACATACAGCTCACGTAGGTTTCATCATGTAAGGAAAGTAGGATTTCTTGGGCCTTAGCTATTGATCAATAACCACCAGTACAGATCTATACTCTGTATAAAATATAGTGGATCAAAGCTATGCAGATCCAAACACTTCTGAAGTATTTATGCAGGCATAAATACTGTAGCAACTAGGCCACAATACCCATCCAGAACTAATGTTTTAAATAAAGTCAAAGCAATATAATAGAAAGCCAATAGAAACAGCTATTTATGGAATTATGGGAAAATTCAGTTCAATTGGTTTCCTCTCACAGTTATATTTCATTTCAATTCAGATAAATTCTGTTCCCAGACATATCAACTTCAGTTCAATTCAATTCAACCCAGTTTAGTCCAAAAGAACGGAGCCTTACTCCAAGAGTTAAGAGTTCCTCTTGAAAACCTGGCATCCCCCATAGTCATAGCAATTTAATCAAGACACTAGCTTGGCTGACAATCAAATTCTCAACGCTTCTCCTTGCATAACAAACACCTTTCCGTATCTCACTGGAACTTGGGAAAGATTGGTCATGATACAAGTTGACTAATATTTTTTAAACAAGATTTAAATCCACTTTTCTTTTTGTGTTATACAAGATCATGGACGTACCAAAAGGATTTAATATTATTCAAATACCTTTAAGGCGCTCAAGTCCCAACATAGAATTTTAACTACTTCTACTTGATTAGAGAATCCTAAGGGATTACTATGAGATTTTGTAGCATTGACTACATAATCGAATAAAAAATATTGGAATTGTAATAGGTTCACTCACTGAGATATGTTTTATGTTCATTAACTTCCTTGTAAGAAAAAAAGCATATACCAAGGTAAACTTTCAGAAGGGAAACTAAATTTTATCATTCACACAAGGTATGATAGCCTGTAAATAGGCTTGTTTGACTAACATAAATCCCAAAATGAAATAATCTGATAAAATATATAACTCCTAAAAGAAAAATCAATCAGCTAAAAGTGGTTGATACTTGAAGAAGCCGAATCCAGCATTATAAAGCCTGATATAATGATATACACCTATTTGAGGGATTCAGCACCATGCTAATGCAACACTACGACTTTTACTCAAAGAGAGTCGAAAAATGTAAGGTAAACTTTGATGGAGAAATAAAGCAACCAGCTTAAATAACCCCAGAATCTGATAATTTTGAATTTTGCAATGGAAAATAAATAATAAAATTTAAACAATGAGGCACAAATCCTTATTATATGAAGAATGATCTAGAGGGGACAGTCAACAAGTGGGGATATGGATAAAGCATTGATATTACGACAGGGCCTCTACCTCTAGAGAAGCTTGTCCATTGAAACAAAATATTTGTTCACAATTAACCCGACCTTTAATCAGATATGCTACTTAACAATGAAAATAAGAAGTTAACACAATTTACCAGGTCATTTTAGTTCAATCTGTTATAATCCAACAAATAAAGGGTTAAGTTTCAACTATACACTAAACAAGGACAGAAAAGCAGTCAGACACATATATGATATAAACACAAATACAACTATGCAAGAATCAACAGGAAAGTGTAAACCTTCAGCTCATTAAAACAGGTGGCAATTTTGTTATCTGCTTTCTGCAGCTTTTGCACCCATTTCTGTTCAACAGCAAGTTTTTTTTTCTGGTGAGCCATAATCCACTTTTCAGACAGCGTACATTTTGGAGAAGGGGGCATGTTGGCAGACACCGACTTTTCTTCTGCTTCAGGCTCGGAGACTTTATCCGTAGGAGCAAGTGCGTTATAATCCTTATGCATGTAATTTGAATCAGGAACTACTTTAAATCCATCTGAGATAGATCTTGTTTGGATTTCTAGACCACCATTACCATCTGCACATAAAAATTAGATGATGAGAAGCATTCTTTTGGCTAGAGATTACATTGAGACAGTTCGAATCTAGAATATATGCAATATGATATGGACTAGAACTCCTCAGCAGTCACGGAGGAAAATAGACAACGCAGGCCAATCTTCTGCACATAGTCAAGCCTATTTTGCATATGCTTCTCAAATATATTGTTCCCAGTTTTTAGTTTCTTATTTTTTTTCTACGTCTTTCACCTAGGCCATAAATCTTTTTATACCGCCTTTGTTCTACCATTTCTACTTTAAAACATTTGCCAGCACACAACTCTTAGCATTAAATATCTTGAACTATGTATAAGTAAAAAATTATAAAAAGCTAACATTCTAAAAAAATTATATCAAGAAAAAATATGACAATATATTTCCCAACATATAAATTATACAAGAAGGTCAAAGTGGACTTTTTGAATAGTGTCAAAACTCAAAATGGAGAATAGCAAAAAAAAAAAAACAAGAGGAAGTACGACCAATTGTCTTCTATTTTCTATTGGTCTTTTTTGACATTTTTATACTACGTACCTGATAGGTCGGATACCGTACTACCCCTCCCCCTCCAGGCATGACTATTTCCTTTATTTTCAAAAATCGTGTAATAAACCACATGATGCTATCAATGCAACTCAAATAATTAAGATGGACTTTTTTTCATTTTACAATTGGCAATATACCCCATACTATTTATAGTTTTCAGCTACATCGTAGCCTATTCATCCAAGCATCTCCAGCCAGGTATTCCACTCACCAAGCAAGGCATTTCTGAGCAACATATTAGCATCATTTGCTGGTCTTGCCCTGTTATATTCTTTGTCCATGCCTTGAATTGACTTCCAAGATGCGGACAATTGACTATCAGCACGCTGTTGATTCTGAATATTGCTGTCACGTTGAGACAAATTTGAAACGTTCCCGTTACAACTTCCTAATTCATGTTGAACCGAGGCATGCAATGGCCCCCGAGAAGGGTCATTATGATTAACTCTTGTCCACCTTATCATATCTGGCTTCAACTGCTTGTTCACACCAATAACACAAGTATCAGGATGCAAGATTTCTTCATTAATATGGGTGGCTGGACTCCTCATTCCTGAAGTATCAGGATGCAATGAATCTGCTACAAGTGCAGATGAGTTGGCTGTTTCCTGACTCTCTCTATCATCCTCCAGAATCTCATTGTCAGGAGGAAGGTGTTTCTTTTCTTCATCAATGTGTGAAAGGTTAGCCAACGAGCAAGGTTTTACCACCACTGGTTTTATATTCTCAGCTTCCTTTGTGAGCAGATCAGCCTCTCTGACATCAGCAGGGGCAGAAACATCACTCTTCACATCAGCACGGTTTCCTACAGGCAAAGCGACTTCAGACATACTGCTTGACTCAAAAGAACATTGTTGTCTTCCCTGATCTTTAATTAGCTCATTTTGAGTTCCATCTACACTGCTGTTGGATCCTACTAGCATCAGAAAAGTGAATTAGCACTATCTAGAGAACAAAGTACATAATTTTTGCCCAAAAAAAAATATTTCGGATACAAGTGATTCTGGAAAAAAAAAAATTGGGCAAAGTACCTTCTTTAGATAAGATGTTCCCAAGCGCAATCTCAAGATGGAGTCTTTTTGGGGACAAACCATTTCTATGCAAAATAAAACTTGTCAAACAAATAACCAGCTTTTCTGACATTCTTAGCATAAGTCTTGCTAGATAACTACAATACACACCTGAATGCTAAGAAGACCAAACATTGGGCTCTGAGCTGTTTCAAATGATGCTCTTTGAAAGGCATGCTTGTTGAGGAAGCCGAAACTGTTTGATACTTTCCTGAATCTCTAAAGACTGAACTTCCAGGTAATCCCCCTTCACAGAGATTGCTGGAATTACCAACCTGAGGGAAAAACACAGCCAAACAATATCATAATCAGTGAAATTTCATAAGGCTACAAGTGAGACACTTAACACGTAAAAGACGGCTTAAAGACAGTAAAATGGTGTGAAAAACCCAACTTAGAGAACAGTAGTTTGGTCAAAAGGAATTGTAAAACAAAAGACGGCTAAGGATGATAAAAGGCCTGAACAGAAACTATTTTCCTATTCCATTTCCGTTCTCAAAAAAAAATTCTAGACAACCCACCTTCCCCTTTAAGGCAGAGACACAATGGGAAAAATCATCATTCAGCGTACTGCTGAAGCAAAGTAATAGATTAACTCTCAAACGCTTTTCACATCAATATGCTATATTTATATAGAGATGCGGAACCAGGGGACCAGAGGTACAACAAATATTGTAACAACTTGGCAGGGAGAGTCAGCTCATACTGCTGCACAGTTTACTAGGAGCTCATTAAGGAAACCTAAACGTGCCCAACAGAAACATGGATCGGACAACGCCAAAGACATACTCCTGTTAAGTAGCCAGAGGTGAAAAATCACCTGAGAAAGCCTATCAGCATTTGCCGGCGTATGGAAATTTCCAGCAGCATCCAAAGAAGATGCTAAATTCAGGTGTCTCGTAGTTATGTCAACTTGAATACCAGATGGTAGAGTGCCCGGTACAGCTCTCTCTCGGAAATTTGTTGAACCTTTGGCGTATCCGTGCTTCCAGAATTCATTCTCAACTGCGAATTTACCAACACCCAGATTAACAGAAAAACAACTCATGCAAGCATATGTAATGAAAGAAATGTTTCGGTCTTGAGATATATATATATATATATATATAGAGAGAGAGAGAGAGAGAGAAAGAGAGTTAAGTTCACATGAGAATGCATTTTTACATGAAAAATGAGAAAAGTTGTGACTCTAATGAATAAGTGATGTAACTCCAACCTTTTTAAGAAAAATGTTGTAACTCAAAGTGAAAACTTTTGTGACACTAATGAAGATGTGATGTGACTCCGACCTCAATGTGACTTTAATGAAGAAGTGTTGTGCCTCCAACTTTTAAAAATTATATAAATTGATAGATTAATTTTCTTAGGGGTGGGTTGCTGTATTAGTGACTCTAATGAATAAGTATTAGTGACTCTAATGAGGAAGTGTAGTGCTTCTTAAGTCTTAAGTCCTTCGCATTTCTCAAGTAATATGTTTTCTCATGTGATCTTGCCAACATATATATAGTGAGTTCATATGAGAATGCATACTTATATGACAAATGAGAATGAATTTTACACGCTATAACTCTTATGAATAAGTGATGTAACTCTAATGAAAAAGTGATGTAACTCCAAAAACAAAATATTTGAAAAAAAAAATTCAAAAAAAAAACATTTTTTTTAATTCAAAAATTTTTAGAGGGATATAACTCTAATGTATAAGTGTTGTAACTCTAAACCAATCGTGTGGTTGAGATTCATTCTCATTTCTCAAGTAAGGAGCATTCTCATGTGATCTTGCCTCTATATATATATATGTATATATATAAAGTTCACATGAGAACACATCTTATATGAGAATGTAAGAACAGTGGAGTGCTAATCCATTTTAGTGAAAATGTAATCCATTTTTTAGATATAACATGACAATCTTTTTGCATGAAAATGTAATCCTTTTATAAGATTGGCCCCGCAAAGAAAAAAAATGTTATAATTTAGCCAAAATGGATTACATATCAGTAAAAAAAGGACTATAACAAAGTGTTCTCATTTTCTTTGAACACGTCTTATATGCAACATATGAGCAGTGGAGTTCTAATCCATTTTGGTGAAAATGTAATCCATTTTTTAGATATTACATTGACAATCTTTTTTTCAAGAAAATGTAATCCTTTTAGAAGATTGGCCCCGCAAAGCAAAAAATGTTATAATTTAACCAAAATGGATTACATATTGGTTAAAAAAGATTATAACAAAGTTTTCTCATTTTCTCATATATGGATAGTTCTCTTGCGAATCCAAAACATATATATAATACTCCCTCTGTTTCTTTTCTTTTAATTGTTGCATAGTTTAGCATGCTTTTCAAAATGTTTTTTAACACCTAACTAGTATTTTGGCCCGTGAGACGCCCCGAGTCAGTTACAATATCAAATATATTATTATTCATAAATTTCATAATTAATTTTAGGGAAATTTCAACAAGTACCCATGAGGTTTGACGTAATTCTCAAATTGCCTCACATTTAGAAAATTCCTCATATACCCTTGAACTTTGACTTTTTGCGCTCAAAATACCCTTATAGCTAACATAACTCTAACACCTTTAGTTTTTTCTCTCTTTCTCCCCAATTTTTTTCTCTCCTCCCACCATCCTCCATTAGAGACTATCTAAAGCTCCAAGATTTCTCTCTTTTCCCACCTCCATTGTTTTCTCTCCCCACACCTCCATTGCTTTCTTTCTCCTCCTAATCTTCATATTCATCTTCCATCTCTTCTTTCTCTCTCCTCTTCTCCTATTTTCTCACTCAAGAAGAGTAACATAATGAACTCCATTTCTCTCTTCGATGGCAACAATCGCGTCCAAATATGAGCTCCACTTTCTTGTTGAGATGAACGTTTTTGATGTGTTTTGCCAAACTATGGAAATTACAAATAACCTTTATCAAATTCTCAAATACGTGGACTCAAACCATAAAATCTGTACAAATTTTGTGCAATCTCACAAAAATGTGAGACACCCACATGAAGAATTTCCTTATATCTTTGGCTTATCATTTTCCTTATTTTGCAAAATCTTTTATTTATTGTTAGTATCTTCTTGTTTTTTTAAGTTGCTAAACATAATCAAAACTTATTATGTTTCTAATTTTTGAGAAATCTTTTCTATTTGATGTAAGTATTTCTTCTTTTTTTATTTTTCTATTTTCCCTATACCTTTGGCTTATCATTTTCCTTATTTGCAAAATCTTTTATTTATTGTTAGTATCTTCTTGTTTTTCTAAGTTGCTAAACT
Organism: Beta vulgaris subsp. vulgaris; assembly: GCF_026745355.1. Classification (NCBI taxonomy): domain Eukaryota; kingdom Viridiplantae; phylum Streptophyta; class Magnoliopsida; order Caryophyllales; family Amaranthaceae; genus Beta; species Beta vulgaris. Next base: position 34,195,640 of record NC_079204.1, read on the forward strand.
TAATGATAACTTTATTTTCTCAAATTATTCCTAACAATCATAAACAATAGATGTAACATTTCTTTTTGTCGTGACTTAAGAAAACAATTTCATAATCGATTTAGTTACTAATAATAATAATGAACTATTCCTTCAATTTCTAAGAAATCTACCCACTTACTTGTAAACTACTCTTTCAAAAGCTTGAAGATTTGATATTGGTCAAACAAATAAATGGATAAAGCTGCTTAAAAATTAAAGGGTAAGGATTTAGAACAATTACATTAGCTAGAAGTTTTTTGTAACCAATGGTAATAATATATCTAAACTTTGATGTGCTTTTGTTAGTGTTTTTATTCATCATTTTAATTTTATAGTTAAGCTTTTAATTTGCCTACTCGGACGTGTAAGATTGTTGGTCAAGATCCGCCAGCGGTCACATGGCACATATATTGGAGAGTGTCATGTGCCATCGTTGCTTTGATAGGAATGTCTTTTAATATATTTGTATAGACTATATATATCTCTTATTCCTTGTAAGTAAAAATTATAAAAATTTGATACTATAGATCTATATATGACAACACATGACTATATTTTTACTTATAAAAAGATCAAAATGATCAGTGAAAGTTGGTAGATTTACTTCCCAAAATAGAAATGTAGCAATTAAAAAGAAACAAAGGTGTATGTTTTCACAAACTTGTAGAAAAAAATTGTATGGAACTACTTTTTAAAAACAAAAATATTGTACGAAGCTACCTTTGACTGGATTTCGACGGTTGAAAACCTTAAAAGGTGTGGCCCTTTTCTCTATTTTTTCCCTTCCTTTTACATCCATTTTCACCCAAAATTTTGATCTCCTTAGATAAATGTATTAAATTATGGTTGTTAGCAAATTTCAGTTAAACTAAAGGGAAAAGAAGCACTAAATTAAAGGTACTCAGCAGTCGAAATCCAACCAAATGGTAGTATTATTACAACTTTTTTGCTTTGAAAAGGTATTTTCTTGCAACATTATAAGGTGGTTTGCATAAATAATATGTTTTAATAAGGTACTTTCTGATAAATGATCAAATATATATATTGAGAAAGACGGGGGAAACGGATCACGTAAAACCATTTCTTACACCGAAAACAGAAAACGGGAACATAAAATGACTAAAAAATTTCACAAAATGAGCAAGAAATTCTTAAAATGAACAAAATATAAAACGAGCAAAAAAATTTTAAGTAAGGAAAGATTGCTCGAAATGAGCAAAAGTTTATTGAAATGAGCAAAAACATAAAATGAGAAAAAAAATTTAAAAAAAAAATAGTAAAATGAGCAAAAGTTTCTTAAATGAGCAAAAAAACATAAAATGAACATAATTTGTAAAATGAGCAAAAAAACAAATGAAGTTTTAAGTCTCTCCCTCCCCCCCCCCCCTCTCTCTCCTCCCTCCCTCCCCCCTCCCCTTATCTCTCTGTCGCAAGTGTCTTTATACTTTTTAAGGAAACTATAGTATATCTTAAAAAATATTCAATATGAAACCTCGACAAACCTATAATAACTATATATATATCTAATCATAATAAATAAAAATCTTCAAATAATGTGGAAAGTAGTTGGAAATTACTGAAACTATTAATCATATATAAACTTTCCTTAAGACTGAAGAGCAATTGTAGTATTTGTTTAATGACTTTAACTTTAAAACATGTTTGATAAAAATCTTCAATTAAGGAAGGGGAGTATTTTATAGCAAATTATAAAACAGTGTAGAGAGGCGCACACACACACACATGTAAGTATTAACTTGAACTATTATGATGTTGGATGTGTTTCACATTTACTTTTATTAAAATAACTATATAATTATTTCTATAAGAATAACACCGACCCCAAATTCATATCCCACTTTATCCACTTCCTAAAACTATATGCATAAGGATTCTGATGCTCGGACTCGCCAATTTACCCCTGTGTACCCATATTGACACAATGCGACCCAGGTGCGAACACGGAATACGAGTTGGACGTAGGTAGGTGAAATCGAAGTCGGTGCTTCCTTCTTCAACGGGCGAGTCAAAGGGTTTATGTGTTTTTTCTGCGTTTTTTTCTCTCTTTCTGCCTTTTTTTCTCTCTTGTTTTTCTTTCAGCCTTTCTCTCTCCCTAAAATAAATAATGACTTTATTACTTTCACCTAGACAAGTGGGCAAGTGGGCCTCCTTTTCGTGTTTCCCTGTGCAACTTTATAAGTATTTTCTTTATGATAGGTCATTACATTGTATTTCCCATGCACTTAACATACTTTATTAATTCGTTTTTCTCCACAAAAAGTTCTGTAGAGGAGCTGAATAAGCCTAATATCGTGACAGGAAACTGTATATTTACTTTTAAAAGAAAACAGATTTCCAAAAATAAAAAATTAGTACTAAAACTGTAAAAATCAATGTGTCCCCAAGTCCAAATTTATATTTTGGATACGTGTCCCTGAGTCCTTAGTTTTGGAATATCAAGGATCTAAACAGTACCCGATTTGAGTCCAAGCATCATAGCATAAGGGTATGTTGCGATTAATATGGGAAGGAGGGAGTAATACAAGGCTTGTGGTCTAAAGAAAAGCTTCCTTAACTAGATCTCCAAAAGTGGGTACCATTTTTTGCACTTTGTACACAAGAACCCATTGGTGTTAGAGTTTTGGCATAAAATCTTTTGAAGACCTTTGTACCTTGCTTAGTGGTGAAGGAATATAGCCAGTAATTATAAAACTTAATGATAGCATGTGCAAAAATTACCATTTGTCACTAAAACATTATATATGCTAAGACATAATCCAAAATCTTGGTCTACCTTATTCCCATAGTTAAAAAATAAAAGTGGGAACACTGTTCGTTTCGCCAAACAAAAGCCCTATAATATATTACTCCTAGTTTTGAGGGCTACTTCTCCTCTAGACATACACTTTGTTGACACTTCTAATAAACTTCTTCTTATCTAAACGAGGTGATTGCACATTTACTATGAATCTTAGGCCTGATTCCCATGCACATGCTTATGTATTTCGATATGTATCTCTAAAGTAGCCATAGATGGCAAATATAAATTAAAATATGTAAAAACAGCAAAAATGGAAAATATAAGCACCACAGCAACTTTGCTTTTCCCCTTTCCTACAGCGAAAGACAGAGAGCACTGGAATCTCGCATGATCATCTCAATGCAACAAAAAGAAGTTGAGGGACCTATAACCATTCTAAGTATCCACCAAAAATATACAAAGATATCCTCAACATGAAACTAGAAACAAAAATATATGGTTTTCCTCTTGGATCCAAGGAAGCATGCAAGAAACCTTCCACAAAGCAACCAAAAATATTCTTACACATACCAGATAAGTCAAAGACCTCGATTTTAGAGAAAGTTGGAGGGCAGCCAAAATATTAAAGCTGGCAGGGTATAATAAGGTCTACCACATGAGCTTGCCAGAATTCAAAGCTCTGCAGCATTTCAATTACCTTTCTTATAGTAATGATCGATAAAGGAAACTAGTATCCATGTCAAAAACAAAGCCAAGAGTTTTAAACTCCAAAACTTGTAGCCAAAGGCTCTGTTGATAATCCCAAGGCGAAATACGTCACAAAATCTTGCAGCTGTATAATTATAGACTCACACTCATATCTAATAATAGCGACAGGTGGCAGCTCCCTCAATCACTGATGACCTTATACTGTCCAACACACCCCATTTAGCCAAGAGGTTGTAAGAATGGTTTCCACAGAAAAGAAAAAATAATAATAAATAAATAAAAGCTGAGATAGTATTATCCTAAACAGTACATTGTTGTTTTAAGCAATGCATAACGTACCAATCATTTATGTATAAGTAAATAAACAAACACAAATACACAAGTTTTCTCTCCACGATACCTTTCCTGAGAACATATAAAGTCCATAATACTCTCATATCAAACTCGCTTAATGCATCTCTCACAGCCCAAAGTACCCTAACTCATCCTCCCTTTACACAACCATATGAGTTGTGGAAATGAAACAAAAGCCAGAGTTGTGAAATTTTACCTGGAAGAGTCCCTCCGGCTTCAGACTTGCCAGTCAGCCTCTCCTTCCTTAGATCAGGCATGCCAGAATGAGTATCAGGCTGGTGGGTGGTATCGTCTGGTATTGTTATGCCAGATGAATCAGCTCTCTTTCTCTTAATGCTAGCTCTTTTATGATCTTTCTGAATAGGTTGTTGTTCCCAGCCTGGTTCACGCCTATCCTGCGGAAATGAGTTAGTAGATCTAGTGTCCATACTTGAAGGGCTCTCATGGTCAAATGACATTGCACTCCTTTGGGAAACAGATCCTTGGAAAGGGTCATTTCCTATACTGGTAGAAACAACAGGTGGCCTGCCCGAACTAAAACCATCTGGTCTGGTAGTGTCATTTTCAGCCATGCCTGATTTAGAGTCTATGACAACTCTTACAGACTGTGAACATCCTGCAAAGTACTTGTCCAATTACATATCAGCCACACAAAATTGAAGATATGCTTGAAAGTTGGAAAACAAAAATTCTCTTATAGGAGTTGTTAACACCTGCTTGCTGTGCTCTATTAGACTCTCCCACATGAGATCCGCTACTCGAAGGAAGGCGTGACGACATCAATGCCTCAACATCAAGGCCATGCTGATTTATAACCGTTTCCATGGCCCTTAAGAACATGAAATTCAACAAATTTTAAAAGTAAGCAATTCTATAGATCACGCTTTTATCCTGTTAGATTAAATAAAATGTTGAGAATAACAAAAGGAATGTACACTCTCATTACCATTACTCTACCAGTATTCCTTTTACATCAAAATATTGACCACGCATGCGTTGTTATGATTAGTCCTGGGGTGGGGTGGAGTGGGGTGGGGACTGGGGAAGGGTGGGTGGGGTGGGACGGTAAGGGCTAAAGTATGCAGCAAAAAACAGTGAAAATTAATATGCAACCAAAGGTTTTAAAAGATTTAAAGGACACTCATAGCATATATACCATCCAGTTGATCATGATTCACTTCCATTTCCTCACTAAGCAAATCTTCACTAGTAATGCCAGCATTGATTTGACAAAGCACTTAATTTATTAAATCTCAAAACAAGATGGTAGTCTGGTGCAATTGTGAATGAATTATAACAAATGTTTAATTATACGAGATCACATTTACAAGTTCATATTAGCAAGGTATTCAGTAAGGAGTGTGGGTGCAGCAATGTAAGCGTAAATTTAGTTTGGCTCATGAAACAAAAGTTATACAGAAACAGGGTTAGTTGGGATGTTATGGTTCGCAGGATGGAACGAATTTAGTATCAAATACAAAACCGAAGTGGTCTGGGGTGAAACATATTTTTGATACCATACGTTTGGTTCAATTGAGGAACGAATATTATTGTTCAAGTTCCTAGAATCATAAACCGACTCCATTTTCATTAAATTTTCACTTTTCACATAATCTCTTTTGCCAAACTAAATTCAAAAAAATATTACATAGTTCAAATTTTATCCTCTTGTAATATTTTGTATATGAAAATTAAAAAATAGAAAAAGTATCAACTTCAATGCCTTGAAGTTTGGGTGAATTCTTCTTTCGTTACTTGTGTTTTGTATATTCCCCTTTCGGTGACCCGAGATTTAATATATGTTTCCACTCGGTGACCTATATTTAACAACGGTAAGAAAACATCGGAATTCTTAAAATGGATTTTAAAATTCCAAAAATTGTAATATCTTGCTAAAGAGTATATGCTTTTTCCACAATTTTATAAAAAATTTAAGAAAAGTAAAATCAATACAATTATAATATAATCTATAGATTTATTGAAGTTCCATAAAGTTGTGAAAGATTGTAAAAACAATATTGAAAACCCATTGAAGTATTCCCAAATGATATAGTAGTACAAACCTATATGATTTACAATACATTATAAGTAGGCAAACTACTACAAAAAGAATTTTTCTATAGAAAGTTTAAAACTTTCCCCCTTCAATTAGACTTTTATAGCAATTTAATATAGGATTATGATTTTCAAATAATATGAACTGAAATTAATGATCAGAATTAGTAAGATGAAGATTTAGTAATTATATGTAAGAGTAATTGTCATTTATAAAGAACTTGTAGTATTATCTTACAACTTTTTTCACATCATTCCGAAATTTAATAACCCTAGAAATTATTTGGAAAAATTTGAAATCTTGAGTTCTATCAATTTTAATTAGCAGACCTTGTAGAATAACTTTCTACCGTAAAAAAACCATTTTGCTTATTTATTTATTTAATTAATTATTTTTTTGAAAATTTTATCTTTTTGATGATTGGTTTTTAACATAAATTCAGATCACGGATCTTTTTCTTCGGAATTTTCTGTTCTTTTCGCATGTGCATTTATATTCTTAAAATTCCAATTTTACAAAGCTGACAGAAGTCATATTTCACAAAAAAAGCAACGGTATTAAATGTAGGTCACCAAGTGGGAACATATACTAAACCTTAGGTCACCAAGATGAGAATGTATAAAACACAAGTCACCAAAGTGGAATCAGTCCAAACCACAGGGCAACAAAGTTGAACTTTTTCCAAAAAATTAATTGACCCATTTTTTTAAAAGTCAACAACCTAAGCACTGGACAAATTTATGAAGGGAAAAAAATTTGAATCAAACAACAAATCCTTCCACATCAACAATTTATTTAAAGTCCAGAAGCCTTATTCATGACCCTATATTTTTACTAAAATATATATAGAAATTGAGTGGAAAAGTCGATGGTTTTCACAAGAGTTTGTGATAATTTCGCAAGTTACTAAAGGAAGGATGAGTAGCCAAATTGGTTTAGAAATATAGGGTCTTTGTAGATAGGTATAGATATTTGTAAAAGAAACAAGAAAGAAGTTTCTGACAACACAATGGTATAAAAAGTAAGGGTCCTTTGACACAAAATATAGGAATATTCGTGTTACCCAAACATAAAACAACATTAACATGAGTATGAAATGCGAGTCACATCCAGTTGAAATGCTTTTGTTCTTAGTTGTCCATGCAATCAGAGGATAGAGAAGAAAGAGAGTATTTGATATCATATGTGACTAAATTCAAAATAATTACTGACATCCAGAGTTTAAGACCAACCCTTGACATATATACCAACTGAAGGCAATATCTATCATAATAAGGGGTTTTTACACATGGGGCTAAGGCAAGATAAGCGACATCACCAGCGCTGTAGCCCAGTTATTTTCTCTCGAATATTTTTCACGATTCCCTCATGTGGATGGCCAACTATTCCGTTTTCTTTCGTGTTTTTCTCTCCCCTTTCATGCACTTGATAATAGAGTAAATTAACTATTGACAACTATTGTTTTCTATTACCTCCTTTCTCTATCCTCTGTCATGCAAAAATATGATTTTTTTTCCCTCTTTCTAGTTCAACTTGAAGTCTAGAAGGGCATCAACACTTGGAAAAAGATCGAAAAAGACTAGAACTCTCACCCCAAGAAGACCAACAATAAAATTGTGGCTCTAAAATCTTGGGTTTAGAGCATCTAAAATCTTAAAGTCTACTCCTCTCACCCTTCCACAAAATGTCGGAGCATCTAAAATCTTGACTCTTGTTTCGGTGGATCTCAAGTTCTCAACTTCAGTTGTAGACTAGGGTTATATATATATATATATATATATTAAATAAATTATACATATATGTATATGTATATGTATATCTATGTATAATATAGAGAATATATATATATATTATTTATTTAATATATATATGTGTGTGTGTGTGGAGAGAGAGAGAGATGAAAAAGCATGATCAATTGCTTAAAAAATGGGGTTAGGTATGTCATTCTTTTTTATTACAACATCTCCCTTATTTGGAAGTTTCATATTAGTTGAATGTTTCCTTATTTGGTAACATCTCCTATCTATCTTTCTCCTATCACATGGGTCCCAATTTTTTTATCTATCTCTATCTCTATCTCTCACCTCTTCACATGGCTTTCTTTAAAATGTGCCAATAAATATGTTGCAATGATAATAGAATGGAGGAAGTATTATTGTGGCATGGGAAATAGCAAAGGCTACTTGAACTTCTAAGGAAGTTACTTTTGTTAAAAAATATGTGTTTATTAAATTATTAGATTTACAAGTTCCACAAGGCAGCTTAACTTCCTGCTTGTAACTTCAAAAAAGTAAGATAAATTGTCAAACCAAACAAGGAACAGGGTATGCTATTAATGTGTAGCTTACATAAAAGAGCCAAAGAAAGCACAAACGAATAAAAAGTGTGATGAAAGATCAATAAACATTCAGCTATAGCCAGTGGTGGATCTTAAGGAGATGTCATTTGGGGCCAATATGACATATATACAAGAATGTAATAGAGAGTCCAAAATTGTGAAAAAAAAAATGTCATTTCTAAATTTTTATGAGAATAATATACTTCCTCCGTTTTTTTTTTACTTGCAACACTTTTCTAAAAGGGAAATAATTAATTACTTGCAACACTTTCCTAAAAGAGAAATAATTAATTACTTGCAACACTTTCTACTTTTGCTTTTCCTTTCTCTCTATCTCTCTCCAATCACATGGGGCCCGCTCTTTTTTTCCTCTACCTCTCTCCTACCCAAATTTTGCATTGGAGTGGATGAAAAAAAAAGTGTTGCAAGTAAAAAAAAAAGTGTTGCAAGTAAAAAAAAAAACGGAGGAAGTATTAAATTGTTTAAGCAACAAATTGGTGATTTCTATTTTTATATTTAGTGATTTATACATGGCATCCAAGAGGAATCCTTTGGACAAATCCTGACAATGCAATTGCTGCCAGTGCCAACAGAATCAATAGGGATTCATTTTGAGAAATCTCGTACGTCGTAGCAATTGATATTTCTATAGGAAAGGGATAAAGAAGGTGAGAGAGAAATTTTTTGACTTGTTGCTTACCTTGTGAGGATTGTAACTTCAGTGGGATCTGATTTCTTTTCTTAGTTTAATTTTCGTGTGCTTTAGGTTTACTTTTGGGATATTTAGTAGGATTTTTATATTTTAAGGGTTAGGTATGTAGAATTTTCTTACACTACTTAATCTTTAAAAATATCATGGCAGGCCTGGCCCCAATGGTCCCCTAAATAATCCACCCTTGGATATATAGCCTTCACAATCTTCCTAACATTCAGCACCACCAATCTAGAAATGAACACTCTTGACCTATGTTACCTGGACTCGGCTAGGAGTGTCCGATATGGGTACGGATCCGAGTGTCGGGTACGGCAATTCCAAAAAATCAGGACACGGGACTCTGGCCGAAATTTGGACACGGGTACGGGTACGCGAAAATAATATTTTATAATATAAAATTTAATAATTAATTAGCTAATTTATATTTTATAATTGTCTATTTATAATATATTAATAAAATTAATATATTATAAATAGAACAACTTAGCCATAGGTTAAGAAGTAAAGAGGATGAGGAGCTAGCTCATGTGGTAGAGCACTCCCCTCTGATCTCTGAGGTCAGGGGTTCGATCCTTACCCCCAGCATTATGTTGGGGTATTTCCTTAGCATGCTTTGCATGCATTACCAGCCAATGTGCTGGTTGTTCCTACAAGGCTAGTAGCCTTGGTAGGGGTTAGTCCTTGGGCTGACTTAATTTCCCAATCAAAAAAAAAAAAAAAAAAAAAAAATAGGTTAAGAAGTAAAAAAAAATGTTTTAAGTAAAGAAAGTAGTAGAACAGAAGAAGGAAAGGAGAGAAGGAAAAGAAAAAAGAAAAAAAGAAAAGAAAAGGCACAAAGTAAAGTCACGTGGACTTGTGAGAAAAAGAAAACGAAAGCGAAAAGATGAAAACCAAAGGACAGAAGTACAGAACACGAGTTTGAAGAGAGAGAAGGAAGAGAAGTGAAGACCGGCGAGTTTGAAGCTCCGGTCGTCGAGTCAACGTGAGTTATCGCCTTTTCCTTTTCTCCTCTTCTTCTTTTCTTCTCTTCTCCTCTTCGAACTCTAGGGTTTGTGAGTCTAGGGTTTAGAGCTGCCGTGTCCGAGTGAACTTTGCCGGATCCGACACGTATTTCGTACCGGTGTCGGTGTCGTGTCGTACCGACACCGGTATATGGCAAAATTTGCCGAGTCCGGGTAACAGAGCTCTTGACAATATGACATTAATGGTACTCTGCAAACTAGGTTTTGTCCAAATGCATCCTCGGAATTTTCTGAATCTCTGTCTCTCTACCAAGTAATTTTGCACTGCAATCCAGATTAAAAAATAAATACCCTTGACACATCCTCGACAAACGACAATGGCAGTACTCAGCATAAAAACTCAGCCTAGGGCCTTATTGCGATCCTCCTATTTTTGGATCTGTCACACCTCTCCCTTTCCCCTTCCTCTTTCCTGTAAATCTGTTTTGAAGTCAACTTTTTCACTTTGGTTTACATTGAAATAAAGTATACCATCCACTCCAAAACCAAATGAATGCATCATATAGAAGCTGTCAACAAGTGCACAACATAGCAGTCTGTACACTGTTTGAATTACTTCAAACTAGTACAAAAAGGCATGACAATGTAGTGCCAGCATCAATTTCCAATTAAACAACCACGTCTACGGCTGGATTCAACAAGAGAACCTAATAAACACAAGTGGATCACAATCGAGGATCCTTCAATCTCTCGAATAAATAAAAGGCTGTAGGATATGATCACAAAGGTCACACTTATGCAAGGAAGAATGGAAGGTAAATTGCACTAGAGAGTTGTAAAACTTAAAGTCTCAGTAGGATTTGATTTTATGTTTTTCTCTAGTTTTAAAATATCATATCCTCTTGTTGTATTGCCTTGCCTTCTCTTCTAACAAATTCCTCAGATAAAAAGGTCAACCAGACTAATTTGAATAAAGTGGTCGGATTAGCATTTTAAAAAATCTTCAACAAACACTCTAGTGTGTAAGTAAAATCAAGTACCCAAGTTCCAATGGTGTCATAAAGAGCTGAGTTAGCAAACACTTAAGTACCACGATAGCCCAACAAGAACCAAGTGCAAAACATAGAGATAACATTCGCATTTACAGACCAAAAGATCAAATGAAGAAACACAATAGACAGATTTATATAATTCAAGGGTTAATATACAGTTTTCAAAACCTTCTGTACTATGATTATAACATAACCCAAAACAACATGTTTTCTCACTCAAGTCACGTCACCACATCATAAAACAAATGAAACATTCTGATTTCCCGAAACCAAGCATATCATCAACACTAACTTACGTCCTGAAGTCGACTATTAATATATACGAATGAGAATCTCAAGTGGAAATGCCTAACCTTGATATTACTTGGTACGGCATAGAATTTTCCTTCCCACTTGCTTTCATATGTTGCAATATCTAAATGATACACCATATTAAAGATATGAAAATTTATTTACATTCATATCAAAAACCACCAAAATTAGACTTGAAACAAGTGAAAGACAAACACCACTCACAACATAAAGTTTCGTCGCCAATTTCGCTGGCTCATCTGTAGACTCGTGAATAAGTTTCTGCAGAAACTTTGCAGCCTCAAACTCAACATTATGAGGATCCGCCATCACTTCCAACTTGCACAGTAGCGTAACCAACAAGGATTCAACTGAACCCCCAAAATTATTTTTTAGCTTATCAGTGAACAAATTATATATAAACAAAATCTGAATTCTTACTACAAAATGAAAATCGAAAACTTACAATAGTAAGATTGATACTCAGCCAACCTTCAATTTCTTCTTATCTGCTCCCCAAATTCAGAAAAGTAACTCGAATTGATTCTGAAAATACGAAATTTAACAATTTAGATAGAAAATCGGAATTGGAATTGATGAACTGTAGTATGAAGAGAGATCGAATTTGCCTTGTAATAGAGGATTAGCGCAAATTATACAGCTTCTACGAAATCGAGGGTTAGGGTTAGAATTTGGTTGGGGGGGGGGGGGGGGAAGAAGGGGGTTAGAGGATGAAGGTTTTCTAGAAAATAGTTTTTCATCTGCCACCCCTTTCAAGTTTCAACTTTCAAGTCAAGACTTAAAATTTTGTTATCAACATCTACAAAACAAACTTAATTGCTAAATATTGCCTTAAAATTTCTTAAAATTGTCTCGCTTTCATCAAACACTTTTTCCCTTTTTTTTCTTTTCTCAAACTACCACCTCCTGTCACCACCTCCCCGATTGCCACCACCTCCATCCCCACACCCACCTCCTCCACCACCCACCACCAGCCCTACCCCTGCAATCCCCACGAGTATCTACCCACCCCCTGCAACCCCATGAGCATCCCCCACCCCCTGCAACCCCCACGAGCATCCCCCCACCTCCCTGCAACCTCTCACAAACAGTCCTAACCCTCCCCCCCCCCCAACGAACTGCCTCACTTTCTCAGGATTTAGAATTTCTAGGCTCACCCTTTGCATATCTCGACACAACTCCTCAGGGATTATCAAGGCACTCATGATATGACTCGACTTTCTACTCAAGCGACAACCATATTTGCTTTTCCCTCATGATACTGATGTCTAGGTCATAATCCTTAATCAACTCCAACCATCTCTTTTGCCTCATATTCATGTCTTTTTGGATGAAAATGTACTTCAAGCTCTTATGGTCGATAAATATTTTACAAGTTGCCCCATAAAGGTAATGTCTCCAAATTTTCAATGCAAAAACTATGGCAGCTAACTCTAGATCGTGGGTAGAGTAATTAGCCTCATAAGGTTTCAACTGACGCGACACATACGCAATTAGCTTCCCATTTTGTTGTAACACACATCCCAAACAATTCCTCGAAGCATCACTATACATCTCAAATCCTTCATTCCCATCAAACAGGGTCAAAACAGGCGCGGAGGTTAAATGTTCCTTCAAAGTATGAAAGGCTTCTTCACACTTTTCACTCCACTCAACTTTTGACTCTTTCTTCATCAAGTTGATCATAGGCCTCGCTATCTTCAAGAAATCTCACAAATCTACTATAATATCCAGCTAGACCTAGGAAACTTCTGATATCTGACACATTCTTTGGAGTTGGGACTCACTCACAACTTGAATCTTAGCAGTATCTACAGAGACTCCTTCCTTAGACACATAGTGACCCAAACACGCTACTTTCTCCAAACGGAACTCACACTTAGAGAACTTAGCATACAATTGTATCTACCTAAGTGTGTCCAAAATAATCCTCAAGTGCTCATCATGCTCTACCTCGTTCCTCGAATATATCAGTATGTCATCAATGAAAATCACCACAAACTTATCTAGAAACTCATGGAAAATCCTATTCATTAAGTCCATAAATATAGCAGGAGCATTGGTTAACCCAACTAGCATTACAGTGAACTCGTAGTGACCAGGGCACAGAAGGCTCGCGAAGTAGACAGCTCAGCCCCCTAACCTTGATATTCTATTAGTAAAGGGGACTCTATCATGATCTTACGAATTTAAAGATCTCAAAATGGAAGAACGAGTTCTTTTGCTGGCCCCTCTCTCTAAAGGGGCGTAAGCACTTCACTCGCTAGGGAATGAAATTGATTCACTTGCATTCTTGCTAGCACTACAAAAAGCTCCGGTCTTAACGCCCCTACTACTGCTGTGCAGCCTTTCCTCGGGTTCTTAGGTACATTGTAATCCCCCACAATTTTAAAGAATTTTTATAAATATATTTAAGTTTTTATATAGTTATATTTAAATCCAAATGAGTTTGGAAAGTGATTTGACTATTTAAAAGGGTTGACTATTTAAAAGTCAAATGAAATTATTTTTTCATAGCTTAATAAAATTAGAAATATTTTAATTAAGCATGTTTTAATAAATGTTTTACATATTAAAGTATATTGAAAAAAGAAGTTTAATGGAATCGAAAATCCAAAAAGGGATAAAAAAGGGAAAGAGTTATTTGATGACTAAAGTCTCAAATTGTCCATCTTATTAGTCATCAAGTTTCATTAACTATAATCTCTTTTCCTAAGCCCATAAAGGGAAGCCTTTATATAAATATCCTAAAAACCCAAATTATTTCACCCTACACATTATTTTTCTCTCAATCTCACGTCATTCTCTCTCCTCACTCTTCGACATTTCTCTCTCTCTCTCTCCTTCGTGCGTCGTTCTTCGACCTTTCTCTCTCAAAAATTCGTTTCTTCTTCTTCAAGTAACGTTTCTTGTTGTAACGTTTCTTGTTGTAACGTTTCTTGTTCAACAAGAAACGTCACAAACCCTTCTCGAAAATCAAGAACGGCTGCCGACGAATTTCCTTGCTGCTGTTGTGCTGCCGGCGCAAGTCTTCCTCCATTGTTGTCGGTTGTTTTCTTTCTTCCTTCCTAAGATTCCATTAAAAGACTAGTTTTTATGTTATTTTATTATTATTTATCATGTTTACTAATTAAATTACTGTTTCCTTTATGTTTATAATTTCGGTTATTATAGTATATAATACAAGAAATTTCAAATTTATTATATTAAGTTTATTTTTAGTTTTAATCATGGAAATAAGAGTTTTTGGGGTTTTTATTTGCTATAAACTAAAGAAATATATTATAAACTATGAGATTTGTTTAGTACGTAATTTTAAATACGTTGTATATATTTTCAGAAGAGTTATTAGATTTTAAAAGTGCTGTAATTTAAGAAAAGAGAAATATTTATGGAGTTTTTAAGGATTTTTAATTGCTATAATAGTAGTACTATACTAGGAATTAAAAATAACTTAATTTTGGAACTTAAAAACGATTTTTAAAACGTGTTTTAAGGGGTTTTGATCGTTTTAAAGCTGCTGTAATTTTTGGTTCAAGTTATTAATGTTAGTTACTTTATTTTCTGGAGATTACGTTGTAGGAGACTTTTGACGATTTAAAAGTGGCCTACAGGCTAGTATATACAAGGTACGTACATTATTTACGTGCTATGTGTCTTAGTACCATGTTTAAGGAAGATTTAAATTTTTAGTATCATGTATAGGAACACGTTTGTTCATATATGTGATTTCTGGAATTATTTTACATGTTATATGCCTGTGTGCAACATGTGATCTAGAATTGATTATGTTTATCAGATTATAATGTTTGTATGGAATATTTGATGCAAGCATGTTAAGTTAGTTTATGTATTAATTCATATAAGAATTAGTATATGTTAAGTGAATCATGTAATTCATGTATTCATTATCATTTTATTATCTTATGAGGGTTGTGGACCTTATTTGGTAAGTTACAAGTTATACCTATATAAAGGTAAAGTTTATTGTTGGCTAGGTTCAACAAGTAAGTGAGTAAAGAATAGAAAGGAATTAAGTAGTCTTGAATTGTAAGTTGTGATCACTTGTTAATCCAAAGATAAAAGAAGTTCTGTTATGAATGTTTAATATTAAATTATGTGTTACTTGTCTGTAAGTGTCAAGACAAGTAATAACATGTAAGTAACGTAAACTGTAACGAGAATAAGTTATAGACTTTAGACTGGTGCACGTCTAGAGTTGGACACTAAGGGTTGGAGTACATGGTGGTAGCCCATGGCTTTTCTAGGAATGGATTGATCACCATCCCTCTTCAGTTCAAAGGTTCCTCGATATCGCAGGTCATTTCTGAAATACGTGGTAGCTCCCGTATTTCATATTATTATATTAGATAAGTCAACTCGTCCAATAACTATTCCATTTAAAGGAAGAAGTAAGGTTTAGAGTCTAGTTCAGTAAAAGTTGTGTGCAAGTTACTATATGCTTATATTATTATTCACCCTTGCATGTTATTTATGTAGTATCATGTTTAAGATTATTTATGTCTGATATGTAGTACTCAGCTTTGCTGATTACGTGCTGGTTTGTGTGTGTGATCATGGCATTTGCCTTATTGATCATGTGATGATCCTTCTGGTGAGTAGAGTCGATATTGCATTAACATTACAGGTTCGCAGATGTGCATCACATTGGGAATTTAGAGTGGAGAAGCTATTTATATATCTAGCATAGTTTAAGTTCTGTTTTCATAGGAACATTTTTATTTCAGTTTGTGGTTTGTTTAAGTTGGTGTGTTTAAGTTTTAAACACTTGTCTTTTATTTAGTGAGTTTTAATAAAGTTGGTTTTAGTAAATTGTTTTCCGCTGCAAAATTTTGAATAAGCCGATACGTTATCACACGGGCGATAATGCCTGGGTAATTCTCTAAGTTTTATATTATAAAGTTATTTCTAGAAAGAGAGAATTATCGGGGTGTTACAAAGTGGTATCTGGGAGCTTTAGGTTATTTTAAGACTTATAGGTGCCTAACTAGCTAGCTACCTTATTAGTTATTCGAAGGAAACCTTAGATTTGCTCCTACTTATTCATTTCGAAAACTTAGATATAGAGTACATTTTTTTAGGCTGAAAATTTATTTTTACCGGAATTTTTTTTTTCGGAAAGCCTAGAGTTCGAAATTTTTTCTTTCGAAAAATCAGAGGGTTCGAAATTTTTTTTTTGGGGAACCATAAAAGCTTCGAAATTTATTTTATTCCGAATATTAAGTCCGAACTTTTTTTTTTATTTGTGAAGTCGAAATTTTTTTCGAAAATTCATAGGTTCGAAATTGTTCTTTTATTTTTTATTATTCGAAATTTATTTTTCAGGCACTTAAGTAATATTATTTATAAAAGTGTCTGCATTATATGTTTTGCCTTCAAAGTTATATTATTGCATTGTGAGAATGGGTAGTATAGGAAGGGCATATAGGATAGCAACATTATATGCCTGCATCAGGAAGTTAGTTCAACATCATTATTATTTTCTTCCATGCAAATAGTGCATTATTATTCATTTCTTCCTGTGATGATGCATTATACTATTATACTTTCCTATTATGATGCGTGAACATTATTTTTCCTTCCTGCTAACTGTTTACATTTTCTTGCCGGCAAAGTGTTATATGTTCAGGCCTTTGTTTTTGTTTACCCCTATTATCTTGTGGGAACACGTTAGAGAGAGTGCTAAACCACTATGGTTTATTGTGTTGTAGCTCTTCAATCATGTCTGCTAATCTAGGAAGCTATTTTAACCCCATCATCCTGAGCGACGACGAAGTCGATGAGTTTCAGGCACCTAACGACCATAGAGAGTATACAAATCTACACTGGACGATGCGATGCATCTTAAGAAGAGGTTTGCCTAGTGATGATGAGATGATATTAGAAATGGACCATGCTCGAGGCACCACTAGGGAAGATATCTACCATGCTTACTTCAGTTATGAATCGGAGACTGAACCTGAAGAGGATGAGGATACCATACCCATTAGAAGATCAAAGATACAGAGGAAATTCATTGACTATGATGAGGATGGGGAAGAAGAGGACTTTGAGGATGCTACATTCCTGCCTGATCAGTATGAGGAAGTCGAGGATAACGATAGCAATATAGTGCCATAGGTTATACATATACTTATGTTTTTTTTATATATACAGATATACATAGAATATTAGTCATAGGAATAATGTTGGAGGTGTGCCAATAAGGACAAAGGTGTTTTATAGAGTTATTATTTTGGGAAAATATAGATACTATTATGTTATTTTTATATTTTTTTAATAAATTTTTCCCTCTTATGGAAGAATAAAGATATTATTTAGTTTATTTGAGTGAGTAAGAATTTATGTTGGGCACGTGATGAGAATATTTTTTTTTATTTAAATTTTCATTATGCGATCATTTTTTTTTTACTTGCTCAATTCTACTTCATGTTGATATGAATATATTTTACGTGAACAATCATGTGATTATTAGAGAACACTTCATGTTGGAACTTAGTGGAATTGTTTGTTGATGCGATCTTTAATGATCAAATCAAATGTTGCCTTATTAGATGACTATGTAAGTTATACTGGAACCTAAGTAGAGTTATATTACTTTCAGGTCGCAGAGTAGAATGGCCAACAATACTGATTTAACTGCTGCTATTCGCCTCTTGGTGGAGAAACTGACTCAGGAAAAGGTTGAACGTCCTGAGACTGCTGGAGAAATGTTCGAAAGACTGGCCAAAGTGAAACCACCCTACTTTAAGGGACAATCTGGCCCTACCTTCTTAGAGAATTGGATTAGGGAATTCGAAAAGCTGTTTGAGGTAGTGAACTGCCCTGTTAATATGAAAGTAGGTCAAGCTGTGTTATATCTGAAGGATGAGGCTGGCCTATGGTGGAGAGAAAATGGTGCCAGATTGAGTGCTGTTGAGGGATTCAATTGGGAAGCCTTTGTGGTTGTTTTGAGGGGAAAGTTTTACCCTGCCTTCATGAGAAAACAAAAGGCTCAAGAGTTCATCAACCTTAGAATGGGTAGTATGACTATTTCTGAGTACTATAGCAAATTCATAGCCCTGTCTAGGTTTGCACCTGAAGTCGTAGCCACTGAGGAGCTTAAGGCTCAGAGGTTTGAGCAAGGGTTAACTGATGAAATTCAACTTGGACTAGGAGGTGAGACCTTTACATCCTTAAATGTGGTGTATGGGAGAGCTTCGCATATCTATGGGTTGCAATCAAGGAGAGATAAGAAGAATGGGATAGTTGGTGAGAAGAGGAAGGATGTTAATGCTGGGGGAAACTAGAGGAATCTCAAGAAAAACCGAAATGGTAATGGGAATTTCCAAGGGAGAAATAACCAGGATAGTCGCAAGGTGTTATTTCCCTAGGAACACTGCAAGAGGGGGGTGAATTGTAGGTGTAGAAATAAACGTAACTTTTTGCGGAAATTAAAACTTAAACGAATAAACAAGCTAGAGGAACACAAGGGATTTTTACGAGGAAAAACTTCTTGGGCCCAACAAGAAGAAACAACCTCGACCACTAGGGATTTTAAACTCAACTCTTTCACTAACTAGGCCAAACAACTTTGTTACAACCTAATTCTAACTCGAGCCACACCTTGAGTTCCTAAACTCAAGTTCCTGAGCCACTATTCCCTTAACAGTAGTTCCTCTCAACTTAACTTGAAGTTTTCTCACTCATACAAGCTTCACTCAAAGCCTCTCTCTTACAGAACTTCACTCAAAGTTCCCTTACCCCAAAAACCAAAGTACAATTGATCGAAATAAGCTTAGTGGAATTAGAGTAAGAAAGCAAAGAACAAATGGCTATTATGAGAGAATGAAGGCAATGACACTTAATTAGTTAAACTCACTTAATTACTTAGTCAGACACACTTCGGAACTCATTTAGACTTCAATATTTATAGTGATAATCACAAAGAACGTGGGAGTAAAACTCGATTACATGTTAAGTCCATTAACCCATGATGTTCCTTCCCTTAAGGAACACGTTTCTCATCATGTCCCATGATCCCATGATCTCAATATGAACGTGGATATATTTTAGCCACAACTCCTAAGTAATAGGAGTTCCTTGAGCTTTATCCGAAAATCAGTTGGTTATAAAAACAGCTCTTATCTGTAAAACTGAATTTTTAATCTTTAAGAAAATAATATCGTTTAAAACAAATTCTTTATAAAACCGGATAATTATTTTCTATATATTTTCCGAAAAACAAAATCTTTTCTTTAAATAGATTTTCTTTTTAAAACTGATTTTTTCATTTAAACTGATTTGAAATTAGATAAAACTAATTTCCTATAATTTAGGCATGACTTACTCAATTGCATAATTGTACCGTTATACTTTTGCACGCCTAAGTCTAGTTCCTTTTATAAACCAAGTTCCTTTAACAGATTCGTTTAGTGCCACTTAGTTTGTTCCTTAGAAAGGAACAAACTCTCATTCTCAAATAAAACTGCCACTGTTCCTTACCATCCTTACTTTGTTCCTTTACACTGGAACTAGAAAATAAAACGCCTAGCTTTTATTCTTCTTGATCCAATGCTTGCTCCAGTATCAACTTATAGAAACTTCTTTACTTAGCCTTTGAAATCCTCTCTTGACTTCTTCCTTGACTTTGTATTCTCCCAAGTTCCTTGCATTGATACCTTAAACATCATACACTTAAATAACTCATTAGTTCACTACTTAGTTTGCATCTTTGTTTCTTTGTCATCATCAAAACTAGGGTTCAACACAAGGGAAAACCTAAGAGAGTGCATCACTGCAAGTTTTGTGACAAAAACCATCGTGGGAAAGACTGTAAGGGGGAGTTAGTGACCTGTAACTACTGCCAAAAGAAGGGCCATAGGGAGTATGAGTGTTTCTCCAAGCATGGTAAAGAACTGAAGAGTCAAGGGAATGGTAACCAGGTTAGGTCGGGGTCCAATCAGTCTGGGAACCAGGGTTCTAAGCTTGGAGGTCAGCAGAATAACCAAGGAAACTATAGTAAACCTGCAAATGAGAATCCTAACCAGAACAAGCCTGTAGGAAAAATGTTCGTGATGAGTCGTAACAAAGCTGAGAGGTCTGTTGATGTGGTCACTGGTAAATTTTCTATTAATTCAGTCTTTGTTAAAACGCTATTTGATTCGGGGGCGACTTATTCTTTTATATCGTCTTCTGTCCTAAAGAGTCTGGGGTTAGTAGAATTCAAATCAATTGACTTGTCTATTAGTATTCCTACTGGGGAAGTCATAAAGTGTACTAAGCTGTTCAAAAACCTGCCTTTGAAGATAGGAGGGAGTGTCTTTCCATCTGATTAATTGAGTTTAACTTGGGAGACCTAGATGTGATTCTTGGGATGAACTGGTTGAGTCTTTACAAGGATAACATTGATTGTGAGATTCAAAAGGTAGTGTTGAGGAATCCTTCGGGAAAATTGACCTCCTATAGACGTTTTGGGAAACCTAAGAAGTTTGGAGTTATGTCTGCTATGCAAGTGAGGAAGTTGATGAGAAAGGGGTGTGAGCTATTCTTCTGTAGCATGCAGGATGTGAGTAAGGAAGCTGAGTTAAAGCTTGAGGATGTCCCATAGTGAACGAGTTTATGGATGTATTTTCGAGTGAGATTTCATGTATCACTACTACAAAAAAGGGCAAAGATAACTGTTAAATAAGGCTTTACATAACATTTTTGAGGTGTTATCCAAGTCAATGTAATGTAAAGTAAACATAACACCTGACGAAAGTGTTATGTTTGCCAGAGAAAGCATAACAATTATTTATAATACATGTTATGCCATTAGATAACACATTTTATAAATAAGTGTTATGTTTGCTATTTATATATAACACTTATCTTGAATAACTGTTATGTTTTCCTATAATATATATAACATATATTACCTATAACTGTTATCTATGATATTTTTTTAAAATAATGAAATTATCATTTCACACATATATTATTGGTCGTAGGCAGCATACAGACATTGACAGTACAATACCTGTATCTGTTGTATAATTAATACTCAACCCATAAGATCTTAACCAATAAATTGAATTGATATTCCAAACTTCCAAAATTCTTTATATTACAAAATAATTCAACTATATTCATAAATCTAAACTTCTAAAAAGAACTACTATATATACATATCAATATTAATCTAAATCATAAACAAGATCAAATCTATCCTATAGCCACATCCACATGATATCAATATCCAAATCCAAAAATATAATGTATGTCCAAAAGTGGATTAAGGTTAAAAAAATTAGGCGGAAAGTTATAACTCATTCATCATTTGTGCTTCATGTTGATCTCCGACATATGTAATCCACAACTCCCTGATTCATCAATTTTCTCCTGAGAATAGTTTGGACCAATGCCTTGATAGTACTACAATAAAGATAATTACAAAATAAGTACTCATATACAAAAACTTGAAAAGTAATTAAACTTTATAATTAATCATGCACAAATTAATTTATCATAGTTGTGGCAAGATCATTTAGATATAAAATAATAATCAAGTATTTTCAACCAATTTATCCAAACTGCTCTTCATATCTCTAATATAATATAGATATAAATCTATAGTATAAAAGATTCGTAATCATATAGAAATTAAAAAAAGCCAAATTATAACTAATGTTCAAGTACCTTATCAGGAATAAATAGTCGTCTCAACTGTACCGTCTCAAGCATGTAGCGACACACATAATATCCACAGTCTAGAGTACCAAGCGGTTGACGAGGGTACTATA
This sequence comes from Beta vulgaris subsp. vulgaris, assembly GCF_026745355.1. Lineage (NCBI taxonomy): Eukaryota > Viridiplantae > Streptophyta > Magnoliopsida > Caryophyllales > Amaranthaceae > Beta > Beta vulgaris. The sequence continues at coordinate 34,217,703 of NC_079204.1, forward strand.
CACAAGAAATCGCAAATACTTTAATTTTTTGTGTTATCAAAATAATGAAATGAAAGTCAGATACCTCTATTTGATTCCATCTAATTTCGGGATTCTTTTTTATCTTCTTGATATATTTTCGATGGTACGTGCTAAATTTGATAATTCCCCTATGTGTTCATAACAAGTTTAGGCAAATAATAAAATAGTATATTAATAATAAAATAGTATATTAATAATATCAAGAATCCACTATCAACTGAAACAAGATAAATGATTAAAACCTGAAGGCTGAGAAACACCAAAAGGCATTTTGGGGGTAATCATGCAACTAATAGGTAATAGAGGTACTTTAGTGAGAAGTACTTCTCCACTAAAGTACCTCCTGAGTTAGCATTGAATCGATTCCAGTTGTTGACCTATTATATGGTCAATAAAACAAGATAATTAAAACACTAACAAGGATTACAGTGAGGGATTGATTGGTTCGCAAATATCGCAGGCTCGCAGCCACTACTGACCTTAACCAAGAAAGGAAACCTATGCTCTCTTATCGCCACCATTCTGATTGGACATACTTCTCCAACCTTGACAATTTCTATCAGCTTGGCAACTGGAGGCATGTATCTGTACTCTAAACCTACTTACACCATTATATCTGGTCTTTTCTTGGCAGCATCTACCACCTGACAAATAAAGCTAGATTATGGAGATACTATCAATTGGAATGAGGAGTCTGGTGTAACTATCTATTAAATCTAGTAAACTTCATAAATTACACATCAACATCTTCATAACCACCATCATCTACTTCTTCATAACTACCCATATCCGTTCCCGTGGTAGTTCCTCCGATATAATCCAAATCGATATCATTCAAGTCATCAACAAGAACTGCAGAGTGTAGTCTGACCCAAATAAGACAGAGCAAAGCAGAGCTCAACATTTGAGTAGAAATATGGGAAATGCGAGTAGAAATCAAGCAGAGATTAAATAAGAAATTCGAGCAAACAAGATCAAGTTTCAATCAGAAATTTAAGCAACAAAATCAAGCAAAAATTCGACCATTAAATCAATAGCAAAATCGAGCAAAAAAGCAAAGCAACAAAATTTCGCAAAAAATCTAGCAGCAACATAGCACAAATTCGAGTGAAATTCAAGTGGGTTAGCATAATTTCCACTTAGAAATAATATTCACAATCATTCCAATCAGAATTTAATAAGAAATCAGAAAAAAAGCAGTAATTCTTCTAAATAGGCGCTTTGAATGAAAAAAATGCAAACCTCAAAACTTGTGATTCGCACGAAATTCGTGTTGAATAATCTAATAGTTTAACTTGAGTATTTCATTGGCCCGATTAGTAGAACGATTTCAGTAGATCGATTAGCCCTAGCAGGAAGTTTTTTTTGGGAGAAATAGGAGAGACTGAGAGTAAGAAAGAGAAATATTAGGGTTTTAGTGAAGTGAAAATGAAATTTGACACGGGAAATATCGTTGGAGATGAATTTGTCACAGGCCGAATGAATTTGTCTGCTGCAATGGAATTTGACACGGGAATTGTCGTCGGAGATGAGAGCCGAAGGTAGAAAGGGGAACCGGAGGTAGCAATGGTGAGGGGTACACAACAACTGGCAAGTGAACTTGAAAAAGATACGTATAAGTGCTCCTAATTTTTAGTTGGGGCAGTTTTTTTTTTCAATTTAATTATTTTGACAAATTCATTATTATCAATAATAAAAAAAGATAACATTTTTTGATATTCTCACTAAAAAAAAATTAAAACATCACAAGCAAAGATAACAAACATCAAAATAAGTGTTAAGTGATATATTCTCAATACAACTTAAGATAACCGTTACACGGGTAAAATGTTAAATTTAGACTTTACATAACTTTTGCTTAAATAAGAGTTAATTTAGGGGTGTTATGTTTTCCCTTTTTTGTAGTAGTGTATGCCACCTGCTAGAGCTGTTGAGTTCACTATAGACTTAGTTCCTGGAACTGCACCTATATCTAAGGCACCCTATAGAATGGCACCTCCTGAGATGAGTGAGTTGAAGACGCAATTGCAAGAGCTTTTGGATAAAGGTTATATTAGGCCAAGTACATCACCGTGGGGAGCTCCTGTGTTGTTCGTAAAGAAAAAGGATGGAAGTATGAGGTTATGTATCGACTATAGGGAGTTGAACAATGTTACCATCAAGAACAAGTACCCTTTGCCTAGAATAGATGACCTATTCGACCAATTGAATGGAGCGAGTGTGTTCTCAAAGATTGACTTACGTTCTGGATATCATCAATTGAGGGTAGCCAATAAGGATGTACCTAAGACTGCCTTTAGAACGCGTTATGGTCACTATGAGTTCATTGTAATGCCATTTGGGTTAACTAATGCTCCTGCGATATTTATGGACTTGATGAATAGGATCTTTCATGAGTTTCTAGATAAATTTGTGGTAGTTTTCATTGATGACATCTTAATATATTCGAGGAACGAAGTTGAGCATGATAAGCACTTGAGGATTATTTTGGAGACTTTGAGGAAAAACCAACTATATGCCAAGTTCTCTAAGTGTGAGTTTCGTCTGGAGAAAGTAGCATTTTTGGGTCACTTTGTGTCTAAGGAAGGAGTCTCAGTAGATCCTGCTAAGATTCAAGATGTGAGTGAGTGGCCAACTCCAAAGAGTGTGTTAGACATTAGGAGTTTCTTGGGTCTAGCTGGCTATTATAGAAGATTCGTGAGAGATTTCTCGAAGATAGCAAGACCTATGACCGATTTGATGAAAAAGGAGTCCAAGTTCAAGTGGAATGAAAATTGTGTGGAAGCTTTCCAGATCTTGAAGGATCGTTTAACCTCTGCACCTGTGTTGACCTTACCTAATAGGAATGAGGGGTTTGATGTATATAATGGTCTGGGTTGTGTGTTACAACAGAATGGTAAGGTAATAGCGTACGCGTCTCGTCAATTGAAACCTTATGAGGCTAATTACCTTACCCACGATCTAGAGTTAGCTGCCATAGTGTTTGCACGGAATATTTGAAGACATTATCTTTATGGAGCAACTTGTAAGATATTTACAGACCATAAGAGCTTGAAGTATATCTTCACCCAAAAAGACTTGAATATGAGGCAGAGAAGATGGCTGGAGTTGATTAAGGATTATGATATAGACATCCAGTATCATGAGAGGAAAGCAAATGTGGTGGCTGATGCCCTAAGTAGGAAATCAAGTCATAGTTTGAGTACGTTGATAGTCCCTGAGGAGTTGTGTCGAGATATGCAAAATTTGAGCCTAGAAATTTTAAATCCTGGGGAAAGTGAGGCTAAACTTAGTACTCTTTTCTTTGGGTGTGTTGGTTTTCGACGAGATCATTGAGGGTCAAGTTGGTGATGAGGACCTAGACAAGATAAAGGAGAAAATGAAACAAGGAAAGGAAGCTGACTTCAAGATTTATAATGATGGGAGTCTAAGGTTTAAAGGGAGGTGGTGTGTACCACAAAAGTGCAATGACCTTAAGAGACGTCTTATGGATGAGGGGCATAATACTCCATATTCTGTGCACCCTGGGGGTGACAAGTTGTATAAAGACCTTAAGGTTATCTATTGGTGGCCAAACATGAAGAGAGAGGTAGCTGAATATGTGTTTAAGTGCCTAACTTGTCAGAAGGTGAAGATAGACCATAAGAGACCTATGGGAAAGGTTCAATCGTTAGAGGTTCCTGGATGGAAGTGGGATTCTATTTCTATGGACTTTGTGACTGCCTTACCTAAGACAAGAAGTGGAAATGACACCATATGGGTTATTGTGGATAGACTGACCAAGTCCGCCGTGTTCATACCCATTAAGGAGACATGGAAAAAGAAGCAAGACCTATATCAAGCATGTAGTGAGATTGCATGGAGTTCCAAAGGACATTATTTCTGACCGCGACTCTAGATTCCTATCGAAGTTTTGGAAAAAGGTCCAATTAAACCTTGGGACAACATTAAAAATGAGTACAACCTTTCACCCTACGACCGATGGTCAGACTGAGAGGACTAATCAGACTATGGAGGACATGTTGGAGCATGTGCGATCGATTTTCAAGGTAGTTGGGAGGACCAATTAGATTTGATTGAGTTTTATTACAACAATAGTTATCATGCAAATATAAAGATAACACTGTTTGAGGCATTATATGGACGGAACTGTAGAAGTCCCATTTGCTGGAATGACTTTAGTGAAAACATAGTCTTGGGGACTGGATTTATTGAGGAGACCGTTAAGAATGTCCGACTAATTCAGGCTCGAATTCAAGCTGCGCAAGATAGGCATAAAAGTTATGCGGATTTAAAACGACGCGAAGATGAGTTTGCTGTAGGTGATAAAGTATTCTTGAAAGTATCACCCACTAAAGGCGTTATGAGATTTGGGAAAAAGGGCAAGCTAAGTGCCAAGTATGTAGGCCCATACGAGATTTTGGAGCGCATTGGGAAAGTAGCTTATAGATTGGCATTGCCAATGGAGTTTGAAAAGATGCATGATGTATTCCATATCTCCCAACTTAAGCGCTATATCCCTGATAAGCATAATGTGTTAGAGCCTGAAAGAGTCTAGATAGATAGTAGCCTCACATATGAGGAAAGACCTGTCAAGATTCTCGACAGGAAAGTGCGTAGTACACGCAATAAAGATGTTCACATTGTCAAGGTTCTTTGGTCTAACCACGAGTCAGAAGAGGCAACGTGGGAAGTCGAAGATGATATGAGGAAAAAGTATCCAGACCTATTCCTTGAGGTGAGTTACGAGGGCGTAACTCGTTTCCTTTAACGAGGGTAGAATGCGATAAATTTCGCGCTTTTGTCTATTTTATGAAATTTTCATTCATTTGTATGCCTATGACGGGAAATTTGCACATGTTAGTGCACAAGAATAGATTCTCTGCATAAGAAAAAGTGTTCATAAAGCAACACAAGTGTTTTAAAAATGGGAAAGTGCACAAGAGGCACTACCCTTCTTCAAAAACTTTCGAAATGATGAGTTCAATTTTTGAAAGTACGAGGATTTTGTGTCAAGTTTCGGGACGAAACTTCTTTTAAGGGGGGTAGACTGTAATCCCCCACAATTTTAAAGAATTTTTATAAATATATTTAAGTATTTATATAGTTATATTCAAATCCAAATGAGTTTGGAGAATGATTTGACTATTTAAAAGTCAAATGAAATTATTTTTTCATAGCTTAATAAAATTAGAAATATTTTAATTAAGCATGTTTTAATAAATATTTTACATATTAAAGTATATTTAAAAAAGAAGTTTATGCTATGTTTGGATAGCAAGATTTCATTTCAAATTCTGGATTTGGATGAAATCTATTGTTTGGATGGCATGGAATTTGAAATTATAGAATTTGTCCAAATTCTTATCAAAAGCCTATATTATAGAAGTTTAAATTCAAGCTATTACCTTGTCATTTGAAATTCTCTCCTCATACATATCCCAACTCCATGAGTATCTATATCCCAACTTCACCCATTCTCTTTCTCATATTTATTTCTCTCTCCTTTAGTAAACCCATACTTTTTCTCTCTCCTCCATTAAACCTCTATCTCTCTCTCCTCTCTCAAACCCCTTTTACAAAACAGTGATTATGAATTGAAATCCAAACTTTCAATTCCATTATTTCAATTCCATTATTTGAAATGAAATACAAGTTTCCAAACACTACCTTAATGGAATCGAAAATCCAAAAAGGGATAAAAAAGGGAAAGAGTCATTTGATGACTAAAGTCTTAAATTGTCCATCTTATTAGTCATCAAGTTACATTAACTATAATCTCTTTTCCTAAGCCCATAAAGGGAAGCCTTTATATAAATATCCTAAAAACCCAAATTATTTCACCCTACACATTATTTTTCTCTCAATCTCACGTCATTCTCTCTCTCCTTCGTGCGTCGTTCTTCGACCTTTCTCTCTCAAAAATTCCTTTCTTCTTCTTCAAGTAACGTTTCTTGTTGTAACGTTTCTTGTTCAACAAGAAACGTCACAAACCCTTCTCGAAAATCAAGAACCGCTGCCGACGAATTTCCTTGCTACTGCTGTGCTGCCGGCGCAAGTCTTCCTCCATTATTGTCGGTTGTTTTCTTTCTTCCTTCCTAAGATTCCATTAAATGACTAGTTTTTATGTTATTTTATTATTATTTATCATGTTTACTAATTAAATTGCTGTTTTCTTTATGTTTATAATTTCGGTTATTATAGTATATAATACAAGAAATTTCAGATTTATTATATTAAGTTTATTTTTAGTTTTAATCATGGAAATAAGAGTTTTTAGGGTTTTTATTTGCTATAAACTAAAGAAATATATTATAAACTATGAGATTTGTTTAGTACGTAATTTTAAACGCGTTGTATATATTTTCAGAAGAGTTATTAGATTTTAGAAGTGCTGTAATTTCAGAAAAGAAGTATTTATGGAGTTTTTAAGGATTTTTAATTGCTATAATAGTAGTACTATACTAGTAATTAAAAATAACTTAAGTTTGGAACTTAAAAACGATTTTTAAAACGTGTTTTAAGGGGTTTTGATCGTTTTAAAGCTGCTGTAATTTTTGGTTCAAGTTATTAATGTTAGTTACTTTATTTTCTAGGCGGAGATTACGTTGTATGAGACTTTTAACGATTTAAAAGTGGCCTACAGGCTAGTATATACAAGGTACGTACATTCTTTACGTGCTATGTGGCTTAGTACCATGTTTAAGGAAGGTTTAAATTTTTAGTATCATGTATATGAACCCGGTTGTTCACATATGTGATTTCTGGAATTATTTTACATGTTATATGCCTGTGTGCAACATGTGATCTAGAATTGATTATGTGTATCAGATTATAATGTTTGTATCGAATATTTGATGCAAGCATGTTAAGTTAGTTTATGTATTAATTCATATAAGAATTAGTATATGTTAAGTGAATCATGTAATTCATGTATTTATTAAGTATCATTTTATTATCTTATGAGGGCCATGGACCTTATTTGGTAAGTTACAAGTTATACCTATATAAAGGTAAAGTTTATTGTTGGCTAGGTTCAACAAGTAAGTGAGTAAAGAATAGAAAGGAATTAAGTAGTCTTGGATTGTAAGTTGTGATCACTTGTTAATCCAAAGATAAAAGAAGTTCTGTTATGAATGTTTGATATTAAATTATGTGTTACTTATCTGTAAGTGTCAACACAAGTAATAACATGTAAGTAACGTAAAGTGTAACGAGAATAAATTATAGACTTTAGACAGGTGCACGTCTAGAGTTGGACACTAAGGGTTGGAGTACATGGTGGTAGCCCATGGCTTTTCTAGGAATGGATTGATCACCATCCCTCTTCAGTTCAAAGGTTCCTCGATATCGCAGGTCATTTATGAAATACGTGGTAGCTCCCATATTTCATATTATTAGATAAGTCAACTCGTCCAATAACTATTCCATTTAAAGGAAGAAGTAAGGTTTAGAGTCTAGTTCAGTAAAAGCTGTCTGCAAGTTATTATATGCTTATATTATTATGGAAAAATTGACAAACATAAGCCAACCTTTGCCCCATCTTCCACATTTAAGCCGTCCTTTTGATAATCCAGAGTTAATACAACCTTATGATCATTTAAACCAATTTTAGGTTACATAACCTGTAACTTATTCTACAGGTTACAAATATTCTTAATTTTTTGTCTTTTTTCCCTTTAATTAATCTCTACCCTCTTTCTTCTCTCTCCTCCCTCTTTTATCTCCTCCTCCCACTTCTGTCATTCACTGGCACCACCACCACCAGTCCCCCTTTCTCCTCCACCAAAACCCTAACATCGTACCCTTTCTCTCTACTTTCTCTACCACCCTATGCCATCTTCTTCATCTACTATCTTCTTCGGGGTTTGGGTGTGGATTTGGGTTCTCGGTTTTTGTGGTGGGTTGCGGCTGGGTTTCGGGATGGAGTGGGTTTGGGTGGCTTCAGGGGCTTGAGTGCGATTTCTGGATTTCGGGATTTGGATGTCGTTTCTGGATTTCGGGATTCGGGGTTGGGTGGGGTGTGTTTGGGTGGTTTTGGGGTGGAGAGAGAGGGAGTAAATGGGCTGGTGGTGGGGTGAGTTCGGTTGTGGTGGAGGGTTTCGATTAGTGCTGGGGTTTGGTTATGGTGGTTGTGGTGGAGGGTTTCGATTAGTGCTGGGGTTTGGTTATGGTGGTTGTGGTGGTTGTGAGAAGAGAAGAATAGGGGTGGGTCATGTGTGGTGTAACGATGGTGGAGGAGGGGGGCAGCAGGAAGAGGGAGGAGAGAGGTGGTGGTCATGGTGAGGGAGGAGAGAGGAAAATATAAGTCAAATTAAAAAATAAAATTAATCATAATTAATTATTATTAATCATAATTAACTTGTTGCAACCTGTGTTAGTAGGTAAACTTAAATCACTAACCTAAAATTGGCTTAAATGATTATAAGGTTGTATTAACTCTGGATTATCAAAAGGACGGCTTAAATGTGGAAGATGGGGCAAAGGTTGGCTTATTTTTGTCAATTTTTCCTATTATTATTCACCCTTGCGTGTTATTTATGTAGTATCATGTTTAAGATTATTTATGCCTGATATGTAGTACTCAGCTTTGCTGATTACGTGCTTGTTTGTGTGTGTGATCATGTCATTGCCTTATTGATCCTGTGATGATCCTTCTGGTGAGCAGAGTCGATATTGCATTGACATTACAGGTTCGCAGATGTGCATCACATTGGGAATCTGGAGTGGAGAGGCTATTTATATATCTAGCATAATTTAAGTTCTGTTTTCGTAGGAACATTTTTATTTCAGTTTGTGGTTTGTTTAAGTTGGTGTGTTTAAGTTTTAAACACTTGTCTTTTATTTAGTGAGTTTTAATAAAGTTGGTTTTAGTAAATTGTTTTCCGCTGCAAAATTCTGAATAAGCCGATACGTTATCACACGGGCGATAATGTCTGGGTAATTCTCTAAGTTTTATATTATAAAATTATTTCTAGAAAGAGAGAATTATCGGGGTGTTACATACATCCTTATCAGCTCCTCAATTGGTGACACCCTGAACGCAAATCAATATTCGAGAACACACTCGCTCCATTCAACTGATCGAATAGGTCATCTATTCTAGGCAAAGGATACTTGTTTTTTTATGGTTACATTGTTCAGTTCCCTATAATTAATACTGTAACACCCCGAAATTTCTCTGAAATTTTCGCGCGTTAATTTTTATTAATTGAGTGTTAAATTAAATTTAGTAATATATTTTCGGAAAGTATATATATATATATATATATATATATTTACATCTACATTATTTTAATCGATATTGTTCAATGTGTTTATAATGTGTTTTATTTGTGTGGCATTGTTGTTAGTCGTATAATATTTGTATCTGCATTATTTATACGAAACGGACAATGTAGTGCTTGTGTCTGTGCCAAGTATAAAATGTGATAGTGTAGAGCGTGCGTATTTGTATTACGTTAATAATTATAATTTTTAATTATAAAACATTTACTTATAAATATTATTTTCAACGTTTTACTTGGTGCCTGAAACGTACATTGTACTAGCGCTTTTGTACATTGTATTATTTGCTTTAGGGAGTCCGAATTTCTGATTTTATTTGTGGTATACGAACGGTTGTGGACAACCCTTTTTAAGCTCTTATAACGTTAAAGTTAATCAAGAGTTATCTCTTCATTTGCCTCCTTAATACACCTCTTAAAACACAAACTCTTCACCTTCATTTTCTGAAAATAAAATCAGAAAAACTTGCCCCCTTGTCACCATCATTTTACACGCCTAACACAAGGAAAAAGGGGAGAGGAAAAGTTTTGTTCTTCCTTCACATTTTCTCACACAAAAATCAGTCCACATTTCTTGGTTCCAAGCTATTTTTGCACCGGTTTTCAAGCACGTGTTGAGATCGTTGCGTTTGTGTTCATAGGAGACGAAGGTGGTGATATTCCACAAGGCGCTTAGAGTACATTTGAATACAATCAAATTAGACGAAGGTCGATGAATACAATCACGAAATTATCCAAGTATGGCTGGAAGCTTCTGTTCATGAGGTCCATGAAAGCTGCTGGCGCATTGGTGAGTCCAAAAGGCATAACTGTGAACTCATAATGGCCATATCTTGTACGAAAGGATGTTTTCGAAATGTCCTCTTCAGCAATTCGTAACAAGTGATATCCCGATCTCAAATCGATCCTCGAAAACACTGTTGTACCTTGAAGTTGATCGAACAAATCTCCAATTCTAATGGCCGAAATTTGTTAATTGTTTATGCTTAATTTGATTGTGCAAAATAACTACATAACAAACTCAAAAGATCTGATTTTTGATGCGGAATAAATTCACATTTAATTTTGCCCACAAAATTTTGAAACCTAAGTCACAAAGCAATCACCTTCATTTTCTGTAATTGTTACAATACTTTGAAGCAATTGACTGTCAAACCACGGCTGGGTGGCGCGTCGCATTCCCATGCAGCCATAGTGGTTGTGGTTGTTTTTTTTTGATCCATATGAGCCACGAAGGCGGTACAAAGTACAAAGAAAGGGAGGGGGGATTCGAACCTGTGACCTATAGTTCACAGTACCTCAATCTTAACCACTAGGCCAAGACATCCTTGGTATAGTGGTTGTGGTTGTGGTGGTGTGTGGTGTATGAAGAAAAAGTGAAAAGACGTGCGCTAGTGTTGTTGGTTACAACGCGACATCAGAAGTCGATGCCGGCATGTGGTGACCGTCTAGTTACCGCGGAATCGCCGGTGTTCGTGGTGAACATAGCAGCTGCGGCTCCCTACTATCCTGACTGTAAGTTTTGAAATCTGGGAAACTATGCGCTGCGTTGGGCGGCAAATGTGGTTGGATGAGATAGAGTTTTGGAACTCAGCAATTGTTTGTTATGTGTTAGGGATTAAACCTCCTGTTAGAATTATGAATGGGTTTATTCGACGTGTATGCGGGAAATTTGGAGTTGATCGAGTTGCTATGGGAGGGAATGGAGTTTTTGTAGTGCGTTTTCGTAGTCTTGATGGTAAACGTGCCGCAATGGAGGCTGGACCAATCCTATATGATAACAAACCTGTTATTATGAAACATTGGTCACCAGATTTGGATTTGCAGAAGGAAGAGGTGAAAGTGGTTCCTACTTGGATTCGTCTTCCAAGTCTTGCCTTGAAGTATTGGGGCCAGGTAGCTTTGCATAAAATTGCAAGTCTAATAGGTAAGCCTATTAGATCAGATCGAGCCACTGCTCAGAAGGAATGCATTGAATATGCTCGTGTTATGGTGGAAGTAAATATAGGACAGAGTTTCCCTGATGAAGTCAAATTCATGAATGAGAAGGGTCACATATTGAGGCAAAGGGTGATATATGAGTGCAAACCTATTATCTGTGGTGACTGTGGTGGAATTGGTCACACAGTGTAGATGTGTAGGCAGAAGAAATATGAACTAGGCTTAAAGAAGGTTCAGCCTAAGAAAATCTAGGTTGCTATGTAATCCCCCACAATTTTAAAGAATTTTCATAAATATATTAAAGTATATATGTAGTTATATTTAAATCCAAATGAGTTTGAAAAATGATTTGACTTTTAAAAAGGGTTGACTATTTTAAAAGTCAACTAAAAATATTTTTCATAGCTTAATAAAAAAATTGTAATGTTTTAATTAAGCATGTTTTAATAAGAGTTTTAATTACTAAAAGTATATTTGAAAAGGAAGCTTAATGGAATCGAAAGCCCAAAAATGATAAAAAAGGGAAAGGGTTATTTGATGACTAAAGTCCTAATGAGCCCATCTTATTAGTCATCAAAGTTTCATTTATTAAAATCTCTTTTCCTAAGCCCAAAAGAAAAAGCCTCTATTTAAATATCCTAAAAACCCAAATTTTACCCTACATACTTTATTTCTCTCTCCTCATTGTGCGCCATTCTTGATTTTCTCTCAAAAGTTGTTTCTTCTTCTTCAAGTAACGTTTCTTGTTCAACAAGAAACGTCACAAATCTTTGATTGAGCCGAAAATTCCTGCTGCCGTGCTGCTGTGCTGTCCGGCCTTCCTTCCTCCATTGTTGTGGTTGTTTTTCTTTTCTTCCTCTTCCAGATTCCATTAAAGTATTAGTTTTTATATTATTTTATTATTAATTAGCATGTTTATGATTTAAATTATTGTTTTATATGCAATATATATTTCGGCTATCATATATATAACTATAATAAATTTCAGATTTATTATATTAAGTTATTTTTCAGTTTTTATTATGAAATTTATAGTTTTTAGGGTTTTTAATCACTAGAAATTATATTTATAAAGTATAAATCATGAGATTTGGTTAGTATAATTTTATATGTATTAAATATATTTTCAGAAGATTTATTAAATATTATAAGTGCTGTAATTTTAGAAAATAAGTGTTTTAAGAGTTTTAAATGATTTTTAATCAGTAGAATAGTTGTACTATACTAGGGATTAAAAATAACGAAAGTTTGGTACGTAAAAACAATTTTAAAACACGTTTAAGGGGGGTTTTGATCGTTTTAAAGTTGCTGTAAATTTTAGTTCGAGATATTTATTTTCATTATTTTATTTTCTAGGCGGAGATTTCGTAGTAGGAGACTTTTAGCGAGTAAAAGTGGCCTACAGATTTGTTTATACAAGGTACGTACATTGTCTACGTGGTATATGATTTAGAAGCATGCTCTAAGAATGTTTTATTTATTAGTATCATGTGTAGGACTCTATTTGTTCATATATATGATTACTGGAATTGTTTTACATGTTATTTGCCTGTGTGCTACATGTAAACTAGAAGTATTTATGAGTATAAATGTTTGTATGGAAGTTTGATGCAAGCAGGATAAGTCAAGTTTATGTATTAATTCGTGAGTGAATTAATGTAAGTTAGATTGAATCATGTTTTACATGGATTCTTGAGTATTATTATTATCTTATAAGAACCGTGGATCTTATTTGGTAAGTCACAAGTTATACCTATATAAAGGTAAAGTTTACTGTTGGCTAGGTTCACAAGCAAGTTGGTAAAGTATAAAAAGAAGTTAAAGGAGTCTTGATTGATAAGTTGTGAACACTTGTTAATCCAAAGATAAAAAGGAATTCTGTTATGATTGTGTGATTATTAGTTTTGTGTTATTTGCTTGGTTGGTGTCAACACAAGTAATAAAATATATTCAACGTAAAGTGAAACGAGAATAGGTTATAGACTTTAGACTAGTGCACGTCTAGAGTTGGACACTAAGGGTTGGAGTACATGGTGGTAGGCAATGGCTTTCCTAGGATTGGATTGATCACCTTTGCTCATTAGTTTAAAGGTTCCTCGATATCGCAGGTCAATTTTGGAATATGTGGTAGCTCCCATATTTCCTATTTTCTGGTATAGACAACTCGTCCAATAACTATTCCATTTAAAGAAAGAAATAAAGTTTAGAGTCTAGTTCAGTAAGAGGTGTCTGCAGATTATTATATGTTTTATTATTGTTTATTTCTGCATGTTATTTTGTAGTATCATGTTTAGGGTTATTTATGCCTGATATGTAGTACTCAGCTTTGCTGATTACGTGCTTGTTGTGTTTGTGATCATGGCTTTGCCTATTGATCCTGTGGTGATCCTTCGGGGGAGTAGAGTTGAGACGCCATTGACATTACAGGTTCGAAGATGCATCTCATTGGGAATCTGGAATGGAGAGACTCTTGTATTATTAGGTTCATTTAAGTTGTTTTCATAGGAGCTTATGTTTCAGACATTAGTTCGTTTTAAGTTGGTGTGTTTAGTTTCTGACAATTGTTATTGATTTCATAAGTTTTAATAAAGTTGATTTTTAATAAGTTGTTTTCGCTACAAAATTCTGAGTAAGCCGAAACGTTATCACACGGGCGATAATGCCTGGGTAATTCTCTAAGGTTATTATAAAAGTATTTTATTATTAATTAGCATGTTTATGATTTAAATTATTGTTTTATATGCAATATATATTTCGTCTTTTGTCTTAAAGAGTCCGAGGTTAGTAGAATATGAACCAATTGACTTGTCTATCAGTATTCCTACTGGGGAAGTCGTAAAGTGTACTAAGTTGTTCAAGAACTTCCTTTGAAGATAGGAGGGAGTGTCTTCCCATCCGATTTAATCGAGTTTAACTTAGGAGACTAGATGTGATTCTTGGGATGAACTGGTTGAGTCATTACAAGGCCAGGATGATTGTGAAGTTCAAAAGTAGTGTTGAGAAACCCTTCGGGAAAATTGACCTCATATAGACGATTTGGGAAACCAAGAATTTGGAGTGATCTCTGCTTATGCAAGTGCAGAAGTTGATGAGAAAGGGGTGTGAGCTTTTTTCTGTAGCTGCAAGATGTAGTAAGGAAGCTGAGTTAAAACTTGAGGATGTTCCAATAGTGAATGAGTTTATGGACGTATTTCCGTGTGAAATTTCTGGTATGCCACCTGCAAGAGCCGTTGAGTTTACCATAGACTTAGTTCCTGGAACTGCACCTATATCTAAGGCACCTTATAGAATTGCAAGAACTTTTAGATAAGGGTTATATCAGACCTAGTGCATCAGCTCCTGTATTGTTCGTGAAGAAAAAGGATGGGAGTATGAGGTTATGTATCGACTATAGGGAGTTGAACAATGTTACCATCAGAACAAGTACCCTTTGCCTAGAATAGATGACCTATTCGATCACTGAATGGAGCGAGTGTGTTCTCGAAGATTGACTTACGTTCAGGATATCATCAATTGAGGGTAGCATAAGGATGTACCTAAGACTGCCTTTAGAACGCGTTATGGTCACTACGAGTTCACTGTAATGCCATTTGGGTTAACCAATGCTCCTGCTATATTTATGGACTTGATGAATAGATCTTTCATGAGTTTTTGGATAAGTTCGTAGTGGTTTTCATTGATGACATTTTGATATATTCGAGGAATGAAACGAGCATGATGAACATTTGAGGATTATTTTGGAGACTTGAGGAAGAACCAATATATGCCAATTCTCTAAGTGTGAGTTTCGTTTGGAGAAATAGCATTTTGGGTCATTTTGTGTCTAAGGAAGGAGTCTCAGTAGATCCTGCTAAGATTCAAGCTGTGAGTGAGTGGCCAACTCCAAAGAGTGTGTCGACATTAGGAGTTTCTTGGGTTTAGCTGGCTATTATAGGAGATTTGTGAGAGATTTCTCGAAGATAGCAAGACCATGACTAATTTGATGAAAAAGGAGTCCAAGTTTGAGTGGAATGAGAAGTGTGAGGAAGCTTTCAGATCTTGAAGGATCGTTTAACCACTGCACCTGTTTTAACCCTACCTGATGGGAATGAG
This sequence comes from Beta vulgaris subsp. vulgaris, assembly GCF_026745355.1. NCBI lineage: Eukaryota > Viridiplantae > Streptophyta > Magnoliopsida > Caryophyllales > Amaranthaceae > Beta > Beta vulgaris. The sequence continues at coordinate 34,233,044 of NC_079204.1, forward strand.
GGATTTGAGGTCTATAGTGATGCTTCGAAAAATGGTTTGGGTTGTGTGTTGCAACAGAATGGTAAGGTAATAGCTTATGCATCGCGTCAATTGAAACCTTATGAGGCTAATTACCCTACCCATGATCTAGAGTTAGCTGCCATATGTTTGCATTGAAGATTTGGAGACATTATCTTTATGGAGCAACTTGCAAGATATTTACAGACCATAAGAGTTGAAGTACATTTTCCCAAAAAGACTTGAATATGAGGCAAAGAAGATGGCTAGAGTTGATTAAGGATTACGATCTAGACATCCAGTATCATGAGGGGAAAGCAAATGTGGTTGCTGACGCCTTGAGTGAAATCGAGTCATAGCTTGAGTGCTTTGATAGTCCCTGAGGAGTTGTGTGAGATATGCAAAGGTTGACCTAGAAATTTTAAATCCTGGGGAAAGTGAGGCTAGACTTAGTAATCTTTCTTTGGGAGTGTCAGTTTTCGATGAGATTATTGAGGGTCAAGTGGGGATGAGCACTAGACAAGATAAGGAGAAAATGAAGCAAGGTAAGGAAGTAGACTTCAAGATTCATGATGATGGGAGTCTAAGGTTTAAAGGGAGGTGGTGTGTACCACAGAAGTGCAATGACCTTAAGAGACGTCTTATGGACGAGGGGCAAATACTCCATATTCTGTGCACCCTGGGGGTGACAAGTTGTATAAAGACCTTAAGGTGATCTATTGGTGGCCGAACATGAAGCGAGAGGTAGCTGAGTATGTGTCTAAGTGCCTAACCTGTCAGAAAGTGAAGATAGACCATAAGAGACCCATGGGGAAAGTTCAATCGTTAGAGGTTCCTGGATGGAAGTGGGATTCTATTTCTATGGACTTTGTGACTGCCTTACCCAAGACGAGAGTGGAAATGATACACATTTGGGTTATTGTGGATAGACTGACCAAGTCCGCTGTTTCATACCTATTAAGGAGACATGGAAAAAGAAGCAACTCGCTAAAACCTATATCAAGCATGTAGTGAGATTGCATGGAGTTCCAAAGGACATTATCTCGGATCGTGACTCTAGATTTCTATCTAAGTTTTGGAAAAAGGTCCAATTAAACCTTGGGACAACATTGAAAATGAGTACCGCCTTTCACCCTGCGACCGATGGTCAGACTGAGAGGACTAATCAAATATGGAGGAATGTTGAGAGCTTGTGCATAGTTTTCAAGGAAGTTGGGAGGACCAATTAGATTTGATTGAGTTTTCTTACAACAATAGTTACCATGCGAGTATAAAGATGGCACCTTTGAGGCATTATATGGACGGAATGTAGAAGTCCCATTTGCTGGAATGACTTTAGTGAAAATAGTTTTGGGACTGAATTATTGAGGAGACCGTCAAGAATGTCGATATTCAGGCTCGAATTCAAGCTGCGCAAGATAGGCAGAAAGTTATGCAGATTAAAACGCGCGAAGATGAGTTTGCTGTAGGTGATAAAGTATTCTGAAAGTATCACCCACTAAAGGCGTTATGAGATTTGGGAAAAAGGGCAAGCTAGTGCTAAATATGTAGGCCCATATGAGATTTTGGAGCGCATTGGGAAAGTAGCTTATAGATTGGCATTGCCAATGGAGTTTGAAAAGATGCATGATGTATTCACATATCCCAACTTGAAGCGCTATATCCCTGATGAGCGATGTGTTAGAGCCTGAAAGAGTCAGATAGATAGTAGCCTCACATATGAGGAAAGACCTGTCAAGATTCTCGACAGGAAAGTGCGTAGTACGCGAACAAGGATGTTCATATTGTCAAAGTTCTTTGGTCTAACCACGAGTCAGAAGAGGCAACGTGGGAAGCCGAAGAGGTATGAAGAAAAAGTATCCAGACCTATTCCTTGAGGTGAGTTACGAGGGCGTAACTCGTTTTCTTTAAGGGGGGTAGAATGCGATAAATTTCGCGCTTTTGTCTATTTTTATGAGATTTTCATGCATATGTATGCCTATGTTGGGCAATTTGCACATGTTAGTGCAAAAGAAGTAGAGTCTCCGCATAAGAAAAGTGTTCATAAGAAACACAAGTGTTTTAAAAATGGGAAAGTGCACGAGAGGCACTACCTTTTCTCCAAAAGTTTTCGAAATGATGAGTTCAACTTTTGAAAGTACGAGGATTTTGTGTTAAGTTTCGGGACGAAACTTCTTTTAAGGGGGGTAGACTGTAATCCCCCACAATTTTAAAGAATTTTCATAAATATATTAAAGTATTTATGTGGTTATATTTAAATCCAAATGAGTTTGGAAATTGATTTGACTTTTAAAAAGGGTTGACTATTTTAAAAGTCAACTAAAAATATTTTTCATAGCTTAATAAAAAAATTGTAATGTTTTAATTAAGCAAGAGTTTTAATTACTAAAAGTATATTTGCAAAGGAAGCTTAATGGAATCGAAAGCCCAAAAATGATAAAAAGGGAAAGGGTTATTTGATGACTAAAGTCCTAATGAGCCCATCTTATTAGTCATCAAAGTTTCATTTATTAAAATCTCTTTTCCTAAGCCCAAACGGAAAAACCTCTATTTAAATATCCTAAAAACCCAAATTTTACCCTACACACTTTATTTCTCTCTCCTCCTTGTGCGCCATTCTTGATTTTCTCTCAAAAGTTGTTTCTTCTTCTTCAAGTAACGTTTCTTGTTCAACAAGAAACGTCACAAATCTTTGATTGAGCCAAAAACTCCTGCTGCCGCGCTGCTGCCGTGCTGCTGTGCTGTCCGGCCTTCCTTCCTCCATTGTTGTGGTTGTTTTTCTTTTCTTCCTCTTCAAGATTCCATTAAAGTATTAGTTTTTATATTATTTTATTATTAATTAGCATGTTTATGATTTAAATTATTGTTTTATATGCAATATATATTCGGCTATCATATATATAATATAATAAATTTCAGATTTATTATATTAAGTTATTTTCAGTTTTTATTATGAAATTTATAGTTTTTAGGGTTTTTAATCACTAGAAACTATATTTATAAAGTATAAATCATGAGATTTGGTTAGATAATTTTATATGTATTAATATATTTTCAGAAGATTTATTAAAATATATTAAATGCTGTAATTTAGAAAATAAGTGTTTTAAGGTTTTAAATGATTTTTAATCACTAGAATAGTTGTACTATACTAGGGATTAAAAATAACGAAAGTTTGGTACGTAAAAACGATTTTAAAACACGTTTAAGGGGGTTTTTGATCGTTTTAAAGTTGCTGTAAATTTTTAGTTCGAGATATTTATTTCATTATTTTATTTTCTAGGCGGAGATTTCGTAGTAGGAGACTTTTAGCGAGTAAAAGTGGCCTACAGATTTGTTTATACAAGGTACGTACATTGTCTACGTGCTATATGATTTAGAAGCATGCTCTAAGAATGTTTTATTTATTAGTATCATGTATAGGACTCTATTTGTTCATATATATGATTACTGGAATTGTTTTACATGTTATTTGCCTGTGTGCTACATGTAAACTAGAAGTATTTATGAGTATAAATGTTTGTATGGAAGTTTGATGCAAGCAGGATAAGTCAAGTTTATGTATTAATTCGTGAGTGAATTAATGTAAGTTAGATTGAATCATGTTTTACATGGATTCTTGAGTATTATTATTATCTTATAAGAACCGTGGATCTTATTTGGTAAGTACAAGTTATACCTATATAAAGGTAAAGTTTACTGTTGGCTAGGTTCAACAGGCAAGTTGTAAAGTATAAAAAGAAGTTAAAGGAGTCTTGATTGATAAGTTGTGAACACTTGTTAATCCAAAGATAAAAAGGAATTCTGTTATGATTGTGTGATTATTAGTTATGTGTTATTTGCTTGGTTGGTGTCAACACAAGTAATAAAATATATTCAACGTAAAGTGAAACGAGAATAGGTTATAGACTTTAGACTGTGCACGTCTAGAGTTGGACACTAAGGGTTGGAGTACATGGTGGTAGCCCAGGCTTTCTAGGATTGGATTGATCACCTTTCCTCATTAGTTTAAAGGTTCCTCGATATCGCAGGTCATTTTGGAATATGTGGTAGCTCCCATATTTCCTATTTTCTGGTATAGACAACTCGTCCAATAACTATTCCATTTAAAGAAAGAAATAAAGTTTAGAGTCTAGTTCAGTAAGAGTGTCTGCAGATTATTATATGTTTTATTATTATTTATTCCTGCATGTTATTTTGTAGTATCATGTTTGGTTATTTATGCCTGATATGTAGTACTCAGCTTTGCTGATTACGTGCTTGTTGTGTTTGTGATCATGGCTTTGCCTATTGATCCTGTGGTGATCTTTGGGGGAGCAGAGTTGAGACGACATTGACATTACAGGTTCGAAGATGCATCTCATTGGGAATCTGGAATGGAGAGACTCTTGTATTATTAGTTTCATTTAAGTTGTTTTCATAGGAGCTTATGTTTCAGACATTAGTTCGTTTTAAGTTGGTGGTTTAGTTTTCTGACAATTGTTATTGATTTCATAAGTTTTAATAAAGTTGATTTTTAATAAGTTGTTTTCCGCTGCAAAATTCTGAGTAAGCCGAAACGTTATCACACGGGCGATAATGCCTAGGTAATTCTCTTAGGTTATTATAAAAGTATTTTCTAGAAAGAGAGAATTATCGGGGTGTTACATGCTAAACCAAAACCACCAGTGGTGGCTAATCCAGGGGTTAGTTCTGGCATTTCTATTGTATCCCATCACTCTAAGGGGCAGCAAGTTGCTTCCAGCTCTCTGCAACTGTGAACCTACCAGTTGATACTACTGAGAAGAGTGTAACCACAACAAGTGGGATGGAGGCTCAGGGGACCAGTATGTCTGATCAACAGGATGAGGTTATTGAGCATACTGTAATACAGTAGGGTAGGGGGGAGACTATGCTCCTACCTAGGCTCCGTTTGGTAGGGCGTAAAACGTTTTCCCGGAAAACTGTTTTCCTCTATTTTCAGTTTTACATTGTTTGGTTGGCAAAAGAGTGTAAAACCATTTTCCCTTGGGGTAAAATTACTCTCTCAAGGATGGAAAACCATTTTCCTTTCAAAATGAAGGGAAAACTATTCCTTTCTCTCTCTTGTACACTCCTCTCACTACTCCTTACTTTCCCTTTCATTTTCCTTTCATTTCATCATTTTTTACATCGAACCAAACAACGGAAAACTAATTTTGGAATTGTGTTTTCCATTGTAAATTGTTTTCCATGAAAATCATTTTACACTGAAAATATTTTACGCCCTACCAGACGGAGCCCTAATGGATAGGATTGGAAGTTGGAGTGTGAGGGGTCTGAATAGTTTCTCCAAACATAATAATGTCAAGACATTCTTGACTCATTATAACATAGGGCTATTTGAACTCCTAGAAACTAGGGTGAAGGCTAAAAACTTTTTAAAAGTCTTCCCTAGGATTTGTTAGGGGTGGTCTGTTATCATAAATTATCAATATCACTTAGGAGGAAGAATTTGGCTCATTTGGTTGCCTTCTGTTTTTGTAGTTAATGTATGTTTATATGCTGCTCAATTTATACATTGTGAAGTGTTGCACAGGGCTTCTGGGAAGTCATTTGAGATCACTGTGGTATATGGAGCTAATGATGCATCAATCAGGGATGGATGGTGGTGTGCTTTGCTACAGATTAGTAAGAATGTGAAAGGTGCCTGGATAGTCCTTGGAGATTTTAATAATGTTTTAAATCTAGGGGAGAGAATTTGTTCCTGAGTATCTTTGGAGGAAGTGGCTTTATTCAGACAGTGTGCTCGAGATTGTCTTCTTCAAGATCATCCTGCCACTGGTCCATTCTTCACTTGGTCAAACAAGCAGGAGGGAGAAAATAAAGTATTCTCTAAAATAGACAGGGTGATAGCTAATTCTCTATGGTTCAACTCATTCAATAATGCTCATGTCATGATATTACCTGAGGGTATTTAAGACCATTATGCTTGTGTTGTTAACCTGGATATTTCAGTGATACAGAAGGTCAAGTCATTCAAATACTGCAATATGTGGGCTCAAGATGAGTCTTTTTTGCCTCTTATCCAGGAAGGTTGGCAGGCTAGAGTTGTGGGGATGACAATGTTCAAGGTGGTAACAAAACTGAAGAACTTAAAGAAGGTCCTTAAAAGTCTACACAGGAGCAAATTTTCAAATGTAGAGACTGAGGCTTATGTTGCTCTCACTCAATTACTTGAAATTCAGCAAAACATTCATAGGGACCCTCATAATATAGGCTTGCATCAACAAGAGGCAGAGGCTAGAAGAAACTATGATAAGCTGAAAGAAGAAAAGCTATGCATGTTGAGGCAAATTGTCAAGAGAGATTGGATCTCTGGAGGTGATGAAAACTCAAGATATTTTCATACCTGCTTGAGGAAGAGAAGACATCAACATTATATATACAGAATACAGGATGAGGAAGGAATCTAGCATGATGATCCAAAAGAAATTGAAGTGGCATTTCTGAAGTATTATGAGAAGATGTTGGGCACTAGTAGTGTTGCATCTGGGCATGTCAGCAATGCAATCATGGCAGTAGGTCCCAGAGTTCAGGAGGAGTTTTATGATATTTTATGTGCTCCCTTCTCCACGGATAAGGTGAAACAGGCAATGTTTAGCATTGATGAGAATAAGGCTGCAGGTCCAGATGGTTACTCCAGTGGTTTTTTTTAAATAGGCCTGGGTATGTGTAGGGGAGGAAGTAACTGATGCAGTACTGGAGTTCTTTCACAATGGCAAATTATTTAAGCAACTTAATGCTACCTCTTTATGCTTGATTCCCAAGGTTGAGCAACCTACAGATGTAAGCCAGTTCAGACCAATTGCCTGTTGCAATGTTTTATATAAGGTAATTTCTAAGCTACTCTGTGGTAGATTGAAATTACTCTTGCCTGACTTAGTTGATCAAGTGCAAAGTGCCTTTATTGCCAATAGGCAGATTATGCACAACATACTTATATGCCAAGACATCTTAAGGCATTATAAAAGGAAGAATCAGCCTAGCAGATGTACAATGAAAATTGATTTGAGGAAAGCATATGATTTTGTGAGTTGGGATTTCTTGGGTGATTTATTGAATAAATATCATTTCCCTGAGAAGTTTAGAAACTGGATTATGACCTGTGTCACTTCTTCATACTTTTCAATCAGCATCAATGGTGGTTCATGTGGCTTTTTCAAAGGCAGGAAAGGGCTCAGACAGGGAGACCCTATCTCACCCCTACTCTTTGTGCTTGTTATGGAATACTTCACAAGAATTTTAAAAAAGATGAGCACTAGGGAGGATTTTAATTTCCACTATAGATGCAAAGCACTAAAGCTTAATCATCTCATCTTTGCTGATGATCTGATGCTCTTCTGCAAAGGGGATGTCAAATCTGTATAGCTGATGGTAAGAGCTCTACAAGCTTTTGCTAATGCTTCTGGCCTTAGTGCAAATAAGGAGAAATCTGCCATTTATTTTGGTAATGTGCAAGAGGAGGTTCAACAAAGGATGATGCAAGTGACAGGATTCAAAATGGGTTCATTCCCATTCAGATATCTGGGGGTGCTCATTACCTCTAAAAGATTATCTATTGCAGATTGTGATCTCCTTGTTGATAGAATTCTAAGAAGAATATTGTGCTGGACTTCTAGGAATCTGTCATATACTGGTAGGAATGTGTTGGTTCAATCTGTTCTAATGAGCATCCACACATATTGGGCCTAAGTTTTCTTATTCCCAAAAACTATTCTCCACAAAATTACTAAAATCTGCAGAGCTTACCTTTGGGATGAGAAATCTTATCTTCATAAACCGCCCACTGTATCTTGGGATTGGGTTTGCAAACCTAGATGGTCTAGGGATCAGAGACTGTAATATGTGGAATGTAGCTGCTTTGGGGAAATACATATGGCAGATTGCAAAGAAGGAGGATATCCTCTAGATTAAATGGGTGCATAGTGTGTATAAATATACTGACTGGTGGGAGTACAAGGCCCCAAGCTCTGCTAGCTGGGATTGGAAGATGATATGTCAAACAAAACAGAAGTTCAAGGCTGCTTATACCAATAATAATTGGTTAGATGGAAGCAAAGGGAATTCTATCAAAGTAGGATATATTTGGCTGAGAGGGCAGATGGAGACTGTGAGATGGCATCACTGGGTTTGGAACTCACTGAATATACCTAAGCATTCTTTCATCTCTTGGCTTACTATATTGGGTAAGCTTCGTACAAGAGAAAGGCTAGGTATGGTAGGGATATGCTCTGATACAAGTTGTTTATTATGTACATCTGGTAATGATTCATGCTCACACCTATTCTTTCAATGTGAGTTCAGTCATCAGGTGTGTCAGGGGGTTATGGGATGGTTTCATATCCATAGTAACTCACGAGAAAACTTATATGTTCATTGGAGGAAATGGGGTTGGAAGTTCAAGACTAAATACCAACAGCAGGTGGCCTATGCAAGCCTTGCAGCTGTGGTATATCACATTTGGAGAGCCAGAAACAATGCATTGTGGAATCAGATTGTGCTGAGACCAGATTTGGTTATCAAACAAATTCAGGTAGATGTTTGTATCAGGATGAAAGCTAAACTGAGCAACAGATGGAGTGAAAGAGATAAAACCTGGGCTGCTAGTTTGATGGTCTAAATATTCTGGTTGTAATTAGTTGCTTTTGTAGTCCTAGCTGTCATTGTAGTCCTTGGTTGCTATTTCAGGTGGTGTTGGTTTGTAATTGATGGTGGTAGTTGCCTTCTATCTGGTTGTTGATGAGGGTAGTCTGATATAGGTTGTAATACGATGGCGCTTTCATGCTATTTTGGTAATATAATCATTTACATTTTACCAAAAAAAAAATTTTCGAGAAATTGAAATTTGAATACGATTCCGTTTTAAATGAAAATCTGGTACTTAAAGGAAAATTGGAATCTTTAAGAACAAAACTTCCTGCTCGAGTTAGCTGGATACAAAATTATAAAAATGAAGGAAGAAATGGACCAGGTTTCAATCATAAGAAGAAAAATAAAAAGAAAAAATATGTTGATCTGCCAAGCAACCGAATATGGTCTTACTGTGGGAACAATGGTCATTTAGTATCTGACTGTTCCACCAGGAAAGAACATATGAAAGGAACACTGCTTAGTTAAGCAAGTGTGGAAAGTTAAAAGGAACTCAAGCCCGACAAAGGAACCCAAGTCTGACTAGGTTCCTACCACCGGCTAATTGTTCTGGATATAGGCTAAAGTGAGGGGGAACAACCTGTGGTACCTCCATAGCGGTTGTTCTAAGCACATTATAGGGGACAAGACCAAATTTCTCTCACTTTTAGTCTATGAAGGAGGAACTGTGACATTTGAAGACAATCTTACATGTAACATAGTAGCTGTAGGTAAGGTTGGGAAATCTTAGTCATATTCCATACATAATGTATTTTTGGTCGAGGGTTTGAAACATAATTTACTTAGTATTTCCCAATTCTGTGATAAGGGGAACAATGTGAAGTTTACTAATGAATGTTGTGTAGTAAGTGATGTAGGTACATGTACCAAGATACTGGAAGGAACTAGGAAGCGAAACACTTATGTTGTTGACCTGAACCTGGTTCATAAGAACAATCTGACTTGTCTAAGTGCAATAGTAGACGAACCACTCCTTTGGCATTAAAGGTGTGGACATGTAAGCATGACCTTGCTTCATAAGCTAAGTGGAAAGGACTTAGTTGTTGCTCTTCCAACAATCAAGGTCACAAATCATGAAGTTTGTGGAGCATGTGTGAAAGGAAAACAAGTTAGATCCTCGTTCAAAACAAAGAAGATGGTAAGTACACAAAGCCCACTTGAAATAATTCACATGGACTTATGTGGCCCTGTACGTGTCCAAAACAGATCAGGTAAGAGATATATATTAGTCATAGTTGATGATTTTTCTAGATACACTTGGGTTATTTTTCTTCATAGAAAATATGAAACTTTTGATGAATTTGTGACCTTTGCTAAGAGAATTCGAAGGATAAGTGATTTTATATTGAAACACTTAAGATCTGATCACGGTAAGGAGTTTGAAAACTCTAAGTTTGATTATTTTTGCAGCAATGAAGGACTACATCACAACTTCTCTGCTTCGAGGACCCCACAACAGAATGACGTGGTTGAAAGGAAAAATCGTACTCTGGAGGACATGGATATAATAATGCTCATAACCAGCAATCTTCTAAAGAACTTTTGGGCAGAGGCAGTCAATGCAGCGTGCTATATCATCAATAGGGTCATGTTGAGACCCATTACCTTGAAAACCCCCTATGAGCTTCTCAAAGGAAGAAAACCCAATGTCTCTTTCTTTCAAGTCTTTGGATGTAGATGTTTTGTACACAACAATGGTAAAGATAACTTAGGAAAATTTGATGCTGGAAGTGATGTGGCTGTTTTCATTGGATATGCTATAAACTCTAAAGCCTATAGAGTGTATAACAAAAGAACAAAGTGTGTTGAGGAGAGTGTTCACATTATCTTTGATGAAACTAACTCTCTACAGGAACCATGTTATAATAATGATTTTGAGATTGCTAACCTAATTACTTGGAATATTATTTTGAATAAAAATAATCTCCATGATATTAGAGAGAGTATGCGTTTGTTATTTCCTTATAGATTGAATGGCTGAAGTTTTGGGCGTAACAAAATCTTAACAACCTGCTGCTGTTCCTGGATTCTAGGGAGTCAGTTCCTAGAATCTTGGAGGAGTAACCAACTACCCAAGAAGATAGCGCACAACTAATCTAATGCTGAAACTGTGGAAAGGTGGCTGGAAGAACGTGGATTTAATGGGAAAAATGGCATGAATATTATGGCTACATCAATGGATAGATCATGGATCATTTCTAACACTCACGTCTATGTAATGGAGCAAAAATAGGAGCTGCTGAGATCTCCTATATATGGGCAACAACGAACCAGAATAAAGAGTACAACTTCCCAGATTTATTTTTATTATTTTATAAGGAAGTTTTCAGTTTTATTATTCTTCAAGCAATTAACCGTGTAATACTTTTCGGGTGTGGGTTGAGAGAACAAAATCTTGTAATCAAGAGTGAGAGAGAAAAAGAGAAAGAGAAGAGAGAAAGAGAAGACTTCTAGTGAAGTCAAGTGAGGATAGTCACTTGTTCAGAGAGAACAAGGTGAATGGGAACTGGTTCCTAGAGGAACTGAGTGAGGATTGATTTATAATAAGTTGTAATAACTGTTATAAATAAAAGAGCAAGGTTTCTTCCTAAAGAATTGAGGAAGAGAACCTTGTTAAAAGGATCTCCTTGTGTTCTTCCTTATTCTCTTTTCTCTTCATTATCTTTCAAATTATATTATCCGTGAAAGGTCGAAAATCTCCCCAACTACAATTCACCCCCCCTCTTGTAGTTGTTCTAGTGTTTATACTAGAATAACACATAAGTCAGAATCTTTTGACAAATTGAAAGAGTTCCAAAATGAAGTACAAAATCAACTTAGTAAGACAATAAAAGCACTGCGATCTGATCGTGGTGGCGAGTATTTGAGCCAAGAATTTGATGATCATTTGAATGATTGTGGAATTCTTTCACAATTGACTCCAGCAGGAACACTGCAGTTAAATGGTGTGTCTGAAAGGAGTAATTGGACCTTATTGGATATGTTTAGATCAATGATGAGACTTACCGATCTTTGGATTTCTTTTTGGGGATGCTCTCGAAACAGCTGCACACACACTAAATAGGATCCCGTCAAAGGCTTGAAAAGACTCCGTATGAGTTATGGAATGTAAAAACTCCAAACTTGTCTTTTCTTCAGACTTGGGGATATGAGGTTTATGTTAAGCGATTACTATCAGACAAACTTGCACCCAAGTCATAAAAATGTTTCTTTGTGGGATACCCAAAAGAGACACGGGGTTATTACTTCTATAACTGTCAAGAGAACAAAGTGTTTGTTGCTCGTGATGGTGTCTTTCTTGAAAAGGAATTTGTTTCTAGAAAGACAAGTGGGAGTAAAATAATTCTCGAAGAAATTCAAGATGAGCAACAATTAGACGTGGTTCACACCATGTTAGACATGGCCTGACAAGACGAAAGTCAAGTTCAGAAGATGACGTATTCAATGCGTGAATCTCCTACCATCCCACTTGAATCTAATTCAAGTGAAGATCTTCAAGAAGTTGAAGAGGACATTTCTCTTGATGCTCAGACCCCGTGTAGGTCAAGTAGGCAAAGGATTCCAAACAAGAGGTTGGTTGATTTCCTGTTAACTGAAAACTCTAAAATTATGATTTTGGAGAATTCGGAATCTACTACCTATAAATGAGCTTTGACGAGCCCAAACTCTGAGAAATGGCTTGAGGCCATGAAGTCCTTGTTAGACTGGAGTCTATGGTTTGATGAGGCAATCAAACAATTTGGTTTCCTCAAAAGCGAAGAAGAATCTTGTGTTTATAAGAAGTTTAGTGGGAGCAGCTTAGTCTTCTTGGTTGTGTATGTAGATGACATACTACTCATGGAAAATGGCATACCAATGATGAATCAGTCAAAAGAAATGGTTGAAAAGTTATTTCTCCATGAAGGACCTTGGAGACGCTGAGTACATATTGAGAATCAAAATCCATAGACATAGGTCTCGAAGGATGATTGGACTAAGTCAAGAAACTTATATTATTGATAAACTTCTTGCAAGGTTTAATATGGAAAACTCGAAGAGAGGATTTGTTCCCATGCCACATGGCATATCACTTAGCAAGAGTCAGTGCCCAAAGAGAATGAGTAGCAACCCTTATGCTTTGGCTGTAGGATCTATCATGTATGTTATGATAAGTACTCGACCAGATGTTGCATATGCCTTGAGCATGTGTAGTAGGTTCCAAGCAAATCCAAGAGAAACACACTGGACTACAACTAAGAGTAACCTTAAGTACATGAGGAGGACTAAAGGCATGCTCTTAGTCATGGAAAAGAAAGTGAGTTGGTTGTTGAAGGTTATACTGAGGCAAGCTTCCAAATCGACATAGATGATTACCGCTCTTAGTCAGGGTATGTCTTTTTGTCTCAATGGAGGAGCACTGAGCTGGAAGAGCTCAAAGCAAAGCACTGTAGCAGACACTACGACAAAATCAGAATATATAGCAGCAGTTAAAGCAGCTAAGGAAGCAGTTGATCCAAAGTCTAGCCCACATAAAGCCTCTTTGGTTCATGAACCGGTTTCACTTATTTTAGAAGCTCTTGGCTTTTCTACGTTTGTTCATAAGCCTGCGTTTGTTACTTGTTTAACTTGGATGGTGGATTGAGGCGTGCCTCACATTTGAAGAGCCCAAGTTCTGTTTGGGTCACAAGCAAGGATGTAAAGGAATCCCAAGTTCTGTTTGGGTTCCTATTTATTTTTGTTGTTTTATTTCAATGCTTAGAATAAAGCCTAGTGATTACTTGTATCACTTAGGCAAGTGGCATGTGTTTTCTTTGTTTTCATGAGATTTTTTAGGCTTACAATATGTTGATTTGCAAGCTTTGTAGCAACACATTGATTAAGCATCAACCAGGGCATGATTTAAGGGGGTTTTGTAACTCCCAAAAGCTGTCCAAGTTAGACAGTTTTTAGGGTGGTTTTTAAAGAGTTTTTGCTGCTCCTTTTGCCTATATAAGGAGAGCATATTATAGGAGAAATTCAGATTTTGAGTGATATAAAAAAACTTGTGTGTTTATAGTTTTGTGTTTTGAGTTTGTCTCAAGTTTGAAACTAACCCTTATTACTTTGAGTGTGTCTTGAGTGATAAGATTAGGGGAGATTGAGTGAGTCTTGTCTCTGTCCTAAGATCCCAAATCATTGAGTTTGTCTTGTGATTTGGTCACTATCTTAATTTCGTGAGTTACAAAGTGTTATTGTGAATGTTCTTGTTCTTGAGTTTAAAATCATCATCCAACTCTTTGGAAGGTGTTTTTAGATTCATATCATCTGGTATCAGAGCTTTAGTGAAGAAATTCGTTAGAAAAATCGAGTTTTGAAGAAGAAACAAAACTACCAGAATTCAACCAGTTTTTCATCCGACTTTGAAGGAAGATTTCTCAACCTTCAGGAGTCCAAATTGGTTTATTCTTTTTTAATTTCTACATAACGTTTTGTGTAGAATACTCACAAAACTTTTCAGATTTTTGTGAATTTTTTTAGATATTAAATTGGGCACATTTTTTGCAACTGCGCCAAAATGGAGCAAATCAACAGAACTTTAAACGATGATTACGCCTTTATCCGGAAAGCTTTTCAAGAGTTTCTTTTTTTGATTCTGCTTGAAATTTCATGAATTTTATTAATCGGTAAGCCTTTAAGAGTCTCAAGGCCATTTACAGTTTCGTTTTGTTGTTCAAATTTACAGCAGTTTGCATCTTGTATTTGTAATAGTTTAGCAAAATAGTGAAATCATGGCTGATGGTGAACTTGATAGCTGAACTTGATAGAATGTTACAAGTAATAAATTAGAAGTTAGAAAATTTAGAAAAAAAAATCAGAAGAAAATGAAGAAGATAAGGCCCAACAAAAGACTAGGCTTGATTCTATGTCTAGTATGTTGTTGCAAGCTAATCGAAAACTAAATTTTCTTGAAACTGAATATGGTGAGTTGAATACACCTAGAAACTTTGATGAAGATAGGGGTTTGAAAATTGAGATGCACGAATTTGATGGGGGCATGATAGTGAGGCTTTCTTGATTGGATGAGGCAAATTGAAACCGTTTTGACTATAAGGGGTATATTGATAGAAGAAGGTTTAAACTCGCTATCCTAAAACTCACTAAACTTGCCGTCTTGTGGTATGAAAACCTCAAGTCAAATAGATGGAGAGAGGGAAAAGAGAAGATAGACTCATGGGATAAGTTGAAGAACAAGATGAGGTATAAATGGGTTAGTAAGGAGTATGAGCAAGAACAATACCTAAAACTTGCCCACCTTTCCCAAGAAAATGACATGATTGTGGAAGAGTACATGAAAGAGTTTGAAAATTTGTGCTTGATTTGTGATTTAAAAGAAAAGGAACCTTTAAAATTTCTCGATTTGTTAAAGGTTTGTCCAAAGAGATAAGTAAGAAAGTGGAAGTGACTCACTATGCCACTTTTAGCGATGTATGTAAGCTTGCCTTGAAATACGAGACATAAGCTATAAGAGGAAAAGGAGAAAGAGAAGCCTAAAACGTCTTCTTCCTCTTTCAAGATACTTCGAAATTTACTCCTTTCAACACTAAGGGGAGTACTTTTCAATGTAGAACCTTCCCATCTGATTCATCTGGTCCTAAGAACGATAAGGGGAAAGAAACATAAGTAATAGAAAATGTTTCAAATGCCATGGGAGGGGTCATATTGCTAGTGAGTATCCTAGTAAAGCTGTTTAAACCGTCATTCAATGTGCTATAATGGATGAAGAAGAACAAATGTATAACTTTATAGTGCAAGAAGATGGCTTTTTTTGAGGATGATCAATATAATGAGGAGATTCCTCCAGAAAATGAGTACAACATGATGGTTGTACAAAAAGTGTTGTTTAGAGAGCCTCATTGATGAGAGGCAAAGACACAACTTGTTTCACACTAGATGCAAGATTGGAGAAAAGACTTGCATCGTGGATGGAGGTGCTCAAACGGATGTTATTTCATCTGAAGTAGTGAGTAAGTTAAAACTTATAACTAGAGATCATGATGAGCCTCATAAGCTCAATTGGTTGAATGATGGCAATGACATTAGGGTGAAGAAGCAAGCTTTGGTTCCTTACACTATTGGCAAGTTTGAAGATGAGAGATGGTGCAACATTCTTCTTATGGATGCTTGTCACTTGTTACTTGGAAGACCATAACAATTTGACCATGATACGGAGCACAAAGGCAAATCTAATGTTTATGTTGTAAATATAAAAGATAGTAGAAGAGTAAAATTGCTTCCCTAACCCCTAAGGTTGATAAGAAAGACAAAGAAAAGAGCAACTATCTTGTATCTTACAGTGAGTTCGAGAAAATAGTGGAAGAAAATTGTGGGGGTATGCTTTGGTCGTGAGAACCAAAGATGAGAATGAGACTACTTACAATAACTCACCACTTTTGGATGAGTTGTTGGAAGAGTTCAAAGATGTGTTCCCTAATGACTTGCCCAAGGGCCTCCCTCCAATAAGGGGCATTGCGCATGCCATTGACTTAATTCCAAGATCACCTTTGCCCAACAAGGCTGCCTATAGGTGTAATCCGGAGGAGAGTAAGGAACTTGAAAAACAAGTGAATGAATTGATTGAAAGAGGCTATGTGAGAGAGATCATTAGTCCTTGTGCCGTGCCTGTCCTCTTAGTACTAAAGAAAGATGGTACTTGGAGAATATGTGTTGATAGTCGTTCAATTAACAACATAACCATCAAATATCGTTTTCCTATGCCTCGTTTGCAAGATATGCTAGATGAGTTGAGTGGTGCCTTAGTCTTTTCCAAAATATACTTAAGGAGTGGATACCATCAAATGAGAATAAGGGAGGGAGATGAGTGGAAAACAACTTTCAAAACAAAGCAAGGGTTGTATGAGTGGTTGGTTATGCCATTTGGGCTTTGCAACACCCCAAGCTCCTTCAAGAGGTTGATGAATGAGGTCCTTCGTCCATTTCTAAATAATTTTATTGTTGTTTACTTAGATGACATACTTGTGTATAGTAAAAACAATGAAGATCATGTAATTCATTTGAGGAGGTTGTTCGAAAAATTGAGGGAGATGAAGTTGTATGGAAAGCTTGAGAAACGTGTATTCATGGCTCCTAGTGTTGTATTCTTAGGGTACATTATGACAGGAGAGGGGGTGCATGTAGATTCGAAAAAGGTACAAGCTGTGCAATCATGGTTGGCTCGAACTAATGTGCATGAAGTAAGAACTTCCATGGACTAGCCTCCTTTTATAGACGGTTCATCAAGAACTTCTCTACTTTCATGGCTCCTATCACCGAGTTAACAAAGAAAGGTGAGTTTGAGTGGGGTGAGAGTGCGCAAAACGCCTTTGAGAAGGTCAAGCATATGCTTTGTAATGCTTCCATACTTGGTACTTCCCGACTTTAACAAAGTGTTTGAGGTGGAGTGTGATGCAAGTGGGATTGGGATTGGTGCGGTTTTGATATAAGAGAGAAGGCCCGTATGCTATTTTATTGAGAAGTTAAATGGGGCTAAGCTTAACTAATCCACCTATGATCGTGAGTTTTATGCCATTGTGAGGGCTCTTGATCATTAGTCTCATTACTTAAGGCTTAAGCCATTTGTCCTCCACTCGGACCATGAGGCGCTTAAGTCCATCCATGGGCAACAAAAGTTGAACCAAAGGCATGCTAAATGGGTGGAGTTTCTCCAATCATTTACCTTTAGTTCAAAATATAAAGATGGGAAGAGTAATGTAGTGGCCGATGCTTTGTCTCGTTGGAACTACTTGCTTTCTATTGGGGATGCTAAGATTTTGGGTTTTGAACAACTCAAAGAGGGCTATTAACATGATCCTGTTTTTGCAAGTGAGTTGGTCCGTCCATCAAAGGAGTTTGTGCAGCAAGATGGTTACCTCTTCAAGGGTAATAGGTTATGTGTTCCAAAAAGTGGTGTGAGGGAGTTGTTGGTGATAAAAGTGCATAGTGGTGGATTGGTGGGTCACTTTGGCATCCAAAAGACTCTTGATATACTTGGTGAGCATTTCTATTCGCCAAGAGTGATCAAGGATGTGACTTTGGTTGTGGAGCGATGTGCTACTTGTCAAAAAGCAAAGGGTCACTTCACCAAAGGTCTCTACACTCCTCTTCTAGTTCCAGATGCCTCGTGGGAGAGTGTTAGCATGGACTTCATTGTGGGATTGCCAAGAACTCAAAGGAGAAGGGATAACATCATGGTTGTTGTAGATAGATTCTCTAAAATGGCTGACTTCATAGCCTGTAATAAAACCGATAATGCTGTAAAAGTGGCAGAATTGTACTTCAAGGAAGTTGTCAAACTTCATGACATTCCTCGAAGTATAGTTTCTGATAGGGACTCCAAGTTTCTTAGTCACTTTGGAGGACTCTATAGAAGCTTGTTGGTACCAAGTTGCTATTTAGCACCTCTCATCATCCCCAAACTGAGGTGACAAATAGAACTTTGGGTACATTGTTGAGAGGACTTGTAAGCAAAACACAAAAAGATTGGGACATGAAACTAGCCCATGCAGAGTTTGCTTACAATCGAGCTCATTCCTTAACTACTTCTCGCTCCCCAATTGAAGTAGTTTATGGAGTGAATCCGTTTGTGCCTATTGATCTTGTTCCTATAGTTAAATGGGATATTATGGAGAAAGATGCTAAAAAGAGGGTGTAAGCCTTTCAAAAAACTTGTGAGCAAGTGAAGAAAAGAATTGAGGAGATGATTAAGAAATACCCAGAGAGAGCAAACAAACGACGAAAACAACCCATCTTTCACCCTTGGGGATTTGGTTCGGCTTCATTTGAGGAAAGAAAGATTTCCCAAACTTCGCAAAAACAAACTCATGCCTCGTTCTGATTGGCCATTTAGAATGCCTGAGAAGGTGAATGATAGTGCCTACAAAATTGAGCTTCCTGATGAGTTGCTGGGTGTTAGCGCTACTTTCAATGTGAGGGATTTGTCACTATACATAGATGATTCAAGTTTGAGGGCAAACTATTCAAAAGAAGGGGAGAATGATCCAAAGTTTATCCCACTTAAAGGCTTTTTGGTTCATGAAATGGTTGCACTTGTTTTAGAAGCTCTTGGCTTTTCTACCTTTGTTCATAAGCCCGCGTTTTCTACCAAATCTGCCTCCTTTTATTTTTATTGAATCTTTGAAGTTGCTTCTAAACCTTGCTAATATGACTTGGACAAGAAACCAATTAGCGGTTGAATTTGGTTTTTAAACTGTTGAGTTTTGGTGTATAAGAATTAGTAAAGATGGTTGCTTTACTATTAACCACATTCATCAGTTTGAAGAGGACAAGTGGATGGTTAATGTAATGAGTTTGATGTTGAATTTAGAAAGTGTAGACACATAATCGTATCTCTGCATTTAAGGATCCAATGATGAAACACACCGCGGTCTTAATTGCTCCAATTCAAGGGGAGAGCGGTTTGAATAACTAAGTCCAAGTGGATGGTTATTCGCAATAATGATCCAAAATCCTATTTTAAAGCCCAATTACTTATTCTTGATAATTAATCGTAAGCCTAATCCTTTTAAAAAGGTCATTTACATATACATGATAATTAATTGCTTTTACTAGTAGTTTAATAAATATTTTGAAAGATATTTTAAAATTAAAATCAGATTTTATCTCGTAAAAGTCGATTGTCTTATTTAAAGGTATAAAAGAAAATTGTACAAAACACGTCAAGAAAAAAAGACTGTAACCGTGTATGACGCAGGCGGTACGCCTAGAGCATTGGCTGAAATGCGTCAGATGCACCAATCTGCGCCTAACCCGTGGACTACGTGACACACGGAGACGTGCGCCCGACACACTCTTGTGCGTGACACATAATTTGCTTTCTATCTTTTTTTAATATTTCGTATAAATATGCCATGATTTCCCGAATCTAAAAAAAACATTTCACATACACACTTTTGTACCCCCAAATACTTACGATCTTTCAAGGCAAAAAATACTCTCAAACACTCATGCTTAATTTCCTACTCAAACGCACAAACACATACTTTTACTTTAATTGATCTTCACAAGTTTTCATTGGAAGACTTTACCATTTCTATTCCCGAAGTTCGTTATTCACTCAGATCCAAGACACACCGGTATAATGCTGAGGGTCCTTAAATATTTCTTATTTATGATATTGATGTTACTAATGATTTATTTCATGATGTAGATCTTTAATAAAATTCGTTTGTTCGTAGATTCTAATCTCTATTTCTTATATATATATATATATATATATATGTATATATATATATATATATATGTATATATATATATATATATGTATATATATATATATATTATGTATATATATATATATAATATAATATATACATGTATATATATATATATATATATACATGTATATATATATATATATATATAATATAATATATATATATACAGATATATATACATATATATATATATCTGTATATATATATATATATATATATATATATATATATATACATATATATATATATATACATATATATATATATATATACATATATATATATATATACATATATATATATATATACATATATATATATATATATATATTCTCCTGATTGTCCTGCTCATGTTTTCATCACCATCATGATTATTATTGCTAATCAAGAACTAAGGAACTTTTCTAATATTAATCAGGTAATTTG
This sequence comes from Beta vulgaris subsp. vulgaris, assembly GCF_026745355.1. NCBI lineage: Eukaryota > Viridiplantae > Streptophyta > Magnoliopsida > Caryophyllales > Amaranthaceae > Beta > Beta vulgaris. The sequence continues at coordinate 34,253,386 of NC_079204.1, forward strand.
AACAATTTGTTAGGAACCCTGTAATATTGATTGTTTAATAACGTGTCACTAAAAATGTTCTTTTTGATGTATTTAATCAACCAACTTAGACTAATATTTTTAGGGTGTCTAAAAGTATTCTATGATTATTCTTTTGCATAAAACTTAACATGAATCAATATTAAGTAGAGGCCAGCAATGGGCGAATGATGCATGATACGTACAAAGATTACTTCATCAACTATCTTTATATGCTTTCTTAGGTTATTGTTGCATGATTTTATTTACCCTTAAAGTGAAGGTTTTACATGTAACCAAAAATATGTCTTTTATTGTAATGTTAGTTAAAGTAGTTGAGTTGTAGTAATTGCATAAAGGTATGAAATTATCTACTTGTGAGTGTACATGTCATGGCTTGTATTTCAGGAAAGTATCCTTATTGTTAAGTGTAAGTGGCATGCAAGGATCTCTCCTTGTTGTCGTGTGGTTTAGATTAATTTAGGAAAAATTTGCACATCTTTTTTTATGCTTGTGTTTTCTTTAGTTCTAGCTAGAATTTAAGGTTGAATTTAGGGGAGAACTTTCCTTAATTATTGATGCTTGGCCGTGGCATGTGATGTACTTGGAGAGCAAGGTTTTCTTGCTTCTTCTTCTATAAATAAATACGCCTAACCATGTTAAAAGGTTAGAGTGAGTTTTAATTAAAAGAGCTGGGATACTTGTTGCATTGAATGTTGGTGGTCGAACCAATAACACATGAATTGAGGTTTGTATGCATCTTCTATTTAAGGTTAGTGAGAGATCCTCTAGTTCTCGAGGGAACAATAGAGCCTATCCTTGTTACTTTGCTTAAAATCACGACTTTCATAGTTTAATTCACATAACTTTCGATCTTTATTAGCTTGGATGTGAGTTAACAACTTAGATTCATAAGCGAACGTGGTTCATGACTGTGTTCGTACCCTCACTCCCGAACTCAACCTATGGTTCATTGACTATTAATGGAGTCATGAAGGGTAAATTTACATTAGATAAGTCCCTAAGTTGTCCCTATGATTTTCCAATATACAATTAGGTTTATTTTTTTTCCTTTAAAGACTTGTTGTAAACTTCTCTCTGTTTTAAAACACTTTTCAAATAAAACCTTTTACAATGAGGTAGTCAAATACACGCTAATATCGCGTACGCAAATAAAAACATGCCTACAATTTGGCGACTCAACTAGGCAAGATTCTTTAAAAAATAATTTTTTAAATGAGTTGACGAAACTTGAAAAATACAATTCATTCTCTTTATATGCCTTTGCATAACATGTTGTTTTGCATATGCAAGACTATTGTTTAAGCCACCATAAGGACAATCTTCTTTACCTCATTAGCGCATGTTCTATGCGTGAGACCGCCCCCAGGGTTTGCACTTTGTCCTTCCGAAAGCTTCTTGAGCGATGGTGTTGGATCTTAGTCATAAGTGTAATCCCCCATAATTTTATGAATTTTATAAATATATTTTAATGTACATTTATATATATTTTAGTATTTAAATAGTTAATTTCTTAAAGTGTTGACTATTTTAAAGTCAAATGGATTATTTATTATTTTCAAATAATCAAATATTTTATTTAGTCATAATTTAAAAATTATTTAATGATTAATTATTCTTAAGTTAAAGTATAAAAGGTTTTAAAATGGGTTAGAGGAGCCCAACTTAACATAAGCACCAATCATTAATTTAAAAAGTCCAAACACAATTTTCTAGGTCCACAAGGGGTTACCTATATAAATCCAATGTAAGTCCAAAATTCCCACACTAAAAATCACTCACCCTAATTTTTCTCCCTATTTTATTTCTCTCTCTCTCTCTTCCCCACGGGTTCCCCTTCCCTCTTCGGTGCTCCGGCCAGCAGCGCCGCCCAGTCGCACAACCTAATCGTTCCTGCCTCCAGCTGGCAGCAGCAAGCCGCCGGTGGTCCTCCCTTTGTCGGCTCATTTAATGTTTTCGTTAAAGAAGTTTGTAATTTTTATGATTTAAATATAAATTTCAAATTATATGATTTTCATGGTAAAGTAATTAAATTTCAAATTTATTGTTAATGTTTAAGTTATGGTTTTAAGCATTAAAGCGTGGATTTTTAAGGTTTTAAGAGATGAAAATTGTAGTACTATATTATAGTTTATGAAAAATTGAGTACTTAAATGTTTATGATTATGTTAAAGTATGTTTTAAAGGGTTTTATACATGTTATAAGTTGATGGAATTGTTATTAGTATGCTTATGATGAAATTTTAAATGTCAAAGTATGAATTATTAAAAGTTTTAATGACTACTATGGTCTTACTATACTAGGAGACGTTAATAGTTGAAGATTTAATGATTAAAAAGGTTTTTAAACACTTTTATAGAGGCTTTAAACTATTTTAAAGTTGTTGGATATTTCATTGAGTATTGATTATTGGTGATACATGGACGTGATAACAGCAAGGTGACAAGTCCTAGTTTTGTTAGGATGCTTATGTAGTTTCCTAGTTCTATTAGGAAATTATGTAATTTACTTGCCTTAGAATTCTAATTTGTTGGATTGATGATTTGTTTTAGAGTTAGAACACTAGTACGAGTGTTCATGACTTGGCCGTGTATTTAGGCGTGTAGGAAATTTTGGTTTATCTTGTTTGGTTTGTGATTATCTTTAAGCTTATTAGTTGCGTTAGAGTTAGGACTCTTATGTACTTTATATTTCGGTTTTGTTCATTAATAAAAGTTAGTTGTTGTTTTTGAGTTTAACCTATTCCTTGTGGATTTAACATTTAAGGAGAGAATCCAAAACTTTGGTAGTGAATGCAACCCTAGTTATTATTAATCCTTTGTTAGGACTTGATAGTTTCATATCATTGTTACTTAATTACCTTAATAATCAGTCCAAAACGTGTGAGTAATTCATAATGAAATCGAATTTAAGCCTTAAATTGTGATCAAGATTTGCTTTCTTGGTTCAAGATTCACCGAAGGTTCATTCTTTTAATCAAGAACTCGAAAGATAGTATTCAAGTTCACATCAAGTGGTGTGGCTGCTGGGATCATAAGGGAAATTTATTGGATTTTGAGGGCTTCACTCGTGCAAGATGACGGAGACTATGCAGACTATTACGACCCTAACAAAGAAACTTGTGGAACTTATGGAGATGTATGTTAGCGGATGTGCAAGCAACCATGATGGAGATGAGGCGTGACATGCAAGAATTGAAGAGTACTAAGTTTGATACTTCCACTCATAGTGTGAACAACCGATAAAAAGAAGAAGACTTAAAACTTTCGGACCTTCCCTTCTTTGATGGTGATGAAGATGCCGAGGCATATCTAGATTGGGAGAGGAGGTTGGATCGACTTTTCAACCATAAGCAACTTGATGAATATGCTCGCTTCTCATATGCTACCCTCAAACTTGCAAGGTATACGTTCCTTTAGTTTGATTCCTTTCAATATAAACGTGATTCCGAAGGAAAAGAACCACTTGGCACATGGACTGAATTGAAAACAAAGATGAAAAAGAGATTTGTGCAACGAAACCACAAGCAAAAATTGTTTTTGAAATTGAACTCTCTCATGCAAGGGTCCATGAGTGTTGAGAGATATATTAAGGAGTTTGAGCGCCTCTACATAGCTTGTGATTGTAGAGATCAAGAAGAGCAAAAGATTGCAAAGTTTGTACTTGGTTTGAGCAAGAACTTGCGTAATTATGTGGAGTTGTAGCATCTTACAACGTTTGATGATGTATGCTCTTTGGCGTGCAAATTGGAGAGGCAACATAAAAGGTTCGTCTATTGTTTAAAGGTAGTACTATCAGTTATCAATCATGATGAGTTTCAGTATATTTACACTGGCCAACAGTGCGGTATTTTATCATAATAATTTGCAACAATGGCGCTACTCAATTTTTTTTAACTCTATCAACCCACTTTCTTCTTTTTCATCTTCCTTATTCTCCTCCTCCTACAAATTCAAGGTACATTTTCCCTCTCACTATTCTATTGATTTCCTTAGTTTATTTTTATTAACATTCTAGCAGGGGCGGAGCTAGAATTTTGGATGAGGGGTTGCATAATTTTGCGATTGTATCGGGTAACAAAAAAACACCCCATAAGTTCTAAATTCAAAATGTTAAATTGTCCAAACACAACATCAATGACAAAGTACTTTAATAAAAGAAAATTACACTTATGCATGATGAATTCTAAAACTGATTTACAATTAAATGCATTAAGGTTTACATCTATAAACAAATATCTCAAATTTGTTGGTTTAGTTGAGTAGAAGACTTGGATTAGAATAAACTTGATTTTAATTATGTTCTTTATGAAATTCCTCTTTTGTTTTTCTTTTCATGACTGAAAATACATTTATAGAATTAACAGAAGATTTCACTTATCAACTCAACTAGTATGTTTCTAAATTAGAACACTACAAAACAATTAACCTCACAACTAACAACACAAAATCACAGGAAGACTTTTCGAACAGAGAGACTACATGAATCACAAGTTACAACATCACAATTGTATATTATTACAAAACCACAACATCACCATTGTATATTATTAAAAAATTCACAAATTGTGTATTCTATACAATTCACAAAAAGTTCACAAAAATTGGCATTTCAGCCTGTAAATTAACAATTTCAAACCAATTTATAAAATTTATTCAACTTACAAATCCAAAAACTCACGATTCATAAATCATAAGTCTCAAAATCAACAACTAAAATTAGATAAAAGGAAGTAAAGAATTGATAAAAAAACACTAACAACTACACGAAGAAGGCATAAGAACAACAACCACCAACAGTGGCAGTTCAAAGCACCAAGATAAGCTATCATAGGAAGACGCTCCAAACACAGAGACTGAGAGTAGCAGTATTTGCGAAGAGGTGAAGGAAAACGTTGTGATGGTAGAGCAACGGGCAGCAGCGAAGAGAGAGAGACCAAGAGTAGAAAGATACTAATAGAAGAGAGAGAGACCACGAGTAGAAAGATACTAATAGAAGAGAGTGAGAGAGTGGAAGAGGAAGAGATTGGAGAGATATAGAGGCACGGAAGAGAGAGAGTGGAAAAAGGAGGAAAATGGAGAGAGAGAACGACGTGGTAGGGTTTCGCTTTAGCATTTTCTTTTTATTAAAAAATTCAGTTTTTTTTAAACAGGGGTAGCACGTGCTACCCTTTGTTACAACGTAGCTCCGCCCCTGCATTGTAGTATTATGCTTAGTTTGCAGAGCTCATCTAGTTTATGTTCGAGTAAAAAATGTAGGGGTTTGCAAATGTGTTGCAACTTCATCTGGTAAACAAAATGGTACATTTAAATTTTAATTTCCTTTATGATTGACTTCATTTTTATTATCTGATGTTAATTTCTACTTTTGGTGAAGCTTACACTACTAAAGTCTCTCGGAATTCCAATATGGCTAAGATTCAAGCACATCATTATTTTTTAACACATCATCATACAAACCATCCAAAACACATCATTAAGAATACAAATTGCAACAAAGAAAAAAAAACCCTTAATTTTAAAAATCAGTGAATATTAGTAAACTTACAACAATCTTCATACAACCCAACAACAATGGAATTAATATGCTCAAATTCAACAACCCAACACACCAAAAATCTCCAGTATCAATCTTTTTAACTCACAATTAACAGAATTTGAACTTAATTCCAAAAATACCAAACAACCCTAATTTTCCATTCTATAACTTAGCAATTGCAATTAAAAATGAAGAATAAAATACAAAAATCAAGAAAAGAATGAGAGACTAATAGAGAAACTGACCAACACTGTGTGAAGAAAACGCCGGCATTAATTCCGAAGATGGGTCTACGAAAATTCCGAAGATAGGTATGCAAAAATTCTGACCACTTTGCCCCACCACAATCTTCTCTTTCAATCTTCAACTTCAATCAAACCTCCACAATCGACACAACAACAAAAAAACCAAGCGCCAAATAAAAACCCCATATTTTCGCTTTTTTTTCTTGCGATTTCTCATCGAAATTCAATTCTTTTAGAATAAAATTTGAAAATGAAAAGATAAATAAAAAAGGTAGAATTAGGTAAAAGAAGATTGGAAATTATAGGAGAGATAAAGACATATCTCGATTAATTTAGGGGAAGAAAGTGATGAAGCAGAGGTTAATGGTGGCGGTTCATTGAGGAGGAAGGAGGAAGGAGGAAGGAGGAAGGAAAGAGGAGGAGGACTGGAGGAGGGCGTCGGAGAATTGAGGAGGGAGGAGGGTTTAGATGGGATTTAGGTTTAGAGAAGAGAGAGAGGGGATTAGGTGTGAGAGAAATGAGTTTTGGATGTTATTAGATTGGGCCGCACATTTAATAATTATTTGATGGGCTACATTTCGTTGGGCCACACTTTTTTTTTTTGTTTCATGTCCAAATCTGATGCTGTCCACAAAAGAACCGCATCAGATTATCCTCTTAGCTTTTCCTCCCATTTTTTATGTTAATTTTCAGATGCGGTTTTACAAAAATCGACTTTGTTACTAAGTGACAGATAAGGTTTTTTCCACTAGTGACACCACTAAGTTGATCAAAGATACCTTAGTTCACCACTTAACTTAAGTAAGAGTTAATCTAGCAAAGGCAAATCAATTAATGCACAAAGTATTAATCGAAGTATGATAAGCAATACTCAAGTTTTTGGTGAATGGCGTATGTGATTTCATGTCCATATTTATACAAGTCTTTTTGTCCTTAATTACAATAAAGATAAAGCAAACTAATTAACTACCACCACTTCCACTAACTAAGTACATGGGATCATGTCTTAGGCTAAGTAAAACGTGGGAATAGGGAGCATATGGCTGTTACTAACTCCCTCCATGCTCATCTCCATGTTCCACTCCAAATCCCTTGAAAATAGGAGCTTGTTGTTGAATAGTTGTTGAACTGGTGCCCAAGGTCTCCTTCTTTGAATATGCACGACACCAATGTAGGGCAAAGGAAGCAAGCAAACCTGAAGGAGGCTAAGTAGCACAACACAAATGTGCGAACTACCTTGATCAAGTCCAAATATCAAGGTTCACGAGCATAAAATGTCTAAATTCATGCTAACAAACCCTAGCTTCTTTCCTTTGATGTAGGCGCCTCTTTCCTTGCTTTCCTGGCTTTCCTTAGCCTCTAATACGTTCTTCCTTCATAGCAGTAGTTACAAAGCAAACCCTAGGTACTAGAATTTAAATTACAAATCAAATACTTAGTTTGCATAGTCATTTTCGGACTTTAGGAAAATAAATACAACTAATACTAACCTAGTTAATCTAACATAGTATTCAATTAACTAAGAGTATATATGACTCTCCTAATGACTTAATAAAGCAATAAGGATAGTAATTAACTTAACTAATCATGAAAGATTAATTGACTAATCTAACTATGGTGTCACTAGCAATGGACCCACATGAAATGATAAAATTAAAGACATCTCTTAAAGTTGTAGCTACCATGTGCCTGAGTTCCGGATCAATGGATGGACCTCCATCAGAAAAACATATCAAATTTGCATAGAGTTTCAACTACTCTGGCCTGCAAGGAATCGAGTGTCGACGGATCTAGGACTTTGCTGCATATTATATGGAAAAATTAGACCTGATCAACTCAGCTCGGCTGGGCCCAACTCGATTTTTAGGCGGGTTTTGGGAAGAATTTTTTGGCCCGACACGATTTTTTTTGCTTTGGACCGAGCTTTAGGCAAGTGAAAAATTAACTTTTTAGTCTATTTTTCGGCCCGAAAAGCCCGCTCATTTTGGCCCGAAATAGCGAGCTTTGGGCACAAAAATTTGGCCCGAATTTTCGCCTGGTATGGCTCGGCTCGACCCGACCAATGGGTAATTTTTTTGGATGCGGCGTAGCCCATGATCACCTCGAGGAAAAATGAACAAAGTTCTGTAATTGTGTGCCTCACATGCTTTGGAAGTATCCCATGAATTCTAATCGGTAACAAATCGCTTCATATTCGATGAGTAGCTAGTTGTAACCTTAATTCATTACAACGACTCGCAAAAAATCTGTTTCTCTTCTCTCGACATCGTGTCTCAAGCCGGTGGCAATTAATTCTTCTTCGAATCCTCTACCTTCTATTTTCTTTTTCGAGTTTACTGATCAACCCTTTCCTTTACTCTTGTCTTCTTCCTTCCGTCCCTTTTATGAGCCCACAACCCTGGTTGAAGCCCGTGTTTTTCCAAGTAAAGTCGTGAAGCCTTAACATCTTTTTTCTTGCCCGAAATATTAATAAGTGTCGCAAGAATAGCTTCACAAACATTCTTCTCTATGTGCATGACATCCAAACAATGTCTAACCTAGAGATCTTTCAAATATAGGAATTTCCCAAAAATCGACTCCTTTTTCCATAATCATGTAGGTCCATCAACCTCACTCGCAGGTTTACCAAAGATTGTTTCAAAGCCTTTAACCTGATTATAAACTTCAGTACCAGTTAATGGTCTACAAGCAATTTCCTCTTCAATTGTCCCATCGAATGCATTCTTCTTAAACCAATAGGGATTGTCGCGTTTGAGGAGCCTTTTTTGTGCACATATAGACATGTCTGCAACCCTTATGGTGTGTAGACTTCATGTCATCTATAAAAATTGGGCACTGTTGTTTTCCTTTAGTCGTATACCCAGATAAGTTCTCATATGCTGGACAATCGTTCATAGTACACAAAAACATGGCACGTAGAGTGATCTCATTAGCATACACATCAAATACTAACACTCCTTCGTTCCACATCTTCTGTAAATCTTCAACAAGTAGTTGGAGGTATAAATCTATGTCATTTCTATTACGTAGTGCAAAACTAGTAAATCAATACTACAATCTCCAATAGTAGGTTCTCAATTTGGAGAATTGTGCAACAATGTCTAAACACGAATCCCGGACCTGAGCTTTGCCTTGAAACCTGCAAAAAAGGGACCCACCTTGGAGGTTTGGGTGGTATTTCCCCCTCCGAAGCTTAAGTCAGGTATCAGGGATATGAAGGAACTTTTAGAGAGAGAAAGTAGAGAGAGAGAGAATTTATGGCATAATAACAGTACTATGCTCTGAAAAACGTACCTTTGCCCTGATTTCAAGGACTATTTATATTTTTTGAAATGACTGCTGTACCTTGATGTCACCCTAATTTGGGAGCATCTGATTGGCTAGGCATTAATGCTGTGACACGTGGCAGGTACTGATTGGACAGTATACCTCACTCTTTTACAGAAATAAGCTTTACCTTCACTGGGCCTAAGTACAACTTTGGGCCACATGAAAGGTTTTTAGTACACCTTTTCCTCAGAAAGGTGTACTTTAGCCCATCCAAACTCATGACCCATGTACTTTGCCAATACAGGTACGCGCCACTTGTAAGGCGGCAATGAAGCCACGTGTCACCTTTATAGCCGTTGATTTTGAGGCTGCAACATTTGCCCCTTAAAAGAGGAAGTTACCATTTGGGCACCAAGACGGTTGGTTTCCTCTTCTAACCGACCAGAACTGCCCTTGTTTTTCAAAAAGGAGGCGCCATTTAGCCGGTCTTATCAGGTCAACCCTCAAAGACATTTGGGATGCAAGTGTTATTTTTACCGGATGACAGGGTCACTTTCACCCCACTATAAATATGTTCCTTTGTCACTCTCATTTTAACATCCCTGAGAGATTTTCTAGAGAGAGAGACTCTACTTCATTTTTACTGAGTTTTAGAGAGAGAAAATTTCTTCGTCCGAATTCTTGATAAGTGCCATAAGTTCGTCCAAAGTATTATCCAGCTCATCCTTACCGCTCGTCCAAGCACTTTCAATGTATCCCTCTCCTCTGTTTTCTTCTCTTTTGCATTCACACTTTTTAAGAAAAATGGACTCGTCCTCTTCTTCGACTATACCCGGCCGCTCAAGGGTTGGTCTTGACCCTAGTCCTCTCTTCTTCGGCACATTCTAGAGCTGGGCCTATCTCGGCCGGCCATGCATTCTTTTATTTTAGACATGGACGGCAAAGTCAGACGACCCAGTCTTTACCTATACAGGGTAATCTGGCGCGCGTCAAGCAAACAACTCGCATTGGACGAGGGATAAACCTTCCGGCCTCCATCTTAGAAATGGAGGTGTCAACTGGACGAGTCCTTGCTGACGGAGAGCGTGATGTTCAAAGCGCCCGGCCAGCAAATCAAAATACTTCCCATGAAAGCGTCCAGGTGGAAACCATTCCCAGAGGGTCTCCAGAACCCAGTCCGTTCGGTCATTAATATGATTACGGACGAGACCAACGAGGTAGAGGCCTCCTCGAGTCCGGCTAGCGACTCAGAAGAGCCGTCCACCACTTCTTCTGAAATAAGGCGCCGGCTAGGGCCCTTATCTGACCCTAGATTTATTCTAGCCGACAATAGTTGGCTAGGACGAGTAGGCCCCGACCACAAGCATTTTTCCTCGGTAATGCCTATGCCGGGGTATCACTTCGTTCTTCCTGGCCGGGAGGAAACTATCCTTAGTGCTCCTTCTGGCCACTTTGCTGTTTATCGGCTAGCTTTAGATGCTGGGTTGCGATTTCCATTGCTTCCCTTCATCATCCGCCTTCTTCATTACTATAACATAGGCCATAACCAACTTACCCCAAATTCTTGGCAGAATATTCTAACCTTTCTAGTCGTCTGCGAGCTAAAAGGTGTAGATCCTTCCCTGGCCGCCTTCTCCCATACACTACGTTTCTAAGATTCCCTGGACTGTGGACGGAGCCTGGTTTAGTGTGTGCAATCGTCAGGGCTTCCTGACGTCTTGGGACAAAACGTCTAAGATGCACGCCTGGAAGGCCGAAGTTTTGTTCGTTCAGGCGCCTAATGAGGTCGTCGCCAGATGGCTCCGGTACTTCAGCCGAGCTATAACCAATACTGGACGAACAACGTCCTATTTAGAGCTGGAGAGTACCTCAGCTGAAGAAATGATGGAGTACTTCAGAATATCGGAGTATTCCATCAATCACTCCTCCTTTAAGGTTTCGTCCAATTGGATCCCCTTCAAAGAAATCTTTCACAGTGATAACTTTCTGGTCGCTGCCGGCTTGCGGCAGGCCAAGGATAGAGGTATAAATTGCAATTTTCCCAAGTAAAGTTTCTCGTCCAACGACAACCATTAATATAATTATGCTCTTTCTTCTTATACAGATTCGGCCAGAATAAAGCTCGAGAAATCTTGGACAGGAGATATGAGTTCGTCCAAATTCGTAGACTCCCTCTGGAAGGAGTATAGCAAAACCGGCTCTAAGGAGCAAATCGTCCTGGGGTATATCTTAGCCGCCTTCCTTTAACCCACAAGGTTCGTCTAAGAGTGAACATTCTGTCCTCTTGGACGGGTGTTGTTGCTAAGACGGACCCTGCTCCATAGAGGAAGTCGGCCAAAACCTGTATTCTTCTATAAGGGAAGTCGTCCAACTTTTATTGGCCGACTTCCTTCTGCAGAGAGTGCTCTTCATCTTGCTTTCATCTTTTGTAGGACGGGCACCTCTTTTAACAGAATTCCTTCCACTAGAGTTAAAATATTCTTGACCGTTTACCTTCGTTTCCTTGTTTTCTTTTTCTGAAAAATGCCCCAACGTCCAAGGCATTGGCGGAGAAGGCGACTTCAAAGAAGAGGCCGGCCACGATCGGGGAAGCTCCTCCCCCCAAAAAAATCTAAAGGCTTTACAGCCAAAAAGAAGAAGTCTTCTCGGCCGGCCCTGCCGAAGGTCGAGATTTCTCCTAAGGCAGAGGAAGTCCTTCCTTCCTCTGAGGAGAGGGCCCTGGTTACTTATGCCGACCCTATTGATCCTTCTCTCCCCCTCACTTCTGAGCATCCGGATGCAATTGCCACCTTGGACGAGATCGAGGAGACGAAGAAAACTTCTACTCAGCCGGACGCGGCTTTAGATGGGACGACATTCTCTGGGCCGGTGGCCAAGCTGGTGTCCCAAATGCCGACAGCTTATAGATCAGCTTTCCGATCTTCTGGTGAGTCTTATTATTCCAACATTGTTAGGACTTTGCGCGTTGGCGGGCGGCCGATGAGTCCGTCCAACAAACAAGCTGTAGTCATACCCGTCCGAAATATTGACGAGTCTCCTCTTTCAGATAAAGTAAAAGGGGCAGTTGAAGTAGCTCCTGATGGGTCTCCCACACTTTCAGACGACGAATCCTCGGCCGCCTCCGAGAGGATGACTTCGGCTGATCATGAGAAGCTCAAGCAGGAGCTTTTCAAATGTTTCCCTGAACCTTACATCAAAGGTTTGAGGGGAGCTTCGTCAGGACAAGTAAGCTACATGTCTCAACTTGCTGCTGAGGTATACTCTTATTCTTTTGCCGCCTGATTTCTGTACTTGCATATATTCTCACTTTTGTAACCGTCCTAACTTATCTTCTTCTTTCCTATTTCAGCTCTTTGCTCGCAGCATGATTACTGAGGAATGGGCAAGACTGCTTAGGAAGGAAAACAAACAGCTCGTCCGGGAGGTTACTAAAGCAGCAGACCTGGCTCAGTTTTCAATGGCCGAGCAGGAAGTGTTGCACCGTCAGTCCAGGGAGGCCTGGGAAAAACGATCGGCCGAAATGGAGGCCTTCAATCAAACTTACCTACTCCGGCTGACGGAGCTTCTGGACGAGAGGGCTACTTTGTAGTGCTCTCTTAAGGACGAGAGAAACTCAGCTCTGCTGGCGGCGGCGGAGCTTCGAAGAGAAAACCGTTATCTTCGAGGCAAAAACCACGCCTTGGTGGAAGAGGCTAAGTCATATTTTGAGGCGGCTAAGGGGGCTCTGAAAGAGCGACACTTCCAGGTCCTGGGCTGTGAAGGCCTTTGAGATGCTGGCCGAGGAGGATGATATCCCAAGATTCGTCCGCCGGCTGGACTTCCAAGAAAGTCTTCACAAGGCACTGTGGCCGGGGAGGAACTTCCAACCTTTCATGAGTCTTCGGACGACGAAGAAGGAGAAGAAGAAGCCGACCCTGAAGCTCAAGACGAGGATAACACTGATCCTTCAGAGACTTAGTTTTCCCTTCCTTTAGTCTTGGCCGTGGGCCTTTTGTACTTAGCCTTGTAGGACCTTTTATTTATTGTATTTTTAGACTAAGTTGTATTTTCCTCTTTTAATTATCTATAAAAGAGTTTCTTCTTTACATCTTTGTCTCAGAATCTCATACTTATGACGTCTATCATTTCAACCAATTATTCTGAACAACAATGTTAAGTACGACAACGGTTCGGCCGGTGTGATCAGCGTTCATTGTCCGAAGAGTTAATTCATTTATCAGATATGTTAAGTTAGAAAACTGTTCGGCCTGAAACTTGGGTATCTGAAACGTAAGTATTGTTCGTTAAAACTTGTTATACCAACTTTTTTGTACAAGGACTTGGTTATCTGCAGTTGTATGTTTAGTCCATATATGCCCCCTTCTTAGACGAAGAGGTCTCAGTGACCTTTATTTGGTTCAAGAAGGAGAATGACCATAATACACTGATGCTAGATAACTTAACACTTTATGAAGGTTATGGCAACTCGTCCATCCTTGTTTAAAATTTGAAATAACTTGTTCCTTTATTAAGGTTGTTATCTTAGGGTATGGCCTTTGGGCGGAAAGTAGGACACTTTTACTAAAGCGTCTTATTTCCAGCCGCCTTCGTTTAGGAGATGTTAACTCTTTAAGTTAACTAATTCTAGGCCTTCGTCATGCGCTATTCGTTATAGGATTTTAAGATGTTGGCCGGTCTCCTAATAGAAGATGCTTTTATTTGCTGCTCTGCTTTGTGAGGCGGTTTGGCCGATGGTATGTACCTTTGGACAACTAAATAGGGCAAACATATCAAACAAAGAAACACTCATAGGAGGGAAGTAGACTTGCATTATATGAATTTTGCTTGGCTGGGAGCCAAGATACATGTATACATTTCTACCTTTCATTAATGTGTACTAGCAAAAGATTACACTTCTTTGAGCTATCTTAAATAAAGTATTTCTTCAAAGTATCAGAGTTCCACGTCCTGGGAACAGAACGACCGTCCATATGCTCTACACAGAAGGTACCATTATGAACTTCTTGGACAATCTTGTAAGGTCCTTCCCAATTGGGGGTGAGCTTACCCATTTCTTTGGCTCGGCCGACTGCTTCCATTTTTCTCAGGACGAGGTCTCCCTTCTTTAGTGGCCGCCTTGCCACTCTCTTGTTAAATTCTCGAGCCATTCTTAATTTATAGAGTTGCATTCTCAACAAAGCATTGGCCCTTACTTCAGGAACCTGATCTAAGGCCGTCCGGAGAGCAGCCCAATTGGCATCCTGTGAATACAACATGACTGGTAGAGTTGGTTCTTCAATTTCAACGAGGAGAACAACCTCTAAGCCATAGACGAGCATAGACGGAGTTTCTCCAGTTGAATTCTTGGCCGTTGTTCTGATCGACTAGAGAACCAACTGTAACTCTTCTACCCACAACCCTTTTGCATTGTCTAGCTTCTTCTTAATTCCTGCTGATAAGATCTTGTTGAAGGCTTCAACTTGTCCATTTTCCTGAGGATAAGCAACTGCAGCAAAGTGAGCTTTAATACCCTGATCGGCCAGCCATTCACGGAGCTTGGGTGTCTCAAACTGTGGCCCATTGTAAAAAATGATAGACTGAGGCATCCCAAACCTTTTGATGAGGTTCTTCCAGACGAATCCTTTCACATCATTAGTGGTGATTCCTCTCATTGCTTCAGCCTCCACCCATTTTGTGAAGTAGTCTACTGCTAATATCACCAATTTTTTCTGGCCGGCTGCTACAGGGAAGGGCCCAAGGATATCCATTCCCCATTTGGCAAGGGGAGGGGAAAGAGAACCGGAGTCAGATAGTTGGACGGCTTCTGATAAATGTTGCCATGTCTTTGGCAACTATCACACTTCTTTGCATACAACAAAGCGTCCTCCTTTAATGTAGGCCAATAGTAACCAGTCCTTAAGACCTTTTCTCCTAATGCCCTTCCCCCAATGTGGGAAGCACAAGCTCCTTCATGCAGCTCTTTTAGGACTTCTAGGCCGTCTTCTCGAGAAATACACTTGAGGAGTGGCCGGTTAAAAGCCTTTTTGTAGAGAGTTCCATCCCACAGCTCAAACCACTTATCCCTGGCCTTTACATACTTAGCTTCCAAAGGATTAGTGGGCAGTTGTCTTGGTTTCTTGTATTCTATGATGGGGCTCATCCAGACGTTTCCTCGGCCGAGGAACAGAACCTCCTTCTGATCAATGCTCTTGGCCGACTTTATCTCCCAAAACACAGTCCTCGGCTCATCCCCTTTGGCCGAGCTTGATAATTTTGAGAGAGCGTCGGCTTGATGATTCTCCGACCTTGGGACTTGGTCGAGAACAAATCGTTTCAATGTTTTTATTTCTTCCTTAATCAAATTCATGTATTTACTCATGGATGATTCTTTGCATTCAAAATCTCCATTGACTTGACTGACTACCAGTAGAGAGTTCGTCTTTGCTTCAATTTCCAGGGCTCCGGCCGCCTTGCACATTTTGATGCCGGCTAGCAGAGCTTCATACTCTGCTTCATTGTTTGAAGCCTTGAACTGAAATTTCATGGCGTATTCAAACTTGTCTCCCTCAGGTGACTGAAAGATGATCCCAGCTCCACAACCATTGGCAGTGGACGACCCATCCACCATAAGGGTCCAATGCCGTTTTCCTCTACTGGGTCTTGGATGTACTCTATTGCAGGCCGAGTAAGCTCTACAATGAAATCTGCTAAGGCCTACCCTTTAATCGCTTTTCTAGGTTCAAACGATAAGTCAAACATATTGAGCTCCACAACCGACTTTAGCATTCGTCTAGAGGCATCCATCTTACGCAAAACTTGCTTGAAAGGCTGATCAGTATAGATGAGGATACTATGAGCAAGGAAATACGGTCTTAGCTTCCAGCTGGCCATAAGTAGTGCCAGGCCAAACTTCTCTACCATTGAGTACCTGCCCTCAGCATCTTTTAGCACATGGGAAATAAAGTAGACGGGTATTTGCACTGATTCCCGTTCAGCTAAGAGAACAACACTAACCGCGAATGGAGATATGGCCAAGTATACATATAATTTTTCTCCCTCGGCTGGGCTGATTAGCCTGGGCAATTGCCGAAGGTGCTCCTTTACTTGCTGAAGAGCCTTTTCTGCTTCCTCCGTCCACTCAAATTTCGCATTCTTCTTTATTGTTGCGAAGAAATGATGACACTTATCACCAGACATAGATAGAAATCGTCCAAGGGCGGCCAGACACCCCGTGAAACGCTGGACTTCTTTAATCTTGGACGGAGAAGTCATATTCAAACTTGCTTGTATCTTGTTAGGATTGGCCTCAATTCCTCGTTGATCCACCAAGAACACTAAGAACTTCATGGCAACTACTCCAAATACACATTTCTGCGGATTAAGCTTTAACTTGTATTTTCTGAGAGTTATGAATGTTTCTCGCAAATCTTCCAGATGATCCATCTCCCTTCGGCTTTTGACGATATGATCGTCAATGTAAGCTTCCATATTCCGTCCTAACTGTGGCTGAAAGACCGTGTTTATGAGCCTCTGAAAGGTGGCCGATGCATTTCGGAGGCCGAAAGGCATCCTCAGCCAGCCATAAACCTTTCTCAGTAATGAATGAGGTTTTGTCCTGGTCCTCAGGCCACATAGGAATCTGGTGAAAATCGAAATAGGAGTCCATAAAGCTAAGTAGCGTATGCCCCGCTGTGGAATCAACCAACCGATCGATTTTAGGCAAGGGGAAACTGTCCTTTGGACAAGCCTTGTTAAAATCGGTATAATCAACACACATTCTTCAGGCGCCGTTCGGCTTGGGGACCATGAGCACATTGGCAATCCAATCCGGATAATAGGTTTCCCAGATGAATTTTGACGTTAATAGCTTTTGGACCTCCTGATCAACAGCTTGGTTCCTGGCCGGACCCAAGTGCCTCTTTTTCTATCGTACTGGCTTCTGCCCCGGATGTATGTTCAACTTGTGCACAGCAACCTCGGGATCAATCCCCGACATCTCCTCAACTGTATATGCGAAAACATCCTCAAACTCCTTCAGTAGCGCAATCGATTCGTCTTTGGTCTGAGAACCTAGAACTGATCCGATTTTCAGCGTCTTTTCTGGACGTTCTTCGTTTAGACAAATCTCCACTGGTCTTTCCACCGGTTCTGGACGTTCTAGTCCCATGCCCATAATGACCATCACTTCTTCCAAGGAAGCCTTCTCTTCCTTGATGGCCAGGCATTTCCTCTTCTTGCTCGGCAAGAGTATGGACGGGCTGCCTTCTTGAGCTTTCCCTACTTCATTCTTCAGCTCACTGATCTGGCCTTTCACTATCTCGACCGGTTCTTCCTTTATGGCCTTTGGCCGCTCTGTCTTTTCCCCTTTCCATGATGACGGTTTTAGAGTGGTGAGGTAACATTCCCTTGCTGTTTGCTGATCTCCATATAGGGATCCAATCTTCCCTCCATCGTACTCAAACTTCATTAACATTAGATAAGTAACAATCACTGCTTTTATGTGGTTCAAGGTGGGTCGTCCGAGAATGACATTATAAGCTGTCAGGTCTCGTACCACCAGAAATTTGACAAAGAGCGTCCTGGAAGCTTCTTTGTCTCCTACCCTGACGGGTAAAGTGACTGTTCCCATCGGATGAATGATTCCTCCGCCGAACCCAATGATGGGGTGATTGACTGGAACTAGATTATTCTCGTCAAACTTTAATCTAGATAGACAATCCGCACTGATGATATCGGTAGAACTTCCTATATCAATCAAGATCCGTTTTACCTTGAGATTTGCTATTTTCATCTCTACCACCAGCGGGTCATCATGACGTGTTCTTATCTTTCCACGATCATGCTCGCTGACCACAATTTTGGGGAAAGGATCATACTCAACCTGGTTGGTAAGTATTACCTGGCTGAGTTCTCGCAAATAATTCTTGTGGCCGCGATTTGTTGGACCCCCTGCTGCAAATCCTCCAGAAGTCACTAGCACTACATCCTCGTCAGTGCTTTCATCATCTTTTCTTCTTCCTTGACGATTATCCTTTTTCTGTAATTTTCTACTTGACTGAGGTAAATAGGAGTTCATTTTACCTTTGCGAACTAAGTCCTCCAAGGCTCTTTTCAGATGCTTACACTCATTCGTCTCATGAACACAATCATTGTGGAAATGACAGTACTTGCTTTTATCTCTGTTCCTGTAAGGCGTCTTCATTTCTGCTGGCGACTTTAGCTCATATTGATCTTTGATCTCCATGAGGATGGAATACTGATCTTTACTGAACTCTATAGGCTCAACTGATGATGCCGGTTCAGATCTCTTGCTTCTTCTAGATGAAGTTGTCATTGAAGTCACCGCCCAAGTTTCAGCTTTCTTGGGAATGCTCTTTTTCGGCTGGATGGTTTCTTCAGCTTTCTTTGTCTCTGACTGCTTTGCTTCAGCACAAACTTCCGTAGCATGAATAAAGGCCTCGACCTCCTGAAGAGCCTCAGTCAAGGTGGATATCTTCTTCTTCACCAAATCGAACTTAAAACTTCCAGGTCTTAGACCCCGGATGAAAGCATCAAATGCCACTCCCGCATTTAGATCCTGGATCTGCAATGCTTCCAGGTTAAATCTCTTCACATAACTTCTTTGAGCTTCCTTAGGTCCTTGGACGACCTTTCCTGGATGCATGCTGGTCTTCTGCTCTTGTCGATTTGCGACAAAATGGTGGTAAACAAGATACTAAGCTCAGTAAAATTATTCACCGAGTTAGGCGGAAGATTGTTAAACCATTTTTGAGCTACCCCTTTCATCGTGGCTGGAAAGTTCTTGCACCATGTAGCATCATCAACTCCCTGAACATACATCTGATGTTTGTATGCTGACAAGTGATCATTCGGATCTGTAGTGTCGTCGAAAGGCTCTATTGTCGGAAGCTTAACCTTTGGGAATGGGGGGACTCCATGATTCTGGCTGAGAAGGCAGTCGGCCAGTTAATCTTGAGTGCCCCAACATGTCCCTCAGTGGGTATGTGCTCCCGGCGATATTCCTTCAGCACTGGGTTTGAGGAGGTGTTGGCTAAGGCCTGACGTCTATACACCATAGGTTGTAAAACCGTTTTTTCCTGCCTTGGCTGAACAGCCGAAGGTCTTTGACTTCTTCCTTCTGTTCTGGACGAAATCCTTAATGGGGGATCCTTCATATAGGGAGTAGACCCTGAGGCCGAACGCTGGAGAGCAGCTGCTCTCTTGGCTTCCAAATACTCCCTAGCATCCGTCTCCATCTTGTGGTGACTAGAAGGAATGTTATCTCCCAGACGAACAACCAATTTCCAGTCCATCTTCATTCTAGGTTCACTGACGGCTGGCTGCTTTCCTTTAAACAGTGGCTTTATCTTCTCTTGCCGAGGAGGTCGGCTTGTCCATGGATGACCTTCTTGGGACTGCCCCCTAAGCAACAACGCAACATCCCGCCCTGGATTAACCTGAAAAAACAGCATATTGTTTTTAATTTGCTCCTCCATGACAGCGGCCATCCTAGCCTGGAAGTCATTCAAAACATTTTCCAGATGACCAGTTGTCACTGGACGGTCAAGATCTCCTGGATGACAGGGCCCCTACTCCCTCCGGAGGGACGAATGGCAGCAGAAGGCCTGTCTCGTCCTCGGGACGGCCTCTCGTCACCCACTGTATCTTCCACTTGAATCTCAAAGCTTCTGTTCCTAGCAACATTGGATGAGTGATAATCAGTCATTGTTGCATCTCCCCACGGACAGCGCCAAATGTTACGTAGTGCAAAACTAGTAAATCAATATTACAATCCCTAATAGTAGGTTCTCAATTTGGATACTTGTGCAACAATGCCTAAACACGAATCCCGGACATGAGCTTTGCCTTGAAACCTGCAAAAAAGGGACCCACCCTGGAGGTTTGGGTGGTATTCCCCCCTCCGAAGCTTAAGTCAGGTATCAGGTATATGGAGGAACTTTTAGAGAGAGAAAGTAGAGAGAGAGAATTTATGGCAGAATAACAATACAATGCTCTAAAAAATGTACCTTTCTCCTGATTTCAAAGACTATTTATACTGTTTGAAAGGACTATAACATCTTTTTTCTTTGCCCGAAATATTAAAAAGTGTCGCAAGAATAGCTTCACAAACATTCTTCTCTATGTGCATGACATCCAAACAATGTCTAACCTAGAGATCTTTCAAATATAGGAATTTCCCAAAAATCGACTCCTTTTTCCATAATCATGTAGGTCCATCAACCTCACTCGCAGGTTTACCAATGATTGTTTCAATGCTTTTAACCTGATTATAAACTTCAATACCAGTTAATGGTCTACAAGCAACTTCCTCTTCAATTGTCCCATCGAATGCATTCTTCTTAAACCGACAGGGATTGTCGCGTTCGAGGAGCCTTTTTGTGCACATATAGACATGTCTGCAACCGTTAAGGTGTGTAGACTTCATGTCATCTATAATAATTGGGCACTGTTGTTTTCCTTTAGTCTATACCCAGATAAGTTCTCATATGCTGAATAATCGTTCATAGTACACAAAAACATGGCACGCAGAGTGATCTCATTAGCATACACATCAAATACTAACACACCTTCGTTCCACATCTTCTGTATAAATCTATATCATTTCTGTTACGTAGTGCAAAACTAGTAAATATACTACAATCTCCAATAGTAGGTTCTCGATGTGGAGAATTGTACAACAATGCCTAAACACGAATCCCGGACCTGAACTTTGCCTTGAAACCTGCAAAAAAGGGACCCACCTTGGAGGTTTGGGCGCTATTTCCCTCTCCGAAGCTTAAGTCAGGTATCAGGGATATGAAGGAACTTTTAGAGAGAGAAAGTAGAGAGAGAGAGAATTTATGGTAGAATAACAGTACTATGCTCTGAAAAACGTACCTTTCCCCTGATTTCAAGGACTATTTATACTGTTTGAAATGACTGCTGTACCTTGATGTCACCCTAATTTGGGAGCATCTGATTGGCTAAGCAGTAATGCTGTGACACGTGGCAGGTGCTGATTGGACGGTACACCTCACTCTTTTACAGAAATAGGCTTTACCTTCACTAGGCCTAAGTACAACTTTGGGCCACAAGAAAGGTTTTTAGTACACCTTTTCCTCAGAAAAGTGTACTTTAGCCCATCCAAACTCATGACCCATGTACTTTGCCAATACAGGTACGCGCCACTTGTAAGGCTGCAAGGAAGCCACGTGTCACCTTTATAGCTGTTGATTTTGAGGCTGCAACAATTTCCAGGTTGTTTTGTCCCCAATATAAGAAGTGACAACATGATGTACTTGCATTTCATGCATAACCAAGGAGGCAAGTTGTAAACCACTAAAACTACTAGCCATGTACTATGCTGAGAACTAAGATTGCCAAAACGATTCATGCCATCCATACATAATCCAAGCCTCAAATTCCTATCCTCATTACCAAATGCCTTATGCCCCCTGTTGATATTTTTCCACTCAGGCGAATCAGCCGGATGCTTCAGCAAACTGTCTTTCTTCTTACGATTTGCATGCCACCTCAAATTAATCGCATCTCCTTTAATTAAGAACATGCACTTAAATCTAGGTATTATGGGTAGATACCACAACACCTAAGTTGATGGTCCTTCGCTCCTTCATGCTTATACCTCGACAATCCACAACGTGAACACTCATGTAAATGCTTGTACTCATTACGATAACTCACACAATTTTGAGGACAACAAACATGTATTCGCAGTACTCTAAACTTAAAGGACACATTAGTTTCTTAGCGTAATAGTACGACTTTGGCAATTCATTTCCATCAGGGAGCATATCAGCTAAAACTTCCAACAACGATGTGAAACTAGGATCCGTCCAACCAACTTTCGGCTTAATGTTGAAGAGTGTAATCATGGTAGAAAGTTTGGTGTACTTTGTACAACCTGGATACAAAGGCTTTTCAGCAGCTTCAAACATAGACTTAAAAATATGAGGTTGTTTACACAACTGATCTTTAACCCCGTTTATCATCTCGTCTACCCGATCCCTATCATCATTCCCATACTCATCATCCCAATTCTCATCCCCGGCATCATGAACGAGCTCTAAATCCTTCTTTTCTTCACATACATCACTCCTTACTCTAAAGCTTCATATGTACTTCCCCTCCTCACCATGCCAAACCCATACGTGATATTGACGCCTAAACCCACATCGAAAGACATGCTCCCTATGCAAATGTATATTACTAACCTTGCTCACATTTCCACAATCGATACAAGGACAATAAAAGTCGACTGCTCTAGAGAATGCTTGGCATTGTAATGGAGATTTACAGAATTTCGAGACCCCATTCACAAACTCAATTAATTCACGACTATCATACATCCAAGAACGATCCATCTCATTCAAGAAGACCTCTAATACTTAAACACAACAAATAATTATGTGTCAATCATTATTTAATTACATACACATGGAAAAAGTCAGATATTCAAATCACATAGAGATACATGCAAGCTAAGATGGTGACATGTTCAAATATATGCATGCAATCGAAGGTCCTTATCACTCCAACCTAACCCATCCTTGGACGTCTAATCTCATTAGTGAATATATGCCAACTTTTCAATTCTATTGAAAATCCGACAGCATTTCCCTACAGTTCTCCAAGTACACAATGTACATAATTGCTAATCTACATATGTACCATGAGAACAATGTAGAAAAATGATAAGCCAAGAATTTCCTCAGAATTGAAAAGAAGACACACATTCACTACCTATGTGAGATCAAACATCCAAGAACTGCCCCAAACCAAGGACTATTTAAGACTTACTCCTAATGAGTAAGTCTTGAATGGGTAGGCATATGATGATGATTCGTAGCTAAACTACATTGTTTTCATGCAATCTCATATCAGGATTACATATATACATCAATAAGTTATCATAACTTTATCAAATTGAAACACATGACTACTTTATCTAACTCATCAACAAATCAAACAAAAATTCATGCAAAGAAATTAAACTAGTTACCTCTTAACACTAGTGACGAGAAATGAAGAGAGAAGAGATAGTTGGAACTTTATTTGCCTTGCTTAGTCTTTTTTTCTACAATTAAAAACCCACATTGCACATTAAGTAAATAAATAATAACTAAAAACGACAACCTCCACACCCTTTCCCACCACCACACACACCCTCCCCACCCCTGTCCACCCTCCCCAGCCTTGCCCACACCCTGCCCACCCTCCCCCACCCCTTACCCACCAACCCCAACCCTCCCCCACACCCTTCCCACCCTCACACACCCCCTAACCACCATCCTCAGCAGTCCCTCACCCCCTGCCCACCCTCTCACACACTTAACGAACAATTCCCACCCTCCCACACACTTAAACAAACAATTTTTAGTAATTAACTAACATTAAAGTTAAAAAAACAACTCCTTCACTTGCATTAATGTTTTGGAAAGTAAAAAAATGAAAAAGAGGGGAATTACCGAAAGAGGAGGAGAGGAGAGAGTGAATCTGGCACTGCGTCGTCGTGGTGGTGCGTGGTAGTAATGCATGCAACTAGAAACCCACAACTAGAGGAGGTTAAACACCCTTAGCTTGGAGAAGAAAAGAGAAGAGAAAAGAGGAGAGAGTGAATGTGGCGTTGCGTCGCCGGTGGTGGTGTGTTGTCATTGGTGGTTGAACTAGGGCTTCGGTGAATAATATGCGTAAGTGAGTGAGAGCGAGAGGGAGTAAGTGAGTAAGTGAGTGATAAGAGTCTAGTGAGGGACATTCGTGCGTAGTTGTTAGTAATAAGTGTGCGTGAATTTTTTTAGTAAAGGGACGGGCTACGTTTAGCCCTTCACCACAACCCTTCGAAGGTGAAGGGCCGCGGTTTTGGGCTAAACGCAGGCTGCGGTTGTCATTAAACCGTAACTCTTCCAAACGAAGGGTTGCATTTATTTGGAAAAATGCAGCCCTTCACTTAAAGGATTGTGGTTACCTTAAGAACCGCATTCCTTCTTATACGAAGGGTTGTGGTTTTTTGGCTAACCGTAACCCTTCATACTTAAGGGCCGCGTTTTCGAAAAAAATGCAGCCCTTAAAGCGCAGCCCTTCCAGTTTTTCCCTCTAGTGAATTAAGTGAGGAAGTGAGGGTTGCACTTGGATCATCTGGTATCAGAGCTTAGGTGAAGAATCATTGAAGAAAAATCGCCTTTTGATAGTGAAACAAAACAGACAGAATTCATGCGGTTTTCTTTCCAAATTTGGAGATCGATT
Organism: Beta vulgaris subsp. vulgaris; assembly: GCF_026745355.1. NCBI lineage: Eukaryota > Viridiplantae > Streptophyta > Magnoliopsida > Caryophyllales > Amaranthaceae > Beta > Beta vulgaris. Next base: position 34,277,698 of record NC_079204.1, read on the forward strand.
TCTCAGGCTACATGAGTTTGATTTGGGTGTTTCTTTTTTTGGATTCTTCATATCTTTTTTTTCTAGAATACTCAAAGATTTTTGCAGATTTTTATGAATTTTTTATATATTAAATTGGGCACGTTTTTCGCAACTACGCCAAAATGGAGCAAATCCAGCGTATAAACTTCAAACAAAGATTTCTCCTTCATCCAGAAAACTTTTCAAGATTTTCTTTTTTTATTATTATTGAAATTTCCTAAATTTTCTTAATATATAAGCCTTTGACAGTCTCAAGGCCATTTGTAGTTTCGTTTTGTTGTTCAAAGTTACGACAATTTTACACCTTGTGATTGTAATAGTCTAGCAAAATAGTGAAATCATGGTTGATAGTGTCTTGTTAGGATGTTACAAGTTATCACTCAAAATTTAGAAAAGTTGGAGAAAATATCAAAAAAGAATGATGAGAAAAGTGAGGAGGAAAATTAAGGCAAGACAAAAAATGGGATGTTATAGCCGAAATGGCATTGCAAGTAAATAGAAAACATAATTTCCCAAAAGATGATAAGCCTAATATCTGGTGCAATCACACACCTACTTGCCTAAGTGTTACAAGTAATCAATAGGCTTTATTATAAGCTTTTTAAATAAAACAACAAAATAAATAGGAAACCAAAGAGAAGTTGGGCCTTGTCACGTCCATCTTCAATCACCCAACCAGAACTTGGGCCTTCTCACGTTGTATTCCATGTGTTCAGTTTAAGGAGGCTTCATGGGTTCCATGGTCAAAGACCCGTTGATGTTAAAGACCAGACTTTGATCATTCTCCTCTTCTAAAGGAAAGTTTGAGCCCATACTTTCTTCTTCGGTGTCAGGGGACAACTCACCCCTTTTAAAGGTAGAAATCAAACCTCACAGATCTATTTTTAGCTCTCATGATGAATGCTCCCAAATCTCTTGATAACTCATATTCCCGTGAGTTGTGGAAAGAAACACCAACCATGTTACAAGAACCTTTAGCCAAGAGAACCTTTTGTTTTCAAAATTTTGTGAAAAAGTTTTGAGAGGTAAAAAACCCAAAAAGAAAAAAGCCAAAAAATACAAAAGATCAAGGAAAACTTTTTAAACTCGGGTAATGGGTTGGTTACAATTGAATGAGAGGTGCCCTAAACACAAGTATTTTCTACTTGATGAGGGACCCTTTGAGATATTAGAGAGAATTGATCATGAGAGCTACAAAAATGGATTTGGGAGGCTTGAGTTCTACCTTCAAAAGGGGTGAGTTGTCTCCTTACACTGAGAATGATCAAAGTTCGTTCTTTAACATCAATGGGTCTTTGAATATGGAACCCAAGAAGCCTCCCTAAACTGAACACATGAAATACAACGTTAGAAGGCCCAAGTTCTGGTTGGGTGATTAAAGATGGACGTGACAAGGCCCAAGTTCTGTTTAGGTTCCTATTTATTTTGTTGTTTTATTTCAAAGCTTAAAATAAAGCCTAGTGATTACTTGTAACACTTAGGCAAGTAGGTGTGTGATTGCATTAGATATTAGGTGTGTGATTGCACTAGATATTAGGCCCATCCTATTTATGTGGAGTACAATATTTTTTTTTGATTGCTAGTAATGTTTTCCAGATCAATTCTATAAATTGTATTTTTCTACTGAATTGTTAAAATTCGATAGTTTTTGAAATTTTTTAGATTTGTATTGTTGTTGTTGTTGTTGGATGAAGGTAACACTACCATGGATTATGGTATGATTAATGTCCTTATTAATAACTTGCATCAGAGTAGGATTATGTTAGTAGAGAAAATTTATGCTTTTGTTTAGTATGTAAATCATCCTATTGAGGATTTGAGATTTTGGCATTGTTGTTTATACTACATAATATGTCAATAATTTTCTATTTAGTATGTCAATAATCAGATGGTTTTATTGGCTTTTACTATAGTATTAGTACCAAAGATTTTGCAAGTGTTCTATTGGATTTGTCATTTGGGGTTATTTTTTTATCATGAGTTGGTTTTTTGTCGTGCTGGATTATGATCTAAAAGCACATAAGTCTAATGGCGATTTACATGTCTTTGAGGTACTTACTTTATGTTCTTTCAATAGCAGGTCTTGCTGTGTTGTAAGACTTGGGTTTGTATAGCGACTTTGACTTTGACGTAACTTGATTGGGCTATATCTTGAATCTCGGAGCTGATTTTTAACAATTTTGATAAATATAAGAAGTGGTGTTGTTCAATTGCCTTCTTGAAAGAATCGTGGTTGCTTCTTAATTGCATTTTTTGTACGAATTCAGAATCTACAGCTCTTATGGACTACCATACCAGCCAAAGGTACAAAGGTTTGTTTTCTTAAAGGATGTCTGATTATCTGACATTGCAATTCGTTGTCCCGAAGTATGTGTCTACTAGCTGATTTTAGCGCTGACTATACATCTAATAACATTATTATCTCTGCTCATAATGCAAATTGGCCGATTTCCTTTCTCCAACGCTACTATTTCATCGAATGACGTGCATGGTAAGACTTTATATGGAAGTAGAAAATAATTCTATTTTGGTTTATGCAGTTTTTTGAATAGCAAACTTTGTTAAATTTTACATATATCATAACAAGGTTTTTGTGCAAGCCATACTTACACGTATATGTAGTATCTTACTCAAAAGATCCTTCTCTCGTAGATATAAAAAGTTATCTTAATAATTTGGTATTTGCATTCTTTACATATTTCTTTCACAGATACATGCATCTGCATATATTAAGGATTAACAACTTTTTTCATTGTGTGTATTCAGGTGAAAGATGCTTGGAATCTCCAAAATTTCAGTAGAGGAATCAACGCCAAAACCCTGCCTCCCCCAAACATAAGTGTTCCTTTGCAAATCCATATTCTTACAAAGTGGAGGAAATGCTTCTCCTTTAATGCAAAATGCTCCTGCTATTTTGAAGAGGTATTCATACTAGTGTTGCATTATGTCCTTTTACCATCTTGATTTATCTATTGTTCTACTTAACAAACAATCTAAATGTTTGCAAGAGGTCTAATGCTCATTATTCGTCTTACTCATCTGCATCAGGTACTTCTCTTTCACCTGTTCGTCATTTCCTTGTTAAGCTATGAGTGTTGTCAACTTGCCATAACAATCGACTCCATCTTCCTTGCATTCTATCATGTCAAGACGACGGAGTCCCTGCTTAGACTCATACCTGGATAATGTGTGTCTTTTAAGTAACTTCTATTACCTTCAATGATGTAAATGAGGATTACATGAGAACATTAGAGATACTCAGTAAGAACATTATAAAAAAACATAATTTGCAATGGAAAATGATATTATATATGAAACAGTTTGGGAATCATTTAGGACTAGAAAATGCAAAAAAAAAAAAAATTGGGTCACAAGGGATGCGGTTAAAAATCGCATCCCTTCCATTTTTTCCAAGGGTTGAGGGCCAAAAATGTTGCCCTTAGGGCTATCTTGACCGCAACCCTTGATGTTTTTTCCACTAGTGTTGATTTGGATTAAAAACGAGAAAGTTATGGCCATTTGAAGTTGAGCTATTTGCCCAGTTAACTTAGTAGCGCCCGCTCCCTTTTTCAATGGAGCGCCCGCTCCTTGGTTTTTGAAGTGCCCGCTCCTTTGTCGCTCCAACTTTCTGCCATGCCCAGTTTCCTTAGGAGCGTTCAATCCTATTTATGAAGGAGTGCCCACTCCTATGTATAAAGGATCCCCTGCTCCTTTCAATTTTAGGGACAACTCTGTTTTTATCGCGACGCATTAGTGATGTAATTGTTGTCCATATATAAATAGGACATGACTCTAATATATGGGGCAGACCCTACTTGTGGGAGGATTAGCCTCTATTAGTCTTAGATTAGGATTTAAGTAAGATAAATTCTCAAAATCTAGAGGGAGAAAGTAAGAAAATCAATGAAAAATGGAGGATTTTGGATAATTATCTAGTGACAAGAAGATTTGAAATTTTCTTTTCATCTATCAATGAGAATTTCTTACTCTCTCTCCTATTTTATTGCTTTATTTTAATTATTTTTCTTAGATTAGTTGTTCATTAGCGGTTTAATTATTTATGATTTATTTTATTTAGTTTAACGTTAGATTAATGTTTAGTATTATGTTATTAGTTTGTAATTTTGCCTAGTTTATAATTTATTATGATTTGTGAGTAGTTATTTCTATGGGAAGGGTTTCGAAGCCATTAATCAGTTCGTGAACCTCTAAATCCAATATTAGGTTTTGACTTGGGTTAATTTTGATTAATTGATCTGGCATTTTCATGAATATTTGTGTGATTGGCCACCATATGAACATAATTTAGGTACCCTTAGCGAAGGATCGAGAGATAAAGTTAAGAGGTTGCCTCAAATCGATTATTAGGCTTGAAGGACTATGAGAATAGGGACTACCTAGCCTAGGGGACTTAACTTACTTGTATACTACCTAGCTTAGGTCACTTGGCTTGAAGATGAAGCTACTTAGGATTTCAACTTTGTGTCATTGTTAGTTAAAATGTTGGTTAATTTAGTTGAGTTGTTTTAGCTTCAATAAGGCCAAAAATATATAGTTCATTTAGGTTCATTAAGCGTCTAGTTGTCATGGTTGTACTATAGGAAAGTTACCTTAAGTTGAAGGTCGAAGTGGCGTCCAAGGGGAATCCTTGGAGCCGTGTGTTTTTGTTGTATTTAAGGAATGATTTGCCATCTTTCCTTAAGCTTTTGCCTCCCTAAGTTCTTGCTGGATTCTAGGCTAGAATTAGGGGCAGACTTTCCTAAATTACTAATTGCAGTCGTAACATATGTTGTGCTTGGAGGACAAGTTAATCCTTGTCATAAATTATATAAATAGTCATGACATGCTACCATACAAGAGCATCAATGATTAAGATTAAAACCTTGTTCTTGAATTTAATTGTGCTTTTAATTACTTCCGGCCATGAAGCTAATTTTTAGGAGTGTTATTTAACTTAGTGATTAATCTACTTAATTCCATGAGTGGTTTGATTAAGATTAAGATTCTTAGTGAGAGTTTCAGGAGTGTTCATTAACAAAGAAATATCCTTGTTACTTGTCACTAGTTTCAGATTTATCATTATTCTTGTTCAAGTTGCCTTTTCTCTTGAGTTTTCAACTATCCTAGTTGAGCGTTCATATCAAAGGCTTTATTTCGATCATTACTAAGAATGTATTAAGAGTTTATGAAACTTTATTTTGTGAGTTTTAAAACTTAGCTTGCATGTGAATTAATTGCTTACAAACCATTATTTGACATTCAGGAGTGTTTATTAGATAGTGTTAAACAACTTAATTCCATGAATGATTTCAATGTGTTTAAGAGCCATTGAATTTGATTTAGGAATGAATTAATTTTAGTGATTAATAGGCCAGGAGTGACTTAATTTAATCAAAACCCTGTTTGAGAGCTCAAGAGTTTTCAATCAAATAGTTCTATCCATCTTGTTCAAGTGAGTTCATTAAAGGGTCAATCAAGAAACCATCTTTCTTTCAAGATTCTTTGAGTTTTGAAAACTTCACGAAAGTGCGGATTCATATCCACATCAAATTGGTATCAGAGCTACAAGAAAGAAAGGCAGACAAGGGTGCTTGATCTCGTCCCAAATTCATCTAGAATTTGGTACGTTTGTTCTATGTTTTTCTCCTACTAGGAAACAAATTTTTCAGATTTTCTTGATTCTAAATTGGACTACTTCAAGTCTAGTTTACTGTAAAATTTCGTGAAATTTGAAGTTCGTTTGGTATGGTTTTTCGATAGTTCTTGTGAGTCGTGTTATTTTGGTATGTGTCTCCTAAGATCCCGAATTTACTTTTTTTAAAATTTGACAATTTTTTTTCCATTTGTGGGATCTGAAGTTTATTATTGAAGTAAGATCAGTTTTATGGATAGTTTAGGAAGTTTTTAGAGGACTATTTGCAACGAAATAATGGTGGACATAATTACAGTTTTTAAAATCATTAATAAACACCACCTTACAGATGCTATTATAGTACTGGAAGATATCCTTGCTAATATTTTTTTCAACAAAATGGACATAAGAATTCTTGAAAGGGAATTATTTATTTTACTATATGCCCAACGGCTCGAAGATAGAAAGAAAGAATTTGAAAGGCAACAACGGGAAAAGAAAATGATGGAACTTCTAGCAAAACTTGAAAAGTCAACTTCGATTCCAGAAGTAATAATTAAAGAAGCCAAGATTGATGTTCTTCCTACTTTTTTCCGAGTCTACTCGAGATATACCTCTAGTAGTTGAAGAAATCAAGATTGATGTTCTTCCTTCTTTTTACGAACCTACTCTAGATATACCTCTAGTTGTTGAAGAAATAAAAGATCGAGATATTCCAATGCCTTAACAAAGACAAACTTATGTGAAGTGTTTCGACACTATCTTTGAGGAACGTCCAACTTGGTTAGTTCATACTTTTGGGTTTGACAAGAGTAATGTTGATCATGTTGTTCTACAATTGAGATTTTGTAAAATTTGATGTGGACGTGAATCCACACTTTAGTGAAGTTTTAAAAATCCCAAGAAACTTGAGAGATAGATGGGTTATTGATGGTTTCTTGGTTGAATCTTTAATGAACGCACTCGAACAAGATGGATAGAAATATTTGATTGAACACTCCTGAACTCTCAAATAGGGGTTTGATTCAATTAAGTCACTCCTAGCCTAATTAATCAAGCACTAAACTTAATTCACTCCTGAATCAAATTCAATGGTTCTTAAACACACTCAAACCACTATTGAAATTAAAGTTGTTTAACACTAACTAATAAACACTCCTGAATAGCAATTAATTGTTTATAAGGAATTAACTCACATGCAAGTTTTAAAACTCACAAAATAAATCTTCATAAACTCTTAATATCTTCTTATTAATGATCGAAATAAAGCCTTATATAGGCATTACGAATACCTAATTATACTAAGATAGGGAACTAACAAGATAACTTTAAACAAAACATGATGACAAAGAAACTAAAAGATAAACTAATTAAGGCTCCTAACTAGCTTAAAACAAGTAAAACCTATCACAAATAGGATAGTCTTAACCTTGGAAGCAAAGGATAGTCATAGGAACTCATGTCTAGAACTACTTTCTAGAAACAACTAACCTCTACATCAAGAGATGTTAGTTCCTTTCACATTACCTGCAAAATAAGCAAGTTCTTGGTTTTTGGTACCCAAATATATATTGGGTCCTTTCTTGTTAGTAGGAAGAACATAAAAAATCCATATTCATGATGTACGTACATATCTACCACTACTAACAAGGAACATCATGTACCGACATAAGAAATATTTCAAATATTCATGATGCATAATAAAACTATCATTTGGCAAATGAATAATAATATGAGCGCAATATAACATGCCAAAAATAATGGATTTTCCTTAAGATGAGAAACCAAGTTCCAGAGACACAAATATGCATTGTTCCATATAACTTGTTCCTTCAACTATTTCTAGTATATGATTCTTTGATATTTTAAAGAAATTGGAAATCTGAAATTTGTCTTTAGAAAACAATGTTAAAGTTATCCTAAATTTCTATAAAAACATCAAAGCCAAATAAAACAATCTTACTAGAAATACTATAAGGAACAAGTTCCATTGTAATATATGCATATAAAGAATATCTCAAGGAAGAGATACTTACATCAAAGGGGTTGTTCATAATCCTTGAGTGACTTTTGATTGTGTATAAAAAGTCAGCCTTCACTTGTTCCTTTGAATGACATCGGGTGGAGTTCCTTTCTCGTATGTGTTCTTTCTTCTTGCAGGAACTTAACTCAGCAGGGTTTCCTGCTTATCAATGAGTTCCGGCTCTGATACCAATTGTTATTTCACTAGGAACACTACAAGAGGGGGGGTGAATTGTAGTGTGGAACTTATTGCCCAAATAATGCGGAATTTAAAACATAAGCAATAAGGAACTGAAAGTGCAAGAGAGATTTTTACGTGGAAACTTCTTGTCTCAATACAAGAAGAAAAACCACGACCTACTCAGGATTTAAACTCTTCACTATAATAGGAAATCTCCTATGATTCAACCTATTACATACTCAAGTTCCACTCGGAACTCCAACTCTCTCACAATCTCCACTCTATACTCTAGACTTAACTCTAAGTCTTTCAAGAGTTCCCACAACTCTTTACAAAAGGTTTACTCAAACCCTTCACCCCTAGATAGACTTCACCCTAAGTCTACGCATACACAATAAGAACTTACTCAAGTTCCTAACTCGAACTTACTCAAGTTCCTAACTCGAACTTGATACAAGAATTCACTCAAACCCTTTACCAAGTTCCCATTACAAGAGTTCACTCAAACCCTTTAACCCCAAATCAAATACAGACGCTTGATAATTTGGTTTAACTCTAGTATATAGAAACTGAATAACTGTAAAGGAACATGGCACTCGTAGGAACTTGAAACTCATAGGAACTGACTCAAACAAGGAATAGAAAATATAATTCTTTTGTAACGCTATTCCTTAAGCCAAACTTATGGAATGACATAAGTCTAACACTATGGAAAGACACTAGTCAGACAATTTGAAACTCAATTGAACTTGTATATTTATAGAGTCTTTTAGAATGAACGTGGGATTAATCATGTGTTAGTGGGTTAAACCATTATCCCATGATGTTCCTTACACGAAGGAACACGTTCCTTATCATGTCCCATGATCCCATGATCTCAATATGAACGTGGATATGTTTTAGCCACAACTCCTAAGTAATAGGAGTTCCTTGAGCTTTATCCGAAAATCAGTTAGTTTATAAAACAGATTTATCATTAAAACTTAATTTTAATCTTTAAGAAAATATTACTTTAAATAAAATATTCATAAAAACCGGATAATATTTCTTATCTTTTTCAAAAAACAAAATCTTTTCCTTAAAAGATTTTCTATTAAAACTGATTTTCACTTGGGTAAAACTGATTTCCTATTATTTAGGCATGACTTACTCAACTTCATAATTGTACCGTTATATTACTGCACGCCTAAGTCTAGTTCCTTGTAATAGTTAGTTCCTTTAACTTAGATTAATAGACTACCACGTCTGTTCCTTTAGAGAGGAACAGACAGACAATTTCTTTAACAATACTCATTATACGTATTATAAATCTAAGCTTTTTATTTTCCAAAAACTGAAAAGATAAAATTAAATTAATTAAAATCATATTTCCAAAGAAACCGATTTTATTAAAAACTTATCTTTTATTTTAAAATAAACTTATCTTTTATTTAAAATTAAAACTTATTTTTTATTTTAAAACTAAACTTATCTTTTATTTTAAAACTAAAACTTATCTTAAAACAACTAATGCACATTATTTATAAATATTTAACCACGTAGAGATTTATTAAGAAATAAACTCTAAATAAATTCTTATAGATTAAGATAATAATATGCATCAGATTTATTGACTCTTAAATACTTTTGACTCTAAGTTCCACGAGTTCCTTTGACCTTACGAGTTCCTTTAGACTTGTTCCTTTACCTTTCATGTTTCCATATACTTACATGAATCCTAGAAAATAAACTCATATTTTCTGCCTTCATGCTCCATGCTGCTCCAACTCAAGAACCGCATGTTGATGCTCCACCTTTGGAACTTCAGTGTGCTAGTTCCTTTAAGAAACTTCGCACTCATAGTTCCTGCTAGGAACTTCTTGTTTCAACTCTGAAACGCTATTTTGCTGCTCCCACTCAGGAACTGCTCCAGAACTTCATATTCAATGTTCCTCATAGGATGTACCTAGGAACCGCTCTATTTGTGTTCCTTATAGGAACTCTTTTAGGAACTTCATTTGTTGGATTACCTTCATGGTGTGATATATTCAACCTTTGATGACTTGTTTCATGTTAATGTAATATGCACATCTCAAACACACATGTTAGTTAGATAATCATCATTTGTTTACAATCAAAACACTACATGACTCAACAATTTCCCCCTTTTTGATGATGACAAACAAATGATGCTTATCACAAATTAAGCAATAAACGATGTACTTTAATTCCCCATAATGAACAAGTCATGCATGTATATGAAGGAGATATCAACATAAATAAACCATCATATAAAGAACATTCATCATAGAAGGATATAGACTTAACTATATTTGACCATAAGCATCATACATATTCTTCCCCCTTTTGTCATTATCGAAAAGGATCATCTTACACACATTTATTTTAGGTAAATCATATACACATTATTTTATATGCTACACTTACCACCATCATGGTTAAACACTTGTTAGTCCCAAAAGCCTCAAGAATCTCAGTTTTCAAACTTAGGATGCATGTGCTACACAAATTTCCAACTCACAATCCAAAGACCCAACTTCAAAGACCATTGAAGGAACTTGACAGGTAAGAAAATAAAAGTCAAGCAAAAATCAATTTTGAAAGTCAAGAATGGATAAAGAGATAGGACATTGTAATATCCGGCTCAAAGAAATATGAAAGAAGTTTGTGGAAAATTTTGAGTAGAGGGAATTTGAGATATATTGTATGCTCTATGGTTTAGACTTATAATAAGAGGTTCTCAACAATCATTAGAGTTAATCACTTCACCTTACACTTTTAAAATCTCTGTCAAACCGCACACACATTCACCTTGATATATATATCTATCAAGTTCACTTTTACTCAACTAATCAGCCTTGAGGAACTCATTGAGTGAAGGAACTTGAATGAATTCATCTTTATAATCAAGTTCTTCCAATTTTTCGCTCATGTTCCTCTTCTCATCAAATTCATGAGTAAGCATCTTCACAACCATATATATGACATATTGACTTCTAGGAAATAATAAAGATTTGATCACCCCTTGTTTACACTTCTTTTTGGTTTTCTTTTTTTTCATTTTTTTTTTTTAAAACAAGGGTGTCACTACAAGTTGTTGCACTTTCCCTAGAATGTCCATTTACCAGCCACAAAGAAGTAATTGCTTACTCACACATACTTGAAATACACCACCAAGAATGAAAACATATATATTGATTCCTTCCTTATTCCCCCTGAGTTCATTATCATTTCTTCATCATTAGGAACTTATATGAGTAGTTTCCTCTAATGACATATCCTTCTGAGCATCAATTGATAAAACATAAAATACTTGCTTCTCACTTCCTCCTTAACTTCCCCCTCAAAATATATTTACCATTTATCACTCTTTATGTATCATTGAACCATAAAAAGTCATGAATTTTAATTTAGAGCACATGGGAATTAGGATATTTAAATTGACACGATATGAATGAAATGATAAGTTAATTAATCAAAGGGTATTTGAAGAAATGTGGTGTGAACTGTTGATAGTTGGCTAAGAATAGGTTTGTTCCCTCTAAAAGTTAAATGAAATGAAATATATTAAGGGAAATTACCATCTTGTTCCAACAAGGTTTCTTTCATTGTATCTTTGGCAACTTAGGACTTTCATGTTTGCCAGCATCCACAATTCTATTATGAGACCTCTAACACTCTTAGGCAAGAGAATATGCCTTTACGACACAAAAATTAAGTGTAACATATTTACTCAAGTGTGTATATAATCACTTCAATTTTGGTACATGTAAGAACCCAATTCGACAAAACTTTTGGAAAAGAACATGTTTATGCTCAAGTCATACTTCATTAAGTCTTGTTCCTCTAAACAGTCCATGAATAGGTGAAATTATAAAGAACATATATTCACATAATTTAAAGCAAGATTTTAAAATTTATGCATTCAGATTAATAAATTTTAACAATGTAATATATTAATGTGAATAGGAATCATAACTTAAGTCATATTTCACCATGAATATAGAATTACCTCAAGTACTGGACTGATTTTGATGACTTACTTTTGAATTCCCGAACTGTTAGTTCCATTATTTTGATGTCTTCACATCTGATGGATACTTCCATTCCAACTTGACTCATACTCATCGTTCTTCAAAAGTTCCTTGACATGTTTTTGTCATAATATCATTATGCTCCAAGAGAGTAGTTGGGTTCCCTTATCATGCTCGTGTACTCATTTCCGTATAAGGTTAGCAAAAACTCTTGCATAAAATAGTTAGTGTACCAAGCATATTATCCATATTACGATGTACAACTACTAAGTCAATTCCTCTTGAAAACAGAAATTATTGTTAATTTTGAAATCATTTTTCAAGAAGAAACTTGATGTTGTTCCTCGTATATTTTCAGAAAAAAAATTATTTTGAACACATTGAAAATCTATTTAGAACAACCTAAAACCCATGTAAGCAACAAAAAGAATATTCAATTATTTCATGACCTAGCTATATGAATAAAAGTTTCCTCAAAATCAATACCTTTGTTTAGTTGTTTCTCTCAACAACTAACCTGTATAGAGTTTCTTTGCCTATGTCTCTGTGAATGAGCCATATGTATACTTCTTATGTTCCAGGTAGAATCAAGAAACTCGATTGTTGGAATTGTTTGTTCCTACTGATTAGGCAGGAACTTTGCTTACACATATTCATTGAGTTGAACTTTTATTTCGTGAACTTGAACTTGATCTTCATTTTTAAGCTCTTCTCCATACGTTCATATAGCTAGCTACTATTACTTTTCAGAGTGACATATTTCATATCAAGAACTCTAGCTCCACAGGAACTTGTGAGTTCAACATAAAAATTCATCTTTAACCTCATCGCTTCTATTTTTAAAGTTCCTTAGATGATTCTTATTGCTATTAATTCCAAAACACTTAAATCAAATGCTTAAGAATATAATACCAATGTTTTCTCCTTTGAAGATGTCATAGGATGTCTTGTTGATCAATTTATAATCATCCTTTGTTGATGATTTAGCAAGTGACATCGATTGCTATTTCTAACTTGTTCCTTGTTCCTGCATACATCATCAAACATTAGGTTGGTTTTTGAAGCTATAGTTCCTTCATCATAAGCATATAGCGAGAGTAATGTTGATTTGTCTATCATCATATGCTTGAAACACTCGTTGTCGAGCTATATCTTACGAGTTGTTCCCCTCACTAAATATTGTTTGTTCCTTCAGTTTGGGTGGTCAAAAACTAAGAAATATAATCCGTAAAGCGAACCCAAAAGGAATACTTTGTGCATTTTAATATTAGTAGGTTAGTCAAACGAGATAATATAGTTAAAGCATATAATGAAATAAAGTTCCTTAAAAAATATAGTCTCATATGTAAAGGAACTTCTGCTTTGTTCCTTTGAACCGAAATCGATTTCAAAAGAATTTGAAACTCGTTCCAAATTTTGAATAATTCCTGTACCATTTAATAGTTCCACTAACATTAGTTTACCATCGCTCCCTTCAAATCAATAGTCAATGTTTCTTGATTTGAGAAGCTGATTTTATGCATTTAATTTGGTGGAAATAGAATAAGTAGACAATAGGAACAATTGACTATTATAAGAGAATAAAAGCACTAAGACTTTAATTACTTAACTCACTTAATCACTTAGTCAGGTATACTTAGAACTTCATTAATTTAGATCCTATATAATAGTTATTTAGATTAATCATGAGATTATGTCATAGGATCATGGATTTACACGTTGTTCCTTTCATTGAGGAACAAGCACATCATGCACCACCTTGTATACGTTCAATTGAACGTGTTATATCCAGTATCTCATCTTCCTAAATTCTAGGAAATTGTTAAGCATGATCTTTTATTATCTTTTCTTATCCTAAATAAGAGTTTAATTTCAATTCTTTTTAATAATATCCAAGAAGGTTTTTCTTTAAATATAAAAGATTTAATTTTTTTATTATTATTATTAAAATCTTTCCATAACCAAAAAAAATCTTTAAAATGATTTAACTTAGTCAAAAAAATTTTCGTTAAAACCTTCCTAAATTATAGCCTTAATTAAGCTTCTATTATCATTTGAAAATAAACATCAGTTAATAGATCTGTTGATTCATGCTTAATTACTATACTCATGTGATTATATTAGAGTTCGTTTGTCAATTTAGTTGTGCCAATAAGTCTGTTCCTTTCAGAGGAACTGACAATCATTCTCTTATTACATCCATAAGTTCCTTTACCAATATAAATTAAATCCATAGACAAACCTACAAAATTTAATTATACTTGCACAAAAACTTTTTAGAGAAGTTACACTGATATAATTCATATATATGTAACAACCATAAAACAATTTCTCTTTCATAACCTTCTTCAATTATGTATTAATAAGAGATATCAAAAATAAAATTTGATAATAATAATGACCAAGATATATAGTATGTAAAGATTATTACCCAATTTCCTTAGAAATATATTTCACCTTTTACATACTTTTTCTAGCTTTTGTAGTCATAGGAACTCATGTCTAGAACTACTTTCTAGAAACAACTAACCTCTACATCAAGAGATATTAGTTCCTTTCACATTACCTGCAAAATAAGCAAGTTCTTGGTTTTTGGTACCCAAATATATGTTGGGTCCTTTCTTGTTAGTAGGAAGAACATAAAAAATCCATATTCATGATGTACGTACATATCTACCACTACTAACAAGGAACATCATGTACCGACATAAGAAATATTTCAAATATTCATGATGCATAATAAAACTATCATTTGGCAAATGAATAATAATATGAGCGCAATATAACATGCCAAAAATAATGGATTTTCCTTAAGATGAGAAACCAAGTTCCAGAGACACAAATATGCATTGTTCCATATAACTTGTTCCTTCAACTATTTCTAGTATATGATTCTTTGATATTTTAAAGAAATTGGAAATCTGAAATTTGTCTTTAGAAAACAATGTTAAAGTTATCCTAAATTTCTATAAAAACATCAAAGCCAAATAAAACAATCTTACTAGAAATACTATAAGGAACAAGTTCCATTGTAATATATGCATATAAAGAATATCTCAAGGAAGAGATACTTACATCAAAGGGTTGTTCATAATCCTTGAGTGACTTTTGATTGTGTATAAAAAGTCAGCCTTCACTTGTTCCTTTGAATGACATCGGGTGGAGTTCCTTTCTCGTATGTGTTCTTTCTTCTTGCAGGAACTTAACTCAGCAGGGTTTCCTGCTTATCAATGAGTTCCGGCTCTGATACCAATTGTTATTTCACTAGGAACACTACAAGAGGGGGGGTGAATTGTAGTGTGGAACTTATTGCCCAAATAATGCGGAATTTAAAACATAAGCAATAAGGAACTGAAAGTGCAAGAGAGATTTTTACGTGGAAACTTCTTGTCTCAATACAAGAAGAAAAACCGACCTACTCAGGATTTAAACTCTTCACTATAATAGGAAATCTCCTATTGATTCAACCTATTACATACTCAAGTTCCACTCGGAACTCCAACTCTCTCACAATCTCCACTCTATACTCTAGACTTAACTCTAAGTCTTTCAAGAGTTCCCACAACTCTTTACAAAAGGTTTACTCAAACCCTTCACCCCTAGATAGACTTCACCCTAAGTCTACGCATACACAATAAGAACTTACTCAAGTTCCTAACTCGAACTTACTCAAGTTCCTAACTCGAACTTGATACAAGAATTCACTCAAACCCTTTACCAAGTTCCCATTACAAGAGTTCACTCAAACCCTTTAACCCCAAACTCAAATACAGACGCTTGATAATTTGGTTTAACTCTAGTATATAGAAACTGAATAACTGTAAAGGAACATGGCACTCGTAGGAACTTGAAACTCAAAGGAACTGACTCAAACAAGGAATAGAAAATATAATTCTTTTGTAACGCTATTCCTTAAGCCAAACTTATGGAATGACATAAGTCTAACACTATGGAAAGACACTAGTCAGACAATTTGAAACTCAATTGAACTTGTATATTTATAGTAGTCTTTTAGAATGAACGTGGGATTAATCATGTGTTAGTGGTTAAACCATTATCCCATGATGTTCCTTACACGAAGGAACACGTTCCTTATCATGTCCCATGATCCCATGATCTCAATATGAACGTGGATATTTTTAGCCACAACTCCTAAGTAATAGGAGTTCCTTGAGCTTTATCCGAAAATCAGTTAGTTTATAAAACAGATTTATCATTAAAACTTAATTTTAATCTTTAAGAAAATATTATCTTTTAAATAAAATATTCATAAAAACCGGATAAATATTTTCTTATCTTTTTCAAAAAACAAAATCTTTTCCTTAAAAGATTTTCTATTAAAACTGATTTTCACTTGGGTAAAACTGATTTCCTATTATTTAGGCATGACTTACTCAACTTCATAATTGTACCGTTATATTACTGCACGCCTAAGTCTAGTTCCTTGTAATAGTTAGTTCCTTTAACTTAGATTAATAGACTACCACGTCTGTTCCTTTAGAGAGGAACAGACAGACAATTTCTTTAACAATACTCATTATACGTATTATAAATCTAGCTTTTTATTTTCCAAAAACTGAAAAGATAAAATTAAATTAATTAAAATCATATTTCCAAAGAAACCGATTTTATTAAAACTTATCTTTTATTTTAAAATAAAACTTATCTTTATTTTAAATTAAAACTTATCTTTTATTTTAAAACTAAAACTTATCTTTTATTTTAAAACTAAAACTTATCTTAAAACAACTAATGCACATTATTTATAAATATTTAACCACGTAGAGATTTATTAAGAAATAAACTCTAAATAAATTCTTATAGATTAAGATAATAATATGCATCAGATTTATTGACTCTTAAATACTTTTGACTCTAAGTTCCACGAGTTCCTTTGACCTTACGAGTTCCTTTAGACTTGTTCCATTACCTTTCATGTTTCCATATACTTACATGAATCCTAGAAAATAAACTCATATTTTCTGCCTTCATGCTCCATGCTGCTCCAACTCAAGAACCGCATGTTGATAGCTCCACCTTTGGAACTTCAGTGTGCTAGTTCCTTTAAGAAACTTCGCACTCATAGTTCCTGCTCAGGAACTTCTTGTTTCAACTCTGAAACGCTATATTGCTGCTCCCACTCAGGAACTGCTCCAGAACTTCATATTCAATGTTCCTCATAGGATGTACCTAGGAACCGCTCTATTTGTGTTCCTTATAGGAACTCTTTTAGGAACTTCATTTGTTGGATTACCTTCATGGTGTGATATATTCAACCTTTGATGACTTGTTTCATGTTAATGTAATATGCACATCTCAAACACACATGTTAGTTAGATAATCATCATTTGTTTACAATCATCAAAACACTACATGACTCAACAAATGATATGAAACTATCAAGTCCTAACCAAGGATTGATAATAACTATGGTTGCATTCACTGCCAAAGCTTTGGATTCTCTCCTAAAACGTTAGTTTCATAAGGAATAGGTTAAACTCAAAAATAACAGTAACTTTCATTAATGAACAAAACCGAAATATAAAGTACATAAGAGTCCTAACTCTAATGCAACGAATAAGCTTAAAGATAATAACAAACCAAACAAGATAAACTAAAACCTCCTACATGCCTAAACACACGGTTAAGTCATAGTCACTGCTACTAGTATTCTAACTCTAAAATAAATCAACAAGCCAACAAACTCGAATTCTAAGACTAGTAAATTACATAATTTCCTAACACAATTAGAAAACTACATAAGCATTCTAACAGAATTATCTAGGACTTGTCACCATGCTGCTATCACGTCCATGTATCATACTCCCCGTGTTAAAAAAAAATCTGCCCTCAAGTTTGGTCTTCGAAGCATGGGATTAAATCACATGAAGGGAATGTTGCACATAGCCATCACCTAGAAGCACCTTAGACGTCTTATATCCAACCTTCTCAACAACATCAAAGGGACCTTCATCAAGAGGTTCTCCATGTTAGTGACTCCCGTGATGTTTTTGCGCTGCAAGTGACAACCATACCTTATCACCAACTCCCATCTTGGTACCTTTACGCAAATGCAAAATTTGTTGTCGATGCTCCTTCTTTGTGCTTGTTGTCTCTAACACTTCACCATGGCACGAACTTAAGCACACATGAGCCCCATCTTGCTTCTCCATGCCCTTGTCTTGCTTCTCCTTTCCCTTGTCTTGCTTGGAAGAATGGCATTTTGGTGGTAATGGCTCGAGTATCAAACGCGTAGTACCCAATAGCACCAAATACTCATTTGTCTTCCCATTATGACGTACAAAGTGATCACTTTTCCATGACCTCCCAAGTAGTAAAGAACATGATGTCATAAGTATTGCATCACACCATATCTCATCATGATAATCACCAACTTTGAAATTAACCAAAGCTTGCTTTCTCACCCATACGCCACCATCATCATTCAACCAGTTTAGCTTGTAGGTATTAGGGTGTTTCCTTGTAGGCAATTGCAGTATGTTAGGAAATTATGTAATTTACTTTTCTTAGAATTCGAATTTGTTGGATTGTTGATTTGTTTTATAGTTAGAACACTAGTAGGAGTGTTCATGACTTATCCGTGTGTTTAGGTGTGAATTTTCATTTATTAAAGTACCTTGTCATTGATGTTGTGTTTGGACGCTGTAACATTTTGAATTTAGAACTTATGGGGTTTTTTTTTGTTACCCGATACAATCGCAAAATTATGCAACCCCTCATCCAAAGTTCCGGCTCCGCCCTTGCTAGAATGTTAATAAAAATAAAATAAGGAAATTAATAGAATAGTGAGAGGGAAAATGTACCTTGAATCTGGAGGAGGAGGAGGAGAATAAGGAAGATGAAATAGAAGAAAGTGGGTTGATAGAGTTAAGTGATGATTGAGTAGCGCCATTGTTGCAAATTATTATGATAACCATTGGCCAATGTAAATATACTGAAACTCATCATAATTGATAACTGATAGTACCACCTTTAATCAATAGACTGAAAGATTTCTTTTGATTATTAAAATCTCCTTCTTTTTCCTTTGTTTTCTCTCCATTTCTAACTCAGCCTTCAATTCTACAACCCGGGTTCTACCTGAATTCATCAACTATTGATCAAACTTAGAATTTGAAGAAATATTCATCTTGAGATTTAAACAAAGATGATGAATATACTTAGCACTAGCACTGTATTTTCTCTGTAATTGTTTGTGTTTAAGTTTGATAGGGTTACTATGATTAGTAAGAGTATTAGTAGTACTAAAAAAGGGATTATGGTACAGTTTCCAACTAATTTGACAAGTGGAATTAATGATTTCTTCATCTTCAAATATGATATGATTATAATGATTTCTAGGAAGATCATCAAGGCTGGCACTCATCATCATCATTTTTTTTGTGGGTGTTTTTTTTTAGACACTAATTAATCAAGCATCAAATCTAATTTATTAAAAGAAATAGATTTTGTTGCGTTTATTTAAGTAAAAAAAAACTTAATGATGGTCCCTTATTTCATTGATATTGTTTTGTATTGTAATGACAAACTGAATTACATGGTCTGCCCTCTGCTCTGCCATTATTTTCGAGCTTAGGTCGCGACTCGAAGATCGAGAAACGGCTGATGCAAACATGGTGCTTGTTGCCAACAACCATAGCAGCAAACAAGAGTTGATCATGTTACTCATCACTGAGTTATAAGTTTCTTTTTTGTTTTGTTTTGAACAGGTGTTACTTGAAGAAATAAGATAATAATAAGGCCCAAAATTATGAATTCAAGTAGTCAACAAAAAGCCTTATATTCCTATATAACAGTTCTATAGAATTCTAGAAATAATTGTTTACAGTTATGCATTAAGTAGAACATATTGTATGATGTTAGCTATATATGATGATGAAATTGTGTCAAAAGGGGTGATTTTATAAAGACTTAATGGATGTTATAGTTTAATTTTTCACCTAATCTTTTGCACTTTTTGCAATTTTCTTTTTGTTGGTTTCAAAGATAAACATTTCTCATTGTAGAACTATCTTCATGCATATCTAATAATACCCCTTTCATATGAACAAGAGTTGAACTCTTCTCATTTTTGTTCTCAGTAAATGGAAGTTTTACCTCTGTATAAACAAAATACACTCCTTCCATCTTATAAAAACTTTGACAATAAACATTGACCAATGTACCTCTATATACTTTTTCCGTTTTCTTATAATTTATACGCTTGTGATTTTTGTTTGTTTTTAAATTTTTCGGTTTCGGAGCATTTCTGGATTAACTGTTTTTAGTTTTCACCTACCTTGTACAGTTGTACTATTGGTAATGGGTGCTCTATCTACACTAGAAGAGCTAAGTATTGTTATTTTTGTGAAGAAGAACTGAATTACCGAAATACTTATGTATATTTCATTGTTGATTCCTTACATTACTTATTGGAATACTTATGTATATAGTTATAGTTATGACACTAAAAATAAAGTAAATATTTTTACGTATCTAATTATTTATGTTTATGCTACAATTGAGCATAATATGCTTAACAAAATGATTATTGATATATAATATTGATTTTGTATTGATGAATAATGAAAAAATGCAAAAAAAAAAAAAATGGTTTTTTGGTGGTCAACCGCATCAGTTAATAAATTAACTGATGCGGTTTCCTTCAGAACCGCATCAGTAAATAAATATGATCTGATGCGAGTTCACCTGATGCGGACCAAAACCGCATCAGTAAGTCCGGTTTTGACCGCATCAAATGGGCTTTTTTCCACTAGTGTGTATCTTTATCTAAGTCGATTTTAGGCTAAGCTACTTCTATCAATCCTTTCTTATATTCAATTCATATAGTTGAAATATAACATCTTCGTATCAGATCCAAACACATCCTACATCCATCCCAAACACATTCCCTAAATACAATACCAAGATCAAGCCAAGTACCCTAAAAATGGCAAGAACTCCTTCGAACCATGGAGGATGAAAAACGTGACACTAAGGCTAGAATGGCCTTAATGCAAGATAAAATTAGACAAATGTCTCTAACGCTAAGGACACAAGGAGGAAATGATGCTTTTGATGAGTCTAATAGAGAAAGTGATGAGACTTATAGAGCTCCTCGAAAGAATACCTTTCCCCCCACAAAATTTCAATGATATCAAGGTTGATATTCCTGATTATGATGGGAGGCTTGATGGAGATGAATTTGTTGAATGGTCAAGAACAGTTGTGATAGTCTTTGATTATAAATAAATTCTGGAGGATCAAAGAGTAAAGCTAGTGGCTCTTAAACTGCGAAAGTAGAAATCAACTTGGTGGGATAGTATATGCACCAAGAGGGAGAGATAAGACAAAGAGAAGGTTACGACATGGGAAAAGATGAAGAAACTACTCAGACAAAATTCTCTTCCTACTTACTATGTCCAAGAGAACTTTTCAAAGTTCCATCATTTGCAACAAGGCTCGAAATCAGTGGAGGACTATGCTAGAGAATTCGAAGCCTATCTCATGAAATTTGAAGTTCAAGAAGATGAACCTCAAACATTGGTAAGATTTTTTGGTGGTTTGATTTGGATCTTAAAATTGATAATGTAGTTGAGTTGCATCCTTTTTCCACTTTAGAAGAGTTGACCATCTTAGCTCACAAAATTGAGAAGCAACAAAAAGCCAAAGGTAAAATGGAGGCCTCACCCCCCTTCACAAAACTACTCCTTATGAAAAGCCAAACACAACCCTTTCTAAGCCTACCCAACCCTATGTCCCAAAAACGTCAACTACTACTTCTACCCTTACCCTAGATCGTGCCCCTAGAAGATGTTTTAGGTGCCAAGGGCTATGACATATTGCTTCTTTAACAAGAAGGTAGTGAGTCTTATGGAGTTTGAGGCCCTAGATGAGGAGAATGAAAAAGAAATTGTGGCGTATGAAGAGGAGGGCCATGAAGATGAAATTTTTAGTCTAGATGAAGGAGAATACTTGGTCGTGATAAGAGCATTGAGTGATGTGATAGACCATGAGGAGACACAATAAAGGAAGGCCATTTTACATAATAGATGCATTGCACCTGGATTATTTTTTGTTATATTTCAACTATATGAATCAAAATATAAGAAAGGATTGATAGAAGTAGCTTAGCCTAAAATCGGCTTAGATAGAGATACACCACTAAGTGATCAAAGGTTCCTTAGTTCACCACTTCACTTAAGCTAGCAAAGGCAAATCAATTAATGCACAAAGTATTAATCGAAGTATGATAAGCAATACCCAAGTTTTTGGATAAAAAGTCATGTCCTTTTCATTGAGTTCAATGTCCTATTTATACATGTCCTTATATCCTTTAATTTTCGAAAGATAAAACAAACTAATTAAACTAATTTAGCTTCCACTACTTCCACTAACTAATTACATAAGATCATGTCCTAAGTATTGTAGTTATGGCTTTGAACGTGTGAAGAGCTGTTAGAGGCTTCAAATGTGGTCGTTCGTCACTCTTCCAACCACTCACATATGTCTTCCTCAACTTCCCTTGAAAGATGGAGATTAGGCGCCTATCTTGTTGCTTGTGAGAAGGTGGACTGCTAAAAAGTAGGGAGAGGGTGTAACAACTTCATCCACACACTCCACTTGCACGCCATTCCCATGCATGCTTCATTGTGCATGCCTAGAATGTAGGAGTTTGTTGTAGACTTGTCCCAACATTGTCTAGGTTCATTTGAGGGTACGTATAGGTTCATTCATGCACATCCACGCTTCTTCCTTGCTTGTAGCTTTGACTCCTTGCTTGTAGATCCTCATTCACACGTCCACATGCTAAATTACAACCTAAATTGACTCTCTAACATAACAGAAAAAGAAATAAAACAAGTACAACTCATTACTTAACAATCTTTGGACATCAAGGAAATAAAGCATAAAACAAGTTGGTTACATGGCTAGTTCCCCAATTCTACCATGTTTGAGAGCATGTTCAAACATGTTGTTAGTGGCTATCAATTTCTTATTTTAGTTAATTTATTTAATCGTCAAAAAATCAGAAAAACTTAAGTTGTAATAGCCTATAAATAGTCCAAAGACTTGCAATGAAAAGTACATGAATTTTATGGCTTAAACCAAAAACTGTGTGTTTTTAACTTTGCTTAATACTTTGCATTCTTGGAGCGAAAGTCAAGTGTTTAGTGCCTATGATTAATTAACTTTGGCAAGTTAATTTGTGTTCTTACGAGCTTTTAGATTGCCTGGTGGTGTGACTTATCCAAATAGTTTAGGATTTTGCCCTTCAATCGAGCTTGTGGATTCAAGTCCTTCGATTGTCTCTTCTATCTCTTCTTGTGTAATTCGAGTTATACCTCCAATTATACAAAATCTTGGAATCAGATCTAAGCTTATATCCTAATCATTTCATCCACCATTAGACCCCAAACACATTCCCAACACCGTCCCAAACAATAACCAAAAATCGCAAACACAAAAACTTCCTAATTGAACTTGTTTAGCCATGGGAGATAAAGCTAATCCCCCTGCCAATTGGCGTGAAACAATGAGGATTTTAGAAGAAGAAAGAAGGGAGAGTGATGCACGAATGGCTTGTTACAAGACCAAGCAAGGCAGCTCCCAGTGAGACTCAATCACCAACGAGAAGGAGGTGATGATTCGGATGATGCAAGTGACATAACTTTGCATCCTAGAAGGCCTAATCCTTGTCCTTCTAATGATATTAAGGTAGATATACCTGATTATGATGGCAAACTTGATCCTGATGAGTTTGTTGAATGGATTAGAACCATTAAAAGGATGTTTAATTACACGTAAGTCCTGGAGGAAAAGGCTAAAGCTTGTAGCATTGAAATTGAGGAAGTATGCCTCAACTTGGTGGGCAAGTGTGTGCGCCAAGAGAGAAAAAATGGGAAAGAAGAAGGTAAGGAGTTGGGAGAAAATGAAGAAACTTCTCAAACAGAACTTCTTGCCTACATACTATGTGCAAGAGAATTTTTCAAAGTTCCATCACCTTAACAAGGAACTAAGACTGTTAAAGAGTATGCAAGGGAGTTCGAGGCTTACATCATGAAATGTGATGTAATGGAGGATGAGCCTCAAACTTTGGTGTGTTTCTTAGGAGGTTTGGACCCTTCTATTGAAAATGTGGTTGAGTTGCACTCATACTCAACCTTAGAAAAGCTAGTTCCGTTAGCTCATAAAGTGGAACGCCAAAACAAAAACAAATCCAAGGGTAAATGGGATTATTCTCGATCCTTTAGCAGACCACTCCACACTCTAAGCCAAACACAACCTCTTTTAAGCCAAACACATCCCACACTTCTAAACCACCCCAAAAGAATGAAACAAAGCCTAATGTACCAAGTAGCCCTCAAAGGTATTATAGGTGCCAAGGACTATGGCACATTGCCTCCGAATGTCCTAACAAAAAGGTTATAACTCTTGCGAAGTATGAAGTTGTAGATGATGGATATGAAGTAGAGGAGGAGGGGGAATATGTAGAGGAGAAAGAAGAAGGGCGTTACATAGGACGAGATGATGGTGAATGTTTAGTAGTGAGAAGAAGTCTTAGTGGCCTAGCTATTAATGACGATCAAATGCAACGAGAAGCCATCTTTCACACAAGTTACACCATAGGAGGCAAAGTCTGCTCCTTAATAATTGATGGTGGAAGTTGTACCAACATGGCTTCTCAAACCTTAGTCACTAAACTAAACCTAAACACTATCCCTCATCCTAATCCTTATGTGATTCAATGGTTGGATCAAGGTAAAGGCATACATGTTTCTTCACGTGTATTCCTAACTTTTACTATTGGAAAGGAATATAATGAAGAGTTGTGGTGTGATGTCATTCCCATGGATGTGTGCCATGTCTTATTGGGGAGACCATAAATGTTTGATAGGAAGATGATTCATGATGGCTATAAGAACACCTATGCCTTTGTTAAGAAATCAAAAGAAAATTGTTTTGACTCCTTTATATCTGAGGCAAAAGGAGAACTCTAACAATCAAACAAAGAAAAAAGTGTCCTTAACCACTCTCATTAAATAATCCTATCGTGAGTAGAAATCATTTCAAGAACTCATCTTGAGTGGTTTAGATCAAACTCCACCTCCACCAACCGAACCTCAAAACCCCTTGTTAACCCCTTTGCTTAAACAATTCAAGCATGTTTTTCCACAAGAAATACCCCCTAGCATACCCCCTAAACGAGACATTCAACACAAAATTGACCTTGTTCTCGGAGTTAGCCTACCTAACAAACCTGCCTATAGAACAAACCCAAAAGAAACCGAAGATATAAGGAGGCAAGTGGAGGAATTGAAGGTGAAAGGTTTGATTAGGGAATCTCTTAGACCTTGTGTTGTCCCTACATTGCTCGTGCCAAAGAATAATGGTGAATGGTGCATGTGTGTTGACAGTATGGACATCAACAAGATCACTATAAAGTATCATTTTCGTATTCCTAGGTTAAATGATCTTTTAGATGATTTACATGGTTCGAAAGTATTTTCAAAGATAAACCTAAGGAGTGGCTATCATCAAATTCGAATTCATGAAAGGGATGAGTGGAAGACAACCTTTAAAACAAAGGAAGGCTTGTATGAATGGCTAGTTATGCCATTTGGATTATCAAATGCACCAAGCACATTCATGAGATTGATGAACGAAACCTTGAAACCTTTTTTTGGTCGGTTTGTAGTGGTGTATTTTGATGGCATATTGGGAACCTTGAGAAATGTCATTTCTTCTCAAATCAGGTTGCCTTTCTTGGTGTCACTGTTTCACATGAAGGCATTGAAGTGGATGAGAAGAAGGTGCAAGCCATTAGAGAATGACCTATTCCATGTTCAATCCAACAAGTAAGGAGTTTCCATGGCCTAGCTTCTTTCTATAGAAGATTTGTTCGAGATTTTAGTACTCTCATGGCTCCTATCACTAAGATTACTAAACTTCAGCAATTTGAATGGAGTCCCCAAGCACAAAATGCTTTTGGAGAGGTTAAGCTACGCCTAACCACAACACATATCTTAGCTTTGCCAAGCTTTGAAGATATTCTTGAGGTAGAATGCGATGCCTCTGAAGTTGGTATTGGTGCGGTCCTTTCTCAAAGTGGATGCCCCATAGCCTTCTTTAGTGAGAAACTAAACGAAGACAAGAGGATGTATTCTACCTATGACAAAGAAATCTATGCTCTTGTGAGGTCCCTTGATCATTGGAGGAACTATTTGACTGCAAAAGAGTTCATTTTGCATTTGGATCATGAGGCCCTTAAATATTTGGATCATGGGAAAGAAGCTTACCTCTTCCTACACCACAACGACCATGGGAGGACATGAGCCTAGATTTTGTGACGGGGCTTCCTAGGACAAGGCAGAACAAAGATGCAGTGATGGTTGTGGTTGATAGGTTTTCGAAAATGGCTCATTTCATCCCTAGCCATACTACTCATGATGTAGTTCAAACGACCCTTTTGTACTTCAAAGAGGTAGTTCGTTTACATGGAGTTCCAAGAATCATGGTGATTGATCGAGACACAAAGTTCTTAAGTCATTTTTGGCTTACATTATGGAAGAAGATGGGAAAGAAGCTTAAGTTTAGACATCATCCCATCCACAAATTGATGGCCAAACCGAGCTAACAAATCGAACCTTGGGAACTTTGTTGAGGGCTTTAGCTACTAAGAGTCCAAGGCAATGGGAAGAAATGCTACCCCATGCTGAATTTGCATACAATAGGGTCCCTCTTAAGATCACTGGAATGAGTCCCTTCGAAGTTGTCTATGGGATCAATCCATGTACTCCTCTTGATTTGGCTCCTCTACCAATTCGAGACAAATTTAGCAAGGAGGATGATGAAAGAGCCAATGAGATTAAGAAGCTTCATGAGCTTGTGAGAGCAAGAATCACTTATGCTAATGAGAAGACTAAGCAACAAATTGAGAAGAAGAGGAAAAATGTTCAATTCTCTCCTAGAGATTGGGTATCGATTCATCTAAGGAAGGAGCGCTTTCCTTCTAAGAGACGTTTAATCCCTAGAACTGATGGTCTCTTCAAGGTCCTTGAGAAGATTAATCCTAATGCCTACAACATTGAGTTAACAGGTGATTATGGTGTTTCTTCTACTTTTAATGATTCGGACCTTAGTCCATTCTACGAGGATGAAGGTGATCTTCGAAATTTGAGGTCAAACTTTTCTCAACACGGGTAGGATGTTGTAGATGGTGATGATGCTGCTTCACCATTGATGGTTATCAAGGATACAAAGCTCATCCACTTGGTTGGCGATTGTATCTTTCTCATTAAACTTGATGCGTTAAATGCTTCTTTCATGGAAGTATTTAATTTGATTCATTAAGTTATATCTTTCTATGCTTTGATTGTTTTTCAATTCGAATAAGTTAGATTTTTAAGTCCTTAAATCCATAGGAGTTATTTGGTTTCCTTCATTGTTTGCGTCTATGATATGTTCATTATATTAGTTTATTTTGAGTTGTATTTATTTCATAGTTTAACATAGCCTTGTAAATCGTTGTAATCCTTGTACGTTCATCATTTCCTTAGCATAAGTTGTAAAGGAGCAAGTTAAATAAAACAAGGAACATGAAAGAGCAGCGTGCAAATGTTTGGAGAAATAGGAGTTTGGTGAGCCTCATTCACACGTCAAACAAGAGCAACAACTCTCCCTATATTTAGGCATAGTCCTAGTGATTCTTGGAGTGTTTGAATAGCAGCAACAAGACACGCACAAGGAGGGAGTAAGACGCCACAATTATAAGAGAAGTAGATACTCCTTGAGCATGTTGCACACTAGTCGTTTGTAGCTTAGTTAGTTGCTTGGTCAGTTGCCCACTTCTACCATGTTTTAGAGCATGTTCAAATATGTTGTTAGTGGCTATCAATTTATTTTTTAGTTAATTACTCTAATTGTCAAAAAATCAAAAAAATTTAAGTTGTAATATCCTGTAAATAGTCCAAAGACTTGCAATGAAAAGCACATGACTTTTATGATTTAAACCAAAAACCATGTGTTTTTAAATTTGCTTAATACTTTGCATTCATGGATTGGAATTCAAGTATTTAGTGCATATGCTTAATTAACTTTGGCAAGTTAATTTGTGTTCTTAGGAGATTTTAGATTGCTTGGTGGTGTGACTTATCCAAGTAGTTTAAGAGTTTGTCATTCAATCGAGCTTATGGATTCAAGTCCTTCGATTGTCTCTTCTATCTCTTCTTGTGTAATTCGAGTTGTATCTCCAATTATACAACACCACTAGAGGCATTATATCATTGTAAATGAGTTCATTCTCCATTTCGATCATGAAGCCTTGAAGTATCTTCAAAGCCAACAAAAATATTAACTTAGACATGCCAAATGGGTGGAATATCTTCAAACATTCCACTTCACAAACAAACACAAGGCTGGAAAGATGAACAACAATGCGAATGCGTTGTCATGAAGGTATTTGTTGCTTACTACATTAAGTCCAAAGGTGATGGGGCCCGAATTGTTGAAAGATTGTTACAAAGAAGACAAGGAGTTTGGTGTTTTGTTAGAAAAATGTCATAACCATGCTCAAGGGGATTACTATCTACTCAAGGGGTTTCTTTTCAAAGGAAATCGCCTATGTATCCTTAGGCATAGTGTTCGTGAGTCATTGATCAAAGAGTTCCATGAAGGTGGCCTTGCTGGTCACTTTGGTATTGAGAAGACAATCATGCTCGTGAGTGAATATTTCTTTTGGCCTAAATTGGCAAGAGATGTGGAGTTCTTGATCAAAAGGTGCTTAGTTTATCAAAAAGCTAAGGAACATTTACTACCTCAAGGGTTGTTCATTCCCTTTCCTATTCCACAAGCACCATGGGAGGATATAAGTTTGGATTTCATTACTGGATTACCTAGAACCCAATGCAAAAAAGACTATAATGGTGGTGGTTAATAGGTTTTCTAAGATGGCACACTTTGTGGCGTGCCATACTACTGATGGTGATGTGTTTATTTGCTAACTTGTATCTCAGGGATGTTGTTTGTTTGCATGAAGTTCCTAAATCAATGGTGAGTGATCATGATTCCAAGTTCCTAAGTCATTTTTGGCTTACATTATAGAATAAGATGGGAACTAAGCTCAAGTTCAGTACCTCTAGCCACCCCCAAACCAACGGCCAAACTGAAGTCACCAATAGGACCTTAGGTACCTTACTTCGAGCGTTAGCCACAAAAATCCTTAAACAATGATAGGAGATGTTGCCTCATGCTAGTTTGCCTATAACTGAGTTCTTAGCAAGACTACTGGTCTTAGTCCATTCTTTGTGGTCTATGGTCAAAACCCTTGCACCCCTTTAGACTTAATTCCTTTTCCTACCCCATAAAATATATCCATGAAGCAGAAACACGAGCCCAAGAGATCCAAAAGCTATATGAGTATGTGAGAGAGAAGATTGCCAAAGCCAATGAGAAGGTGAAAGAAAGATTGGACAAGACGAAGAGAGATGTTCAGTTCAAGCCAAGGGACATGGTTTGGATTCATCTTAGAAAGGAACGTTTTCCTACTAAGAGGAAATATAAACTAATTCCTAGATTATATGGTCCATTCAAGGTGCACAACAATGCTTACAAGATAGAGTTACAAGGAGATTATGGCATTTCAACTACTTTCAATGTTGTTGATTTGAGTTCATTCCATGATGAAGATGAAGATGAAGAACTACCTAGCTTCAGATCAAGCTGTTCCGAAGAAGGGGATGATGATGGAGGTCCATCCATTGATCCACAACTCAGGCACATGGTAGCTACAACTTTAACAGATGTCTATAATTCTATCATTTTATGTTAGTCCATTGTTAGTGAGTCCATAGCTAGCTTAGTTAATTAATTTTTATGATTAGCTAAGTTAATCACTATCCTTATTGCTTTATTAAGTCGTTAGGAGATTTGTATATACTCTTAGTTAATTTAATACTATGTTAGATTAACTAGGTTAGTATTAATTGTCTTTATTTTTTTCTAAATTCCGAAAATCACAAGTCCGAAAATGACTATGTAAACTAAGTAGTTAAGTCGTAATTTGAATTCTAGTACCTAGGGTTTGCTTTGTAACTACTGCTATGAAGGAAGAACTTATGAGAGGTTAAGTAAAGCAAGGAAAGAGGCGCCTACATCAAAGGAAAGAAGCTAGGGTTTGTTAGCATGAATCTAAACACTTTATGCTTATGAACCTAGAAATTTGGACTTGATCAAGGTAGTTCTTACATTGGTGTTGTGCTACTTAGCCTCCTTCAGGTTTGCTTGCTTCCTTTCCCCTACATTGGTGCCGTGCATATTCAAAGAAGGAGACCTTGGGCGCCACTCCAACAACTATTCAACAACAAGCTCCTATTTTCAGGGAATTTGGAGTGGAACCTGGAGAAGAGCATGGAGCGAGGGAGTTAGCAATGGCCACATACAACCTATTCCCACATTTTACTTGGCCTAAGACATGATCCCATGTACTTATTTAGTGGAAGTAGTGGTAGTTTATTAGTTTGCTTTATTTTTATTGTAATTATGGACAACAAGACATCGATAAATATGGACATGAAATGAAATGAAAGGACATGAATTTTTATCCAAAAAATGAGTATTGCTTATCATACTTCGATTAATACTTTGTGCATTAATTGATTTTCCTTTACTAGCTTAACTTTTAGCTTAAGTTAAGTGGTGAACTAAGGAACCTAAGATCAACTTAGTGGTGTATCTTTATCTAAGTCGATTTTAGGCTAAGCTACTTCTATCAATCCTTTCTTATATTTCGATTCATATAGTTGAAATATAACATTTTTTCCCCAACATTGTTTAACATTATGGTCCATCTCATTGTCCATTATTTTGAGAAATTAAGTTGTGTGGTCCAGTGTTTTTGGGGTGGTGCTATCCTTTTGAGCGATATATGGGTAGTTTGAAGGGTAAAGTTTAAAATCCTGCACAACCAGAAGGTAGTATAATTCAAGGGATTGTGGGTGAAGAAGTCAGTAATTTTGTGGCTGAGTATTTTGCTAGAGTTGATCCTATTGGACTTCCAACATGTCGACACGAGGGAGGATTGAGGGTAAGGGTACAATCGGTTCTAAATTGATCTCACCTTCTGTAGAGAAGCGTACACAAGCTCACTTATTTGTGTTACATAATGTATAAGTTGTCCATCCTTATTTAGATGAAAATATAAAGAAATTACGTGTTAGAAACCTTGGAAAAGGAATAAGGACATTGACGCAAATGCATAACAAGACGTTCATTGACTGATTTCATAAACGAGTTGTGAAAGATCTGGATGAAAGTTATCCTGAAACATTCAATTGGTTAGCATTTGGTCCTCGTGAAGCTGTAAGGTCTTATGAGGGTTATGATATTAATGGGTATATGTTTTAGACTGAACGTCAAGATCTGAAGTCGACATCGCAACAAAATAGTGGTGTTTCACTTGTGGCATCATCTACACAATACGCAAGCTCGAAGGATAAGGCGCCTATACTTGTTGACATCAATTACTATGGGCGAATTGAGGAAATATGGGAGTTGGACTACTATAATTTTCATATTTGCTTCTTGCGTTGCAAGTGAGTTGACGATAATCAACGTTGCGTAAGAAAATATTATCCTTACAGATTCACTCTTGTGGACCTTGGTCTTCTACATGAAACTCAAGAGCCATTTTTACTTGCATTACAAGTTAAACAAGTATTTTATGTAACTGATCTTGCTAATAATAAGTGTAATACCCCAAATTTTCAAAGCTTATTTCATTATTTATTAAAGTTTAATATTATTTCTACTTAAATTTATTTTTATGATAATACAATTTTATTTGATAACTATGTTTACTAAAATAATGATTTCATTTAGTTTTGATTTATTTAACAAGTTTAAAATAAATCATTTACTTGTTTTATTATTCATTTCATTGTTTCTAATTAATTAAACTCTATACTTTTGGTTGTGGGTATCCTTGTTCAAGTTGTCCATCCTTCTTAGGGTATCATTATCGGTAGTCTGCAGTGAGAGTCTTGAGAGCAAATTTTGGTGAGTCTTGAGAGCAAATTTTGGTGAGTCTTGAGGAAAACCAGCGATATTTTTAACAAAGACTTTCATGAGTCTGGAATGGAGTTTGGAAATCCAAGACTCTATCAAAGACTCCTCTAGTGGGCCCATGCAAGCAATTTGTTTTTTTTTGGTAAACCAACAAAGCAATTGTGTGATATGAGAATACCAAAAACACCATTCTACAATATGTTTTTTTATATATAAAAAAAAATCATTATAACAAAGAACCTTTTTTTTTTTTGAAAAATTATAACAAAGAACCTATAAATAAGTAAATAACCCTTTGTGTGCAATTTTTATTTTTACATGATTTTATGTAATCAAAAATAAGTAAATATTTGTTATTCTCATTACATGATTTTATGTAAGCAAAATAAAATAAAAAAAATGAAATAAAGTAAATATACAACAATATGTTGAACATTTTATAGAGAGTCTGAGGGATAAAGTGTAAAACTGCAATGAATTTGGAATGAGTCTGAAGAATATAAAGTAGGTAAAAGTTAGTGGAAAGCTGATGTGGCACAGTCTGAAGTTTAGAGAATAGTCTCAGGGATAAACACACCCTTAGCAATCCAAAACCCAAATACCAAGTTCAAGTCCATAAACCACATGTCTTTAGTCAAAAAGAAAAAGATAAAATAAAAACAAAATAAAAAGAAACAGGAAACTGAAGTTCTTCCTTCATCTCCCTCCCTTCTTCTTCGTCTGAATTCCAGCTCAAAGGAGCCAAATTGGTCAACAATTCACAACTTTTGTCAGTAGAAAATTGAATTTCCAATCCACAATATCAGATTTTAGGGGCAAATTTGCAAAGGCTAGACACCATAGCCCTCACACCTCACTTCCACCATTAATGGAACTTGACCAAAGCTCCAAATTTCTGACCAAATTCCTCTATAAATACTGAACTTTACTCACCAAATGACTCAAGCAAAAAATTCAAAAAGGTTTGCTTCTATTCCTTTCTCTTCTTCTTAATTCCTGAATTTTTATATTGCAAATTAAAAATGAAATCTAAACCACCAAACGCAACTCCTTTGTTTCTTTCCCCATCGGAAACCGCCACCTTTGCCACCCTGAACCTTCTGATTTTCGGCTTGCAAATGCCGCGAACCGCCAGCCTCTACCCCCCTTAATTCGCGCAGCCCACACTATCGCCTTTCGGTCGCGCCCAACCACCACGAACCACCACAATCCAGCCTGCCTCACTCACCACCAAAACCTCGACCCTGAAGTCCGTCGCCTAAACCTTGCCGTGCGCCGGCCAAAACCCAGCACCACAAAACTTCTTCCTCCTTTTCCCCTGTTTCGCTCCTCTGCTGCCCCCCTTCCTTTCATTTTCCTCTGTTTTATTTATCAAGTTTGAGAAACTGATTTTTTTTTTGTTTTTAAAACTTTCCCCCTTCCTTTTTCCTTTTTAATTTATCTAAGTTTTAATTAGTTGTTTTTTTTTTTTACTTTGTTTACTTTTATATTTAAAACGAAAACCCATAACTTTCCTAACTAGCTTACTTAATTAAGTTAGTATGTTTTAGTTTCACTTAATCTTTTATAACTTATATGTTGTATAATATGAGCACTATAAGAGGGGGGTGAATTATAGTGAGAGAATAGCTATACTTTTTACGGAATTAAAAGTAAATTTGGGAAGAAACAATGGGAACACGAGAGATTTAGCGAGGAAAAACTTCCTAGGCCTAGTAGAAACAAACAACCTCGACCACAAGGGATTTTAAACAACTTTCCACTATAATAGGCCAAAACAACTCTGATTACAACCTATTACTTTTCTCTCGATTCTCAACTTAAGTCACTCAACTCAAGTTCCCAACTACAGTTCCCACAATTGACGTTCCTCTCAAACTTCACTCGAAGTTCCTTTCTCTTTCTCTTTCTCTTGCTTCACTCAAAGCTTCTCACACTTACAAGAGTTCACTCAAACCCTTTTCTCAAAAATACACTTTGTAAAAACAATGGAAGAGTAATAAACTCGATTAATGTAAGTATGAATTCTCTTAAGGAAAAGGCACTGACTCTTTTAGATAACTAAGACAAATTAGCTAAGTCAGACACACTTTGTTCAAATGAATTAGGCGCCTATTTATAGACAATTACGACAAGACATGTTCTCCACTAATTAAACCATTATCATATGATCTCCATGATTTTAATTAATTAATTAAATTAAATTACTTATTCTATGTCATGTAAAGCATCCCACTAAACCACTACTTCACTCCATAAGGGAAGCAATAACATATTACGTGGTTTTACAAAACTTGGAGAATAATTAAACTCATTTAAATTAATTAAATACTTGGAGGATAATTAACTGAGCCACTAAATCCACTAACTACAAAAATCGTGTAGCAGTATCTTTAGGCGTGTAATCCAGTTTTTAGGAAATAAAATAAATTATTTACTCTAGCTAGTTTTTAGGAAAAATATCTTTTATTAAAATATCTTTGATAAAATCGAAAAACAGTTTTATATTTTAAAAACCGAAACATTTAAAAACCGGAAAGATATTATTTTTGAAAACGAAATCTTTTAAATAAAATATAAAAGATAAAAGATAAAAAGATAAGATTTGAAAATCGGTTAAATTAAAATCAAAAAATCTTTTTAAAATCTTTTCCTAACAAAGTTAAACTAAATTCCTAAAATAGTGGATCTTAGTTAAAACAACCCTAAAAACTCTAACAACTATATTGGGCGCATATTTAACTTAGGCGCACAATATTTAGAGACTCTTAGGAGTTCCTAAATCAGTTTTAAGTCTTGTTCCCTAACCTTGTTCCTATAGTGCCAGGTCTGTTCCTTTCATGGGAAGAGAACCAAGTTCCTTTGAGAATTCACCACGAACTTAATTAAGCTTTTACTCAATCTTGACATGAAGATAATAAATACACCCTAATGTATTCTAATCTTCATTCCATGCTTGATTCTTCATCTCTCGAACATCTTTACTTCGATCTTGATTAATTCTCCGTTTTAATCTTCAATCAAGTATTCTCTTAGCTCGAGCATGAATTACCTTGCAACAATATAAATAAAATATACTATGTCTTTTGTGGTTAGGTCATCTTCAAAACTCAAGGGTCAACATTATAAATGTTTCTTGATTTTCTAAAGCAAGATTAGGAGTGTCATAAAGTTAGTTTTCCCATGTTTAAAATAATTGTTCAATTTAATAAAAATTAAGTTATAGTAATTTCGTAAGAACTTAAAATGATTTAATTTGATTTATAAACTCTCTTAAAGATCATTAAGAATTTCTGTAAACTTATTTGGATTAATTAAATTATTTATTTTATATACGTATACAAAAAGGGGTTATTTAGGAACTAACTTAGATCTCGTTAACATCTATTGTAGACTCCGATTTCGTAGACGAGGAATATCAAGAGTGTTAATTCGTACTGTGAACTTAACTTTTGGGCATGTGTCACGAGGTAATCTTTGATGTCCATCTAAACATAGATCCCGTTAGCGTAAAACGAATTGATTACGTGATTATGTGCTTATAAAATATATAAGCATGGACTATAATTCATGATTATCGACTTAATTCGGATTATGAATACGAATGACAAAATGAATAACGACTATGGATTTTGACGATTATGAATCATGACATCGGATGATGCACGATATGATAAAGATGTTTATTATAACGTTATTAAAATCGCTTAATGTCATTTAGTAATGTTATGGTTATTATTATTAATATCGTTATTGTTATTACTATTATCATTATGAGTATTATTATTATTATTATTATTATTATTATTATTATTATTATTATTATTATTATTATTATTATATATCATTATGATTATTATTATTATTATTATTATTATTATTATTATTATTATTATTATTATTGTTATTATTATTATTATTATTATTATTATTATCATATATCATTATGATTATTATTATTATTATATATCATTATGATTATTATTATTGTTATTAATATTGGTAAATTGTGAAAGTCGGAATTAGTAAGAACTTGTGATAATGAATTGATTATAAATCTAAAGTGATAAATGAACTCAAGTGACGGTTGTGTTTATAAAATAAGTTATTGAAATTTCTATGAATGGATTGATATTATGATGGATTGAATATGTTCACACTGGATTGAACAAGATGACATAAATTGAACAAGATGACGTAAATGTGTACGTGATTTATGTGATGACGTGAATTAAAAGATGTTAATCACATAAAGTGAAATATTGGAGGGAGATGATGAACAGGTTGCCCTGTATGAGTGGTTCAGCGGCCCATACAGGTTCTCTGGTTACTATGCTGATTATTATGTTACTGTCTTTCTTCTATCTTGTTGTGATCCAAGTAGAAGGGGTGTGCACACTAGGGACTCTGTTATATGGCCATTGTGATATTCGTAGGTGGTTACAGGGGTTCACCCCGGCCTACAAGTAGGTGGTTACAGGGGTTCGCGCCGGCCTACAATCTTGAAGTAAGTGGCCTGGTTACAGGGGTTCGCCCCGACTTATTGGCGTTCTCTTTCCTCTCCTTGAATATCAGGATTAATTGAATTAATTATGTGATTATTCAATGTATATATATGTGTATATGTGCTACGACTTCCAAAAACTATTAATCTACTATTTTACGAATTGAACTTAAGTGTTTTACGGGATGGAGTTGGAATTACTCAGTATTTTTTATTTTTGGGAGCTTGTCTTTCTTGTCTCTTTTCAATGTATTTGTGCAGGTGGGTGATCGATCTGGGGAATAAAAAGGGAGATCATTTAGAGTTGTCATCCACTTAGCATATGATTAGCTTCCGCTGGAACTCTGAAACACTTAATTAATTAGTAATGTTTAACGAACGATTTACTTTGGTTGTAAAGATTAATGAATTTGAGTTTAGTTTGTTTTTAGTTTAGCCTTGCCTTTTTTTCCAAGGAGATAAGTGCGGTGGTAGCACCACCCGTCGAGTTTAACCCTCGTGGATTTTCTCCCCCAAACCCGAGCTTTGTCGATTAAAGAAGGGTTCGAGTCGGTGGGGGTGTTACATAATGGTATCAGAGCGGAGTTAGATTAACTAGGGAAAGATTAAAATTATTAAAATGTGGAGATTAAGGAAAATGAATCAAATAGGTTTAAACTTAAAATTTGTTCGGAAGTCAAGATAATAAAATATTTAGGAGAAATGAATTAGGATTAAAATATAATTTAAGGATTTAGTATGGGTACAAATGGGTTATGTGTGCATGTATAAAAGTACTCGTTAAAGGTACTTATTAATTATTTATATTTTATTAGATTGCCAGGACATGTTTGACCGTCAGGAAATGCACCGGAACCCCTCGTCAAGGACCTTACCTTCTAAGGATAAGGGTAGGAGAGTCCATTTCAGCTTACATCTATAGGTTGCGATTAAACATGAAGTGTTACCATCTTAATGAAGGTCACGGGTATTTGGATTACCTCACGCCACAAAAACAAGCCGATGTTTTAATTCACACTCTTCCCAAGGATGGCCCTTATGTCGGACTCAAGAATGAATACTCGGATATTCTGAAAAATGAAAGGCTAAACTATGAGCGATACACATGGAAAGGGAAGTTATATCTCACGTTGAGTTACCTGGAGAAAAGAATACTCGATGCTAGAGCCAAGTGGCTTAATGACTACGTAACCTCCGACGACGATGAACCCGACTATAGTGACAATGAAGAAATAGAAAGAAGCCCTGCCCCACCCGTTGAAAACTATGGTGAAAATGAAAATGAAGATGAGGAAGAAGACACGTCCGAGGATGAAGAGTAAAACCTTCAACCCTTGCTAGCCTAACCACTCGGAATCTAAACTCGTACTAGATTTATTAACGTTAGTGTTAGCTTATTTGCTTTGTGATGCTAGTATTTCTTAGTTACGGAAACTAAGATAACTCTTATGTGATGAAATGTGCATGAGTAATGAAGTGATGAAATTTTGGTATATGACCTGAGTATACTGTGTGGAAAAGTCAATGAATCGAATGAGCTTTGATTATGTATTTATGTGGACTATCCCTTATTTAAAGATCAATGTGAATGGTGGGAACACCAATGTGAATAACGCAGGTAGCTTCTGCAATACATTTATACGCGATCTAGAGGAAGGCGACAAGAAAACCAAATGGCCGAAACTCCGGAACAAGTTGCAACACGACTTAGGACTCTGGAGCAACTAGCTCAGAGCTTTGGCTTAGTCCTTCAAAATCAGCTCAACAACAACCACCATGGAGATGATCCGCAAGCTGCCATAGCGAAAAAAATTTCCTCTTTGAAACCACCAATCTTTGTTGGTAGAGAAGACCCATTACTTCTCGAGAATTGGATAAGAGACTTCGAAAAGATTTTCACGACCAGGGGTACGCCTGAGTCCCAAAAAGTAGACCAAGCGACCTTTTACTTACATGAAGACTCTGATACTTGGTGGGAAAGTGTATGACCCATTGTTAAAGCTCAAGAGAACTTTAACTAGGAAGCGTTTAAGATAGCGATTAAGGCTTGATTCTTCCCCGAGCACATTCGTAGGCAGTACTACAATGAGTTTAGTAGGTTCAATCAGAGCTATAACATGAGTATGCAAGAGTACACTCAGAAATTCAATGAGTATGCCCGCTACTGTAGTTCCAGCTGAGGAACTAAAGCTCAGAAGTTTGAAGACGGACTTAAGTTTGATCTTCAGACTCGAATGGGAGGTACTACCTCAACTACTTTCGCAGAGGCGTATGCTAAGGCCTCAAACTTAGAGAGAATTCTGCAGTGTGAAAGAGAGGTGCTAAGTAGACATAAAAGAAAGGAACCTGCAAGCACAGCAACAACCAAGGGTATGATAAAGGCCCAACAACAACAACAATGGTGGAAACAACAACAACAATGGTGGACGCTACAACAACCGCAACAATCAGAATGCTGGACAACAGGCCCAACAAGGAAATAGGATCCAAAGGAACTTTGTTTGAAAGAAGTGTACCAAGAGCCACCAGGGATTCACTTGTCATGGTGAAAGGATCAAATGTTTCGAATGTGGAGAAGTAGGTCACAAATCGTTCAATTGTCCCAAGAATCAAGCTCAAAATGGAGCAAATGCGAACAATGGTAACAATGACAACAATGGAGGTGGAAATAGAATTCAAAACGTCAATAACAACCTTCCTAATGGAGGAAATGCTGCACAGAACGAAAACCAGAACAACCACTCTTTTGGAAGTGGAAATGGAAACTTTGGAAAGAATGGCAATGGAGGCTACACCAATGGAAGAATCAATGTCATGAGCCGAATGGAAGCTGACACCGATGCTAACGTTGTGACTGGTACTTTTCTCGTTAACTCAAAACCTGCTTATGTAATCTTTGATTCAGAAGTGTCTCATTCTTTTATTTCTAGCACTTTTGTTAACAAGTATCCCCTCGAGTCTACCCAGGCTTGTCGGGCCAATATAGCCATGCCCACAGGTGAAACTGTTTCTTGTAAATCTCTTTTCCAAAATATCCTTGTAGTCATAGCTGGTACTGAATTACTGGCCGATCTTATTCTTTTTGATCTAAAAGACTTTGACTTTATCTTGGGAATGGAATGGTTAGCTAAGTATAAAGCTAAAATTGACTGTCATAACCAGAAAATATCTCTTAGAGGACCACAGGGAAATAGGATATCTTATAAAGGAATAATCTTCCAGCCTGACGTCAAAATAATCTTTGCCCTGAACCTTCAAGCCTATCTTAGAAAAGGCTACCCAGTCTACCTATGCCAAGGGATGTAAGCGTGGAAAATGAGGAGTTGACTTAAATTCCGGTAGTAAAGGTATTTTCGGATGTATTTCCCGAAGAGTTACCTGGAATGCCGCCAGTCACAAGAGTTGACTTAAACACCCACCTATCTCCAAGGCTCCGTATCGAATGGCAATTGGTGGAATTATTGGAAAAAGGGTACATTCGACCTAGTGTTTCGCCTTGGGGAGCCCCAGTATTGTTTGTACAGAAGAAAGACGGATCTTTGAGATTGTGCATTGATTATAGGGAGTTGAATAATGCCACGGTGAAGAATAAATATCCGCTTCCGAGAATCGAGGATTTGTTCGATCAACTTCAAGGTGCAACAGTGTTTTCAAGGATCGATTTGAGATCGGGTTATCACCAATTGCGGATTGCTGAAGAACACATCCCGGAAACAACCTTTCGTACGAGATATGGCCATTATGAGTTCACAGTTGTGCCTTTTGGAGTCACTAATGCGCCAGCAGCTTTCATGAATCTCATGAATAGGACTTTCCGGCCATACCTGGATAAGCTCGTGATAGTATTCATTAACGATATATTAGTGTACTCGAAGGATAAAGAAGATCAATTAAGAAAAGTATTGGAGATTCTTCGAGAAAAGCAATTGTACGCCAAATTATCAAAGTGTGAATTTTGGTTGGAAAACGTATCATTTTTGGGTCATGTGATATCAAAGGAAGGCGTTTCAGTAGACTCGTTGAAGATTCAAGCAGTGACCGATTGGCCTCAACCTAAGAACGTCACCGAAGTAAGGAGTTTCTTGAGTTTAGCCAGATACTACCGAAGATTCGTAAACGATTTTTCAAGAACGGCCCAACCTCTCACTAACCTGATGAAGAAAACAGCAAAATTTGATTGGGATGATAAGTGTGAGGAAGCATTTCAAGAGTTGAAGAAAAGACTTACAACAGCCCCAGTA
Source organism: Beta vulgaris subsp. vulgaris (assembly GCF_026745355.1). NCBI lineage: Eukaryota > Viridiplantae > Streptophyta > Magnoliopsida > Caryophyllales > Amaranthaceae > Beta > Beta vulgaris. The sequence continues at coordinate 34,318,397 of NC_079204.1, forward strand.
TTGACATTACCCTCTAGAGTAGAAGGATTTGAAGTTTATAGTGATGCCTCGAAGAAAGGTTTTCAGTGTGTTTTGATGCAACGTGGCAAAGTAGTGGCCTATGCGTCGAGACAACTCAAACCGCATGAGCAAAATCACCCTACTCATGACTTGGAGTTAGGAGCAATCGTGTTTGCACTGAAAATTTGGAGACATTACTTGTACGGAGTGCAGTGTAAAGTCTATATAGATCACAAGAGTTTGAAGTATCTGTATACGCAAAAGGAGTTGAACATGAGACAAAGACGCTGGCTAGAGCTTATAAACGATTATGATTTGAAGATAGTGTATCAAGAAGGAAAAGTAAACAAAGTAGCTGACGCGTTGAGTAGGAATAGTGCTCATTCGCTAAACGTGTTGATTTCGGCAAATGAACTGTGTGAAGAGATCAAGAGATTGAGTTTGAAAATAGTTAAACCCGGTTATATGAAAGCTCAATTAAATGCTGTTACTGTTGGACCAGACATATTTGCGGAGATTCAGGTGAAACAAGGTGCAGATAAGTGGTTGAGTAAGTTAAGAGAGATGAAAGAAAGTGGTCAAGCACCGGAGTTCGAGATCGATGACAATGGTGTTGCGAAGTATAAATGAAGATTGTATGTGCCACAAGACGAGGAAGTCAAGACGAGAATTCTAAGGGAAGCTCATAGTTCGCCGTATTCTATATATCCAGGAGGAGATAAGCTTTATAAGGATTTGAAGAAGCACTTTTTGTGGCCTAAGATGAAGCAAGAAGTAGCCGACTTCGTGGCAAAATGTTTGACCTGCCAGAAGGTGAAAATACAATATATGAAGCCTGGAGTAAAATTGCAACCTTTGGAAGTGCCAGGATGGAAATGGGAATCTATCTCTATGGATTTCATCATGGGACTACCGAATACCATATCGGGAAAGAATGCAATATGGGTAATAGTGGATCGTTTGACTAAGACGGCAAGATTCGTGACAATGAAGGATACTTGGTCGTTGAAACAGTTGGCCGATGCTTACTTTAATGAGGTAGTTAGGCTACATGGTGTTCAGAAGGACATCGTTTCGGATAGGAACTCGGGATTCTTATCTAAATTCTGGAAACAGCTCCAGACAGCCGTGGGTACACTATTGAAATTCAGCACAACTTTCCACCCAGCAACAGATGGTCAAATAGAGAGAACCATACAGACCTTAGAGGATATGTTGAGAGCATACGTGATGGATTTCGAAGGATATTGGGATGATCATTTGATGTACATTGAGTTCTTGTACAACAACACTTATCACTCGAGCATAGGAATGGCACCATATGAGGCATTGTATGGACGAAAATGTAGGAGTCCTATATATTGGAGCGATGTGAACGAGTCGTTGAATTTAGGACCAGAAATGGTAGAAGAGACTACCAACAAGGTGAAGTTGATTCAAGAGCGCATGAAAGCAGCTCAAGATCGACAAAAATCGTATGTCGATCAAAGGAGACGAGATTTGGAGTTTGCAGTTGGAGAGAAAGTGTTACTGAAAGTTTCACCAACCAAGGGAGTAATGAGGTTTGGTAGGAAAGGAAAACTATGTCCTAGTTATATTGGACATTATGAGGTATTGGAAAGAATTGGACAAGTGGCTTATAGGTTAGCCTTACCTACAGAATTAGCCAAGGTTCATAATGTTTTTCATGTGTCACAACTTCGTAAATACATCTCTAACCCCTCCCATGTTATCCAACCTGAAACCATTGAACTAGATGAGACCCTTACTTTTGAAGAACGTCCTATTAGAATCCTTGATTCCAAAACAAGAAACACCCAAATAAAACTGGATGAGACCCTCACTTTTCACCAATCATTTACTTGTTTTATTCTTCATTTCATTATTTCTAATTAATTGAACTCTACCCTTTTGGTTGTGGGTATCCTTGTTCAAGTTATCCATCCTTGTTAGCAATCCAAAACCCAAATACCAAGTCCAAGTCCATAAACCACATGTCTTTAGCCAAAAAGAAAAAGATAAAATAATAAAAAGAAAATAAAAAGAAACAGGAAACTGAAGTTCTTCCTTCATCTCCCTCCCTTCTTCTTCGTCTGAATTCCAGCTCAAAGGAGCCAAATTGGTCAACAATTCACAACTTTACTCAGTAGAAAATTAAATTTCCAATCCACAATATCATATCTTAGGGGAAAATTTTCAAAGGCTAGACACTAAAGCCCTCACACCTCACTTCCCCCATTAATGGAACTTGACCAAAGCTCCAAATTTCTGACCAAATTCCTCTATAAATACTGAACTTCACTCACCAAATGACTCAAGCAAACATTTCAAAAAGGTTTGCTTCAATTCCTTTCTCTTCTTCTTAATTTCTGAATTTTTGTTCACCTTCGCCACCCTGAACCGTCTGATTTTCGGCTTCCAAACGCCGCGAACCGCCAGCCTCTACCCCCCTTAATCCGCGCAGCCAATGTTGTCGCCTTTCCGTCGCGCCCAGCCACTGCAAACCACCACAACCCAGCCTCTCTCCCTCACCACCTAAACCCGACCCTGAATTCCGTCGCCTAAACCTTGTCGTGCGCCGGCCAAAACCCAGCACCACAAAACGTCTTCCTCCTTTTCCCCTATTTCGCTCCTCTGCTACCCCCTTCCTTTCATTTTCCTCTGTTTTATTTATCAAGTTTGAGAAACTGATGATTTGTTTTTGTTTTTAAAACTCTCCCCCTTCCTTTTTCCTTTTTAGTTTATCTAAGTTTTAGTTTTTTTTTTTACTTTGTTTACTTTAATATCTAAAACTAAAACCCATAACTTTCCTAAACTAGCTTACTTAATTAAGTTAGTATATTTTAGTTTCATTTAATCTTTTATAACTTATAAATATTTTTTGATTTTCTAAAGCAAAATAAGGAGTGTCATAAAGTTAGTTTTCCCATGTTTAAAATAATTGTTCAAGTTAATAAAAACTAAGTTAAAGTAATTTTGTAAGAACTTAAAATGATTTCATAAATGATTTACTTTGATTTATAAACTATCTTAAAGATCATTAAGAATTTCAGTGAAGTTATTTGGATTGGTTAAATCGTTTAGTTTATATACGTATATAAAAAGGGGTAATTTAGGAACTAACCTAGATCTCGTTAACATCTATTGTAGACTCCGATTTCGTAGACGAGGAATATCAAGAATGCTAAGCCGTTCGGTGAACTTAACTTTTGGGCACGCGTCACGAGAAAATCTCCGATGTCCATCTAAACATAGATTCCGTTAGCGTAAAACGAATTGATTACATGATTATGTGCTTATAAAATTTATAAGTATGGACTATAATTCTGGATTATCGACTTAATGCGGATTATGAATACGAATGACAATATGAATAACGACTATGAATTTTGACAATTATGAATCATGACAATGGACGATGCACGATATGATAAAGATGTTTATTATAACATTATTAAAATCGGTTAATGTCATTTAGTAATGTTATGGTTATTATTATTAGTATCGTTATTGTTATTATTATTACTATTATTATTATTATTATTATTATTATTATTATTATTATTATTATTATTATTATTATTATTATTATTATTATTATTATTATTATTATTACTATATATCATTATGATTATTATTGTTGTTATTAATATTGGGAAATTATGAAAGTCGGAATCAGTAAGAACTTGTGATAATGAATTGATTATAAATTTGAAGTGATAAATGAACTCAAGTGACGGTTGTGTTTATGAAATGAGTTATTGAAATCTCTATGAATGGATTGAGATTATGATGGATTGAATATGTTCACACTGGATTGAACAAGATGACATAAATTGAACAAGATGACATAAATGTGTAAGTGATTTATGTGATGACGTGAATTAACAGATGTTAATCACGTAAAGTGAAATATCGGAGGGAAATGATGAACAGGTTGCCCTGTATGAGTGGTTCAACATCCCCTACAGGTTCTCTAGTTACTATGCTGGTTATTCTGTTATTGTCTTTCTTCTATCTTGTTGTGATCCAAGTAGAAGGGGTATGCACACTAGGGAATCTGTTATTATGGCCATTGTGATATTCGTAGGTGGTTACAGGGGTTTGTCCCGGCCTACAAGTAGGTGGTTACAAGAGTTCGCCCTGGCCTACAATGTTGAAGTAAGTGGTTATAGGGGTTCGCCCCGGCTTACTGGCGTTCTCTTTCCTCTCCTTGAATAACTGGATTAATTGAATTAATGATGTGATTATTCAATGTATACATATATGTGTATATGTGCTATGACTTCTAAAAACTATTAATCTACTATTTTATGAAGTATTTTCAACTTAAGTATTTTACGGGATGAAGTTGGAATTACTCAGTTTTTCTGATTTCTAGGAGCTCGTCTATCTTGTCTCTTTTCAATGTATTTGTGTAGGTGGGTGATCGATTGGGGGAATAAAAAGGGAGATCATTTAGAGTTGTCATCCACTTAGCATATGATTAGCTTCCGCTGGAACTCTGAAACACTTAATTGATTAGTAATATTTAACGAACGATTTACTTTGGTTGTAAAGATTAATGAATTAGAGTTTAGTTTTTTTTTTTTTTTAAAGTTAGCCTTGCATTTATTTACAAGGAGATAAGTGCAGTGGTAGCACCACCGTCGAGTCGAACCCTCGTGGATTTTCTCCCCCAAACCCAAGCTTTGTCGATTAAAGAAGGTTTCGGGTCGGTGGGGGTGTTACAATAAGTGGTCAATTGTTGTACCTAGCAAAAGGAGTATCCTCAGCATTGGTGATGAGGAAGAGTGTGATGCATTTGAGGACATCCAAACTTTTACCTATCCTAAAAATAGAGTAGAAGACGATGTGAAGATGTCGGAGAACTATATGCGTGTAGATCACATGGAAAAGATACATGTTGTTGAAGATCCTAAGAAACGACGTAAGGTCAAGAAATCATGAGACATATACTCAAGTATGTCTAATTTGGCCACTTTGCAACTAATATGATGATTTTTGGGCTAATTTTTGTTGTTAGTTGAATTTCGAGAACGAAAAGGTCATTTTAGGCCTATATGTCAAGGGGGGAGTGTAGTGGGGTGGCGGTTGTGGTGGGAAAATAAAAATGTGAGAGTGAGGTCACATGGCATTGGAATGTCCATCAGATGCTCTCCACATTTGTAACAGTTCCAACCATGACCGCAACTACCACTTGATGGGTATTCCTTTTCCATGTGACCTCACTATCCACATTTGTAACTATTGTGTAGTTTTTTAGGTTTCCATTTGTTGTTTGTCAAATTTCGGGAACGAAAAAGTCATTTTAGGCCTATTTTGGCCATTTCGTGTCCAATTCGTACTTCTCAAGTCATATAATCTCATATTCTTTTTGAACATGATAACATGAGGTATAATATAACTATTGTGTAGATTTTTTTGGCTTATTTTTGTTGTTGGTCGAATTTCGGGAACGAAAAGGTCATTTTAGGCCTACATGGCAAAGGGGGAGTGCATTGGGGTGCCGGTTATGGCGGGCTGTTACAAATGTGGAGAGTGAGGTCACATATCATTGGAATTCCCATCTGGTACTCTCCATATTTGTAACAGTTCCAACCATGAACGCCGCTACCACCTGATGGGAATTCCCTTGTCATGTGACCTGACTCCCCACTTTGGCCTCAGTTCCCACCACCTCCTCCGCAACTACCAGATGAGAATTCCCTTGCCATATGACCTTACTCTCCGCATTTATAGCTAGTGTGTAGATTTTTAGGTTTGCATTGGTTGTTGGCCGACTTTCAGGAACGTAAATGTGATTTTAGGCCTATTCTAGCATTTCGCGTCCAATTTGTACTTCTCGAGTCATTTAATCCCAAATTCTTTTTGAACATGATAATATGAGGTATTATATAACTAGTGTGTAGATATTTAGGATTATTTTTGTTGTTGATTGAATTTCGGGAACGAAAAGGTCATTTTAGGCCTAAATGGCAAGGGGGAGTGCACTAGGGTTGCGGTGGTTGTGAAATTGCTACACATGTGGAGAGTGAGGTCACATGGCATTGGAATGCCCATTTCGCGTTCTCCACATTTGTAACACTTCCAAGACCACCGTCGCTACCACCTAATGGGCATTCCCTTTCCATGTGACCTGATTCTCCACATTGGCCTGAGTTCCCACCGCCTCCGCCATTACCACAGATAGGCATTACCTTCCGATATGACCTCACTCTCCACATTTATACTTAGTGTGTCTTTTTAGGTTTGCATTAGTTATTGGTAGAATTTCGGGAACGTAAATGTGATTTTAGGCATGATTTGGCCTTTTCGCGTCCAATTTGTACTTCTCGAGTCATTTAATTCCAAATTATTTTTGAACATGATAATATGAGGTATTATATAGCTAGTGTGTAGATTGTTAGGTTTGCATTAGTTGTTGGTCGAATTTCGGGAATGTAAATGTGATTTTAGGCATAATTTGGCTTTTTCACGTCCAATTTGTACTTCTCGAGTCACTGAAGCCGAAATTCTTTTTGAACATGATAATATGAGGTATTATATAACTAGTGTGTAGATTTTTAGGTTGCATTAGTTGTTGGTCGAATTTCGGGAACGTAAATGTGATTTTAGACATATTTTTGCCTTTTCGCGTCCAGTTTGTACTTCTCGAGTCATTTAATCCCAAATTCTTTATGAATATGATAATGAGGTATTATATAACTTGTGTGTAGAGTTTTAGGTTTGTGTTAGTTGTTGGTCAAAGTTTGGGAACGTAAATGTGATTTTAGGCATTTTAGCCTTTTCGCGTCCAATTTTTACTTCTCGAGTCATTGAATCCGAAATTCTTTTTGAACATGATAATATAAGGTATTATATAACTGGTGTATAGATTTTTATGTTTGCGTTAGTTGTTGGTTGAATCTCGGGAACGTAAATGTGATTTTAGGCCTATTTTGTCCTATTCGCGTCATTTTTTAATATCTTTGTTGATATATCTCCAAACTTTTGTTACATAGGCCAATATGAGTTAGAATAAAACTGCATATAAGGTATTTTTGCATAAATTTTCATGTAAATAAAACTAGAGGTGTGTGCATAAATTTATGCAGGTGAGGAGAGGTGGACAGGGGGTTGGGGAGGTGTGTGGAGGGGAAGGAGAGTGTGGGGGGTTTGTGCAGGGTATGGGAGGGGTGTGGGAGGTGGTTTGTGCAGGGAGGTGGGCAGGGGTGGGAAGGTGGGAAAAGGTGTGGGGTGGGCAGGGGTGGGGAGGTGGGTGAGTCAGGGGGGGGGAGGTGGGAAGGGGTGTGGGCGGGGGTGGGGAGGTGGGTGTGGGGAGATGCATGTGTAAGGGTGCAGAGGGTAGGGAGGTGGGCAAGGGTGAGGAGATTGGTGTGTAAAGGTGGGTGAGGGTGTAGGGTGGGCAAGGGTGGGGTGGGCAGAGGGTGGAGAAGTGGGTGTGTAGGGGTGGAGAGGTGGTATGTGGGTGGACAAGTGTGGGGTGGGCAGGGGTGGGGAGGTGTGCACCTCTGCCCACCATGCACACACCCACACCCACCTCCCCAGGCCCACCTCTGCCCACCTCCCCCCTACCCACCCTACACCTGCCCTTCCATAAACCACCTCCCCACCCCTGCACACTCCCCTCCCCACCCCTACCCACCCTCCACCCACCTCCCAACCCTCTGCCGACCTCCTCACTCACATACCACCTGCCCACCCCTGCCCACTCCACACCTGCCTATCCACAGACCACCTCCCCACTCAAGCCCATCCACATACCACCTCCCCACCCCTGCACACACCAACACCCACCTCCCTATACCCACCTCCCCACACTCTACACACCTCCCCACCCTTGCCCACCCCACACCTGCGCACTCACAGACCTCCTCCCTACCCCTGCACACCCACCTCTCCACCCTCTTCCCACCTCCCCACCCTTGCCAACCCCACACCCACCTCCCACACCCACAATCCCACCCCTACCCACCCACCTACCCATCCACATACCACCTCCCCACCCTCTGTCCACAACCCCCTGACCACCTCTCGCCCACCCCCTGCACATCCCTCCCCAACCCCTTGCCCCTTAGTGCGGCTCATAATTTTTTTTTTTCTTGAGTTATATATATTGATTCGAATATTTGCACAATTTTAGAGAGATGGCGGATTTACATATGGCGAAGAGCTCAGGTAGTGAACACACTACCGAAGATTAGTTATATGATGAGATAAAGAAACAGGAGAAATGTGATCTCGAGGTTTGGGATCTTGAGGGTGACTTTACGTGCAAGATCGACCTCGCCGTGAAGAAGTATGTGCGCGAGGTTCAAGAATTGGTAGAAAATCATCGGAGAAAAAAAAAGAGAAAAGTAAGGGGACCTACAAAGTCGCTAGGGAAACACACCCTAATGACTTTGGAGTACAATCATTTGGTTCAACCTTGTGGAAAGTGGCGGCATAAGTATGGCATACAAATGGGCCTTTGCATGCAGACTCTCTATTGTACGCTCATGGAAAGAGGTATCCAAGGGCTTGAAGAAGTGTTTATGGGATGATACTATGGTAAGGTTATCGTACAATAACGTTTACTTTCTTCATTATTTAGTTAAATATAAGTGTAATATTAATGATATCACTACTACAAAAGGAGTGTTATCACGACGCTTTTTAACCCATTTGGCGACGCTTAAAAGCGTCGCGAAATTTGCTCTCGACGCTGCCAAAAAGCGTCGAGCAGAATCAGTCGCTAATTCGCGTCACCAAAAAGCGTCGCCGTTGGCGTCACCAAAAAGCGTCTCCCTTACCCGTATAACCGTCGCCACATTGGTTAGTGGGGTGCCATCAATTAATTTATAGACGCTTTAAAGTATCCTAATTCGAGACGCTTTTTGTCGACTATAATTAGTCACGACGCTTTTTAGTGTTGAAAGAAATTTGGCTGGAAAATTAATCTTATATTTGTCATAAGTTCTTGACAAGGAAAAACGTCTAGATTTTGCATGGACTCTTTTGGTACTTTTTTCATAATTAATTAACAAATAATTATATATATAATAATACAGTATTAATATAATATATAGTAATTTAGAATATAAAGTCAACGATGAAACTTGAAGATTACATAAAAATACTTCGAACAATGTATATGTAATCATAAATCATAAACGTAGTTCGCACAATTAAAATTCCTACACACGTTCATCAATAATACTTCATAACTAATATATTACTAAAAATACCACAAAATTAAAACACACTAAAAATGTAGTTGTAGCCTTACAAAACTAACTAATAATACTAAGATCTAGCAAAATAATGATGGTAGTCAATTTGAAGCCTCAAGTAGTGTCCTCTTGTTCTTGATCTGTTGGACTTTTATTATTATTTTCGAGTACCTTCAAAAGATGAAAAATAAGACCAAAATTATAATTAGCACATGTAATATATCCCAAAAAATAGGTAACACGAGCATAAAATAATTTAGACTAGAAAGACGAACACTATAATGTTCATAATTTACAGAAGGTTGTTCAAATTTGTCCTCTCATATAGCAGCCTGCAATGTTCCAATCTTACACTTCCTTTCACTTGTTGTCATGGAGTAAATTACATGCTTTAGAGCTTATGCTCTGTTAAAGTAGATTTCATATATTATTAAAGCGGGGAAAAGTGCATATTTTTGAATTCATGCCATGTGATCAATTTATCCTAGCTCTGTCCATTATTAATGGTCGCATTGCTTGTTCAGGACCTGCAAACACCTTTAAAAGTTGTCTCGTCTTAGGGAAGAGTTGTCACTGTTAATATCACATCTCTGTAGTGGTAGAGCCAATCTGGCACTGATGGTAAATCAGTAATGGACTTATGGTTTGTTCGAGAGCACTAGTTTGCGGTTATTTGGGAAGATCAGTAATTATAAGCTTCTTCTCTTAAAGTAGCAACTGCTACGTCATAAAAGTCTATTAGGTAAGCATAACACTAAGACAACTAAATTCATTTAGATCGGTAGGGTAAGGAAACTACGGGCAGGTACACCGCTACCAATACAACACCGGCAATAGCAGCAGTCATCCTTACTCCACCTACCACAACTGTCAAAGATAAAATTCTAGTGCCTTCTACAAGATAAAGCAAAGTAAGGAACCAATAGTAGCAACGTCTAGCAAAGCACACAGCAGCACATTACATTAAAATCTAGACAATAGATATTTATAAAAACTCACTTGAGAGAGACAACATGAAAGGTAATTCTTTTAAGATAGAGAAACACCATATCAGCAATACCCAACAATTACTACTAAGCCCAAAAGCTTCAACAAGGCATAAACACCATGAAGCTGTAGCCTGTAGGAGACTAGTACTTGGTGAAAAATGTAGTGCCTCACAAGTCATGTAACTTTAACTAATTGCCTATATGACCATCTTCTACCAACTCTAGTCACTTAAGGTTCAGGTCCTATATGCCCATCATGCCAGAGCCTATAAAAACAAGCATAAAAAATTTCCCAAGGGAGTGGAAAGGAAAGGGAGGAAGGAGAAAAAAAGCAAAAAAGCAGATAAACCAGCAAACAAAAAAAAAAAACAAAAAAAAACCAAATAGTATGACAAAGTAAGTATGTTATTTATTCATGAGAGATTCTACAATGTCAGTCAAAGAAAGGCAGATTTCACACAAAAAGAAAAAGGCCACAGAGTGCACTACCAGGTATATGCTTAGATCGTCATGGGAGTAAAGCAGTAATAAAGACTATTGACAAGCTACAATTAATCAATAGCCACATCAAACATATTAGTTGTATGTCTATCAGAATATTATGTTTTGTTGCACCTACTTTAGTATCTATGTCTACGCTACTTAGTTTTACATATAACATGATGGTGGGGTGGTGTTTCATTTCGTAGTTATTAATTCTACTTTGCAGAACTGCAACAACCAGATTTTGCCTTAGCCAGTTAGTACTCAGTTAAGAAGAAGTGGTAGACAAACTGTAACAACATGGTCAGTACTCAGAAATGTGATGCGTCACCTTGGACACTTGTAACACTTTCTAGACTTTGTGTTGCATTTAAATTTAATTATGAGTTAAATAGAGTGAAAATAATAGGTGAGTTCTTTTGGAGGGAGGGGGAGGCCAAATCAGAACGGTAGGAGGGAGTGGGAGAAATCGAGTGATTTAAGGCTCATAATTAAATTGTGAACAATTTAATCACAATTTCAGATAACATTTGCAGATAAGCAACAGATATGGAGAAGTAATTTCAGAGAAAAATGAAATTAATTCAGAGAAGAAGATGTATCTATCAAGAAATTTCAAGAGTTTCTGTTGAATTAGTTATCATAAACATAAGGATGATATCTCTTTACAAATTAAGCTATAGATTAAGTATAATTATTATCATCCATCAAACGAATTGGTGTAGTTTTAGCTGATTTGAATACACTAAGTACTTGTTTGGTTCACATATAAACAAGAGTAGTAGACATTCCTAAGAATAACTAACAATACATGTAAAGATTATTTACTAATTGATCCAAAAAAACATGCGGACAACTAGGTTTTATTGCTTGAGCAGAACATAACATATACTCCTTCCTACAGAAAAGACGTCAACATTATTTTAAACATGTATACGCCAATTTGTAGCTTTGAATTGTAAAACGCAACCACCAAGAATAAGAATTCAAATCCCTCATTCTCTGTCAAGAATAATAATTACAAGGCCAAATCAACCACCAAGCTTCTAGATGTATAGATAGGAGGTATCATAACATAAATGGAGCTGCACATAAGGAGAAAACTAGTGAAAGAAAAAACCTTTTAACTTCGAGTAATATGCCACACGGAGTCATGCACCACAACAAATATACATCTTGTCATATCATTTAGAGGAAAGACCATATGCACCTGTAGGAAAAATGGAAACTAGCTTACATTCTGATTCCCTAAACTTTATGACAAAAAAAAAACAAACATAACAATCTAAATATCCATGACTAGATTAAGGGGGGAAACTATTTTCAATAGGACAATCATAAGTAGCATGAAAAGCTGTAAACCTGAATTCAAGAACCTTCATGAAGCCGAACTGAAAATCGTGACTCGAATTGCCGAATTTGAAACACAATTATGTAGACCAAAAATTTAGAGTTAAGGAAAGTACATTACAAGCGATACCAACAATGTTATCAAAAGAAAGCAACTAGTTATTAAGAGAAAATCTATCTCTCTCACTAATTATTTTATACTCTACAAGATGACATTTAACGAAATTGTCCAGAATTTCAATGTGAAAACTGTAAAAACAAAATAATAAAAGACCCACATGTTGGAATAATCGAGAACAAACATAGTGATTCAACAACAATAAACCAAGTTCATTAAGAGAGATAAATAGAGGATTAGCAGAACAAAACCATAATCCAAGTATAACACAAAAACACAATTTTCAATTTTATCCATAAAAGATTAGCACAATTACAAATTAGAACAAGAAATTGCACAGGATAATAGCATAATTAGTTATCTGTCATTAATTAGAAGGCGAATTATTAGTTGTTTTGATTCTCTTGATCGCCAAAAATTTGAGTGTCAAGGATGATGAGCGGAAGAAGACGAATAATTCAATAGAAATCGAAAAGTGTGATTTTAAAGAAAAAGAAGCCAAACAACCATTAGAATCGATGAATTAAGAAACCTAATTACCTGAAAAGTCTGGCGATAATGACGAATTGCAGAGTGAGGCGTTGAATAGGGTTTATTCGTGGGTGTGGAGTGTTGTTGTGGGAGTTACCAAAGTATATGCTGTACTAGTGTATGCGGTTTATTTGTTCCACAATTCAAAAAAGTTCCCTCTAGGGTTTCCTTGGGAGGGTTTTCTAGAGACTCTCTCGGTCTTTCAGGGACGGGTGTTTTTCTCGATTTTTTCGAGGAAATTCAGAGAATCATGGTTTCGGATTGCGATGATCAGGATAACACAAACAAAAATCATATAATAGCAAAGATACGGACGATTCATTATTTTCGAGAGGAGGAACCTAGGGTTAATACGGAGAATACTGAGCGAGGCGAGAACGTAGGGGATGTCTTGAAGCGAGGAGAAAATTCTGATACTGGGAACCCAGTTGAATGGGTTGACGAGGATTCGGATGAGGAGAATGCTAGGGTGGAGTTAGGGGTGGTTGGAAGAATATGGACGAATAGGCATATTAACCAGAATGCTTTTATCTCAACCATGAAGAATGTATGGCAACCAAAATATGATGTGGATATCAGGAGTACGGGTAAAAATATGTATGTGTTTCAATTTCATCACTGGCGTGATAAGCAGCGAGTTATGGAGGGTTAACCGTGGCACTTCGATCGACATGTAATCATCATGAACGACATCCTAGGTAATTGTAAACCTTCAGATATCCCTCTTTTTGAATTCCCCATCTGGGCTAGGGTGTACAATCTTCCCTTCAAAGGAAGATTGAATAGTGTGAATATGAAAGCAATTGGGGATAAAATAGGCACCTTTATCAAGATGGATCATGCTGGGGTTATGGGGATTGATAAATCAGTTCGTGTAAGGGTCATGCATGATGTGCGCAGGCCTTTGGTCTCAAGTGTTCGAGTTAAAATGAAGAGTGGTGTCGAGGAAGATTTCGACGTAAAATATGAAAGACCACCTTTGTTTTGTTTCATATGTGGAAAAGTAGGTCATGGCTTGAAGGATTGCGAGGAGGAGGAGGGCGAACATTCCCAAGAGATTAAGTTTGGGGGTTTGCTTAAGGCTTCACCATGGAAGGTAAGAGAAGCTCGAGATAGTGACTGGGGAGGATCAGGGACAAAAAAAATGCGTGAAAGCTCTCTTTATTACCAAACCCAAACGTGACGTAGAGGAGCAGATTCAAGAGAAAGTGAGTGCGGTGGTAGAAAGGCTAACCCAATGCGGTATAGATGAGACTCATGAAATAACACATAAAGAAATAAGAGTGGAAATTTCGAAGGAGCAGGTAGTAGGCGAGCCAAATATAAGAGAGCTTAATGATCATATGGTGACTCAGGTGGAGGATCAGAGGGTAACCACGATTGCAATGAGAGTTATGGATAACCTTCAAGATGGAGCTGCAGGGGGAAAGGCGGAACAGCGTGTTAGGAAAGGCTGGAGGCGAAGAGAGGGGAAGGGGAGTGGAGGCACAGTAGAGGATTTAATCACGGTAGGACAGAAACGTACTGGTAGAAAAACAAATGAGATGGGATTGGATGAAGGTGAAATGGAGGAAATGCGCATCTTCAAAAAAGTGGGTGTTGATAGTGGAGCTTTGAAGGAGGGAGAACAAAGCACAGCTGATGAAAAGGTGGCGGGCCCCACAAAATGGGCTCTTGGTGGTCAATGAAGCACATTCTATCGTGGAACTGTAGAGGGATGGGGAGCCCCTCTGCAGTGAATGCTTTGAGGAGACTTCTCTCTTCGGAAAATCCCCAAATAGTGTTCTTATCTGAAACAAAGTTAAAACAGCGTGAGATGGAGTTTGTTTTAAAAAAATTAAAAATTGATAAAATGATAGTGGTTGATTGTGAAGGAGTCGGAAGAAAAAGAAGTGGAGGTCTGGTGCTTTTCTGGAGAACGGAGGTAGATATTCAAGTCATGTCTTGGTCACAAAACCACATTGATGTTATCATAAGTGAAGCGGATGGACATGAGTGGCGGTTCACAAGTATGTATGGTTACCCGGATGACGAAAATAAAGTGAAAATGGGGGCTTTACTGGAAGTCTTAGCCCGTGCTAATCCTCTCCCGAGGCTGTGTGGGGGAGACTTTAACTTGATGCTGATGGCTAGTGAAAAGAAAGGAGGAGATGCTTTTAAGATTCAGGAAGCAGACATATTGCGAAAGGCGATAGAGGTGTGTCAATTTATAGACATGGGGTTTGTGGGCTACGAGTTTACGTGGTCAAATAACAGTGGAGGGGACGCCAACATTCAGGAGAGATTAGACCATTTCTTTGCAAATGAGGCATGGAAGTCAAAATTCCCAGGCTCGTATGTCGCTCATCTTCCGAAAAGAAAATCCGATCATGTTCCGATTATTGCCTGTGTGAGTGGTGGGATAAATCGAACGACTTAAACACAAAAAACAAAGCAATTTCGGTTTGAGGCGTTATAGTTAAGGGAGAAAGATAGTGAGGAAGTGGTGAAGGAGGCATGGATTAAAGGGGTGGATGCAGCGGCAAATCTCCAAAGGACATCTAGTAAGCTTTCGGTATGGAGTAGAAAGAAGTTTGGTAACAATGCAAAGGAGATAAGGAAATGCCAACAACAAATGAAGGAAATGATGGAACAAGAGCCTACGGTGGAAGTGATTGAAGGTATGCGCATTCTTGATGCGCGAATGGAAGAGCTTGAAAAACAAGAAGAGATTTATTGGCAACAACGGAGTAGGCAGGACTGGCTGGCTCATAGGGACAAAAACACGACGTTTTTTCATCAAAAAGCGAACCAAAGAGAGCAGCGAAATAGAGTCCAGCGCATTAGAGATTTATCGGGTACTTGGTTTGAGGACGAGGACGAGATGGCAGAATGTTTTATTTCTTACTTCGAGGACCTATTCAATTCTAATGGGCCGGGCGATATGGACCCGGTTCTGAACCTGGTGGAGCCAAAAATAAATGATGAGATGGCAGCGGGATTAGCAGCACATTTCCGACGGGAAGAAGTGACGTACGCCCTTTCCCAAATGCACCCAAACAAGGCCCAGGGGCCCGATGGTATGAATGCGTTATTTTATCAGTCTTTCTAGAGTTGTATTGGGGAGGATGTGGTTGATAAAATAATGTCATTTCTTAATAATCTTGAGGATATTAGTACGGTAAATCAGACGCACCTTGTTCTTATTCCTAAAAAGAAACATTGTGAGTCCCCTGTTGACTTCCGCCCGATAAGTCTCTGTAATGTTCTGTATAAATTGGTGTCGAAAGTCCTTGCCAATAGATTGAAAAAAGTTTTACCTGATGTGATACTTGAGAGTCAGAGTGGATTTGTTCCTGGAAGGTTAATTACTGATAATGTGTTAGTGGCATACGAATGTTTTCACTATCTTCGAAAGAAAAAAAAGGGGAAAAAAGGTTATCTGGGTTGAAACTAGATATGAGCAAGGCCTATGACCGGGTTGAATGGAGTTTTGTTGAAAAAATGATGACTAAGTTAGGATTCCCGGAAAGTTATGTTTCGTTGATCATGAAATGTGTGTCGTCTACAACCTTCTCGGTGCTGGTTAACGGTCAACCATCTAGGACCTTCACACCATCCAGAGGTCTCAGACAGGGTGATCCGTTATCTCCGTTTTTATTTGTGTTATGTGCTGAAGGGCTGTCAAATCTTCTAAGGGATGCGGAACGGAAAAATCTTATTCATGGAGTCAAAATTGGTAGGAGAGTGAACCCTATTTCTCACCTATTTTTTGCAGATGATAGTTTGCTATTTATACGAGCCACAGAAGATGAAATTGAAAATGTGATGGAGGTCTTATCTATTTATGAAGCTGCTTCCGGGCAAAAACTGAATATGGAAAAATCAGAGATGTCCTATAGCCGAAATTTAGAGCCAGAAAAGATTAATATGCTTCAGACGAAGTTGACCTTTAAGGCAGTGGAGGGGCATGAAAAGTATTTGGGCCTTCCAACTTATATCGGAAGTTCCGAAAAAAGAATTTTTCAGGTTATTCAGGATCGGGTTTGGAAGAAGCTGAAAGGATGGAAAGGACAATGTTTATCACAAGCGGGGCGTGAGATCCTTATTAAAGCTGTCGCGCAGGCAATCCCTACATATGCAATGCAATGTTTCCGTCTCCCGAAAAGTATTTTGGACGGAATAGAACAAATGTGTAGAAGCTTTTTTTGGGGCCAACAAAAGGAGGAAAAGAAGATGGCGTAGGTCGCTTGGGAGAAAATGTTTCTTCCTAAGAGAGAAGGAGGGCTCGGGATTCGTAACTTTGATGTTTTTAACCGTGCACTACTTGCTAAACAGGCGTGGCGGGTGATTACCATGCCAGAGTCCCTAATGGCAAAAGTACTTAAAGGCAAATATTTTCCGAACTCGAGTTTTTTCGAAGCAAACACCAATCCAAACGCGAGTTTCACATGGAAATCCATTCTGGGTGCAACGAAGGTTGTTATGAAAGGTGTGTGCAGGGTGATTGGTAACGGAAAGACTACTCGTATATGGCATGACCCGTGGCTGCCTAGCGCTAAGGACTCCATAATTCCGCAGCGAGATATTCACATAAATGAAAATGATCCATATTATGTCAGTGATCTCATTGAGGAAGGTAGATGGAAAAATGACATGCTAGCCCAGTTTTTTAGCCCACGAGTAAGTCAAGAGATCCGGAAGTGGCGCTATCTATTCATGACCTGGAAGACTATTAGATGTGGAAACATACGCAGCATGGGAGTTTCTCGGTCAGGAGTGCATATTACATTGAGTTGATAGAGGATCGAAAGTCTCTCCCATCACCATCAAGGCATGATGACAAGAAAGTATGGAAATGGCTATGGTCATCGAAAATCCAACCGAAAGCCAAATTATTTGGGTGGAAATCCCTGCATAATGGCGTCCCGGTTCGGGCTAACTTTTTCTCGAAGGGGTATGATGATTGATAGAGTTTGCCCAAGGTGTGGGGAGGAAGATGAAACTCTTGAGCATATGTTACTCCAATGTGAGGTTAGCCAAAGAGTATGGTATTTATCTCCGCTTAGGTTGAATGGGAGGATAGGCCGAGGGGGAAAGTTTCGGGATTGGGTGGAGTTAAATGGTGGGAACAAAAAGGAGGAGGAGTGGTGGAATTTATTTTGGATGCTATGTTGGCAGATTTGGCTAGGGAGAAATTTGTGGGTTTTTGAAGGAAAGAGACGGGAGGCATACGAGATGGTGGACAGGGTAGTGCAGGGAGCCTTGGACTATGAAAATAGTGCCGGAAGTGAAATAAGAAAGCTGAAAGTTTCAGAGGGTAATCGGGGATGGTCAGCGCCGATGCAAGGAACATATAAGCTAAATACGGATGCGGCAATGTTTGACGGCTCTTAGGTTGGTATGGGTGGGGTGGTGCGTGATTTTAAAGGTGATGTTCTAATGGCTATGTGCAACAAAGTAACGGGGACAGATGATGTGGCTATCGCGGAAGCAATGAGTGCGAGACAAGGAGTTAAAATTGCATTGGAGGTTGGGTTTCGAACCTAGTCCTTGAAGTTGGTAACTTGAGGCTATATAATTGCTTGGTTAAGCGCAGGTATGATACATCGACGTTTGGGCTAATAGTCAGGGACATTTTGTGTTTCGAAAATCAATGCTCCAAACTGATGTTCTCTCATGTTAAGATGATGGGCAATAGTGTGGCCCATGGTCTAGCTAAGGTGAGCAAAACTTGTAATAGATTGCTAGTATGGTTGGAGGAAGCTCCAAATGAAATTGCTAGGCTTGTAATGGCTGATAAGGTTGATGAGTAATGAAATCCTGCTGTTCTTTTGCTATCAAAAAAAAAATATTAAAGCGTGTGTTTCCTACCTCTATCTTATTCCTTTTCTATTTTTTATGAAAACACGTGCAAAGCACATGTATTCTCGGCGCTTAATGATGACTACATTACTCTTGACGCCTAAACGCGACTACATAACAAGGAAAAAAATTTCCCACCCAGCGCTTATTACTAGGTGTCGAGCAATCAGCGTCCACAAACCTCAGTTTTTGTAGTAGTGTATAATACAAATTAGAACAATTGCGGAAACTAATTTGTTAAATGCGTTTTGTTGTAGAATCCTTTCAATATCGAAGATGATGAAGCAAAGAAAAGTCTATTTCTATCTGCGGTTGCCGAGAGCTTAAGAGATTTCAAGGTTAAGTTAGTGTCTGGGTGGATCACTAAGCGAAGAAAAGTAGTAGGTACAAAGAAGAAGGAAATCTACTACGGGGAAACGCCATCCGGTTCTCAGGTTTCACCGGAAGCATCAGCCGAGCCTTCCAAATTACCATTTCAGATGTGGAAGAGTATCAAATTAAATTTAATGAGTGAGAAGCATTTGTTGCCAAAAACAGTACCCACAAGCTATGTAAGAATATTTTATTAATATTTAACTACACTTAGCTCTAATATTATTGTATAACCTTTGTTTGTAATTTTTTTTAGGCAAGACGTGAGAAAAGTAGCGTGAGTGCAAAAGCTATGAAGTATTATCCTCGTTTGGGTGCTCATTCGTACAATGAGGCAAGAGAGAAGTGGATGTTCGCTCATTTTCCCACAACGGGGTCGACAACAGCAACGGAGACTAGCTCCACCACCACAGTTACACAAGCTCCGCAACCAGATAGAGTACTCAATTGGTGGTGTTGGATGCATGGGATTGATGAAAAAGGAAAAAAAGAGTCTTTCCTGATCCCTGTACAAAACAGATAGCCAAGCCAACGCCATTGTAAGTACACAAAAAATGTTCTTTTGCTTGTATTCCAAGTGATGTAAACCACAATTTTGTGTTGAATATGATAATATGAGGTAGAATGTAAATAATTACAATAATCATGTCCCCTACTTCAAATTATAAAAATTTCGGGAACATAAATGTGATTTTAGGCCTCTTTTGGCCACATCGCGTCCAATTCTTAGATTTTGAGTCATTTAACCCTAATTTATTTTTGACTATGACTATATAAGGTATAATATAAGTAGTGCGTAGATTTTTTTACCTTAAACTTATTGGTGGTTGAGTTTCGGAAACATAGATGTGATTTAAGGCCTATTTTGGCCATTTCTCGTCCAATTCTTATATTATGAATCATTTAACCCCAATTTATTTTTGAATCTGAATATATAAGGTATAATATAAGTAGTTTGTTGATTTTTTACCTTCAATTTATTGTTGATTGAATTTCGGAAACGTAAATATGATTTTAGGCCTATTTTGGTCATTTCGCATTCAATTCTTAGATTTTGAGTCATTGAACCCTAATTTCTTTTTTACTATGACTATATAAGGTATAATATAAGTATTGTGTATATTTTTTACCTTCATTTTATTTTTGGTCGAATTTCGGGAACATAAATGTCATTTTAGGCCTCTTTTGGCCATTTCGCGTCCAATTCTTAGATTTTGAGTCATTTAACCCCCAATTTATTTTTGATTATGGTTATATAAGGTATAATATAAATTTTGAATTCATGATAATTATTTCTTTCTTATTCTAATGTAGATTGGCTTGAATGAAAAATAGGCATCCGGTGAGTTCACTCCTAAAGGACACATCGATGCATTGCACGAAACTTTAGGAAATGACTACAGTAGATGCATGAGGGACGTAGGAGGTGTCCGCCTCGGTTTGAGAAAGGTATATGGTGATAAATACACTATAGCGACAAAATCAAGTGTAAGTAGTGTGAATTTGGCGGAGTCCATCAAGGCTGCAATTTGGGAGGAGCTTAGGCAGGAGATGACACATAACTTCAACGCCATATTGCAGCAAATGGGTTTACCGACTTTTGCATTGAAGAAGGGAAGTAGTGTTATTATTCCACAGTCGACTAGTTATCCACGAGCATCTGATGATCAGATGATACCTTTATCTAATCCACCTCCAGTACCCGAGTTGAAGGTAATCATTTAACCCCTTTGCTTTATTATACAACTATTGTACGTTTTTCAATGAAGTTTTTCAATGAACTAATATAAATGAAGTTTTTTTCAAGGAGGAGACCGCATGTGAACTCTTAGCTCGAGGAGATGGTTCTGATAGATTCATTCTGCTAGCATATGGCCATGCATAGCTCCCTAGTGACTGATTACGATTGCATAACCAGTTAGTGGACGATATGAATTATGTGGTCACCATCAATGAAATTGTGTCCGGTTTTGAAGAATTACCTCTTCCGCTACTGCAACCAGAATTTGATCTACATTTACTAAGCCATATAGTTAGTAATTATGTTCTACGGCCGCGTTCATTGGTGCGGTTTTCAGATGAGGTACAATGATTAACATTATATATATATATATATATATATATATATATATATATACATATATACGTCCTTTGTTTTCTATTTCCTATGATATATAGTTAGTAATATCTTTACTTTTAACTGATTACTAGGTTTCGGGAAAGGTCGGTTCACATGACAGGAAAGCAAAGAAGGCATGTTCACCTGATGAGAAGGTGAAAGCAAATGTTTCATGTGCAAAGAACCCGGTTATTCTCGATCCAGAGGTGTTGCGGGGCCTTACTATTCCATTCTTTTGGTTGCATGAGTGCGCTAGCGATTTACCCGATGATAGTGCAATAGAGGTTGTTTTGGGGGCGCAACAATCCACTACCTTGAGGAGTCGTCGATATTCATTTCTAAGGTCGATGTCAAAGAATTCTTATGTGGGGAAGAGCTGAATGTTTCCATGATACAAACTCTCATGAGGTAATACATAATAAGTATATATATATGTTTATTAGTTTTTAATTCAACTTCCATAATAGGTAAGTTTATTGTTAACCAATATGATTTCTCAGGTTATTGTACAATGAATTGAATTGAACCTCAATTGGCCCAATAATGTTTGGTTGGTTATGTCCAAACATATTACGAGATGACAATTGCTTGAAAAACAAAGTTGAAGTGAAATATTATACAGAAATGAGTTTCAAAGCATCATCTCGTTTAGGAGTTCATTAGATCATCCTCATCCCGTATTTTAAAAAGTATGTTTGTTAAACCCGCTTTGCTTCTATTTATTAGATAATTAAGTTCACCTATGAATTATTTTATGATTGATACTATATTTCCTTATCGTTGTAGCTTTCATTGGACACTAATTGCAATATGTTTGTCAACTAACTAAGTATACCACTTTGATTCTTTGCGTCGACAACCACCACAGTCCTTACTACTCATATAATTGTTAAATATGTAGCCTAACAGAAACTAAATATTTATGTACTTATTAATATTACATGATCTTACAATGATGTATTGATGTAGTTTGATGAAGAAAGCTAGTTGACGAAGACTTGACTAGCAATAGCTCTTGTTTGCATATCAGTCGAGGTAGTATGAGTAATTTGCTTGTCCATATATATAAATACATTTTTCGCTACATACTTATATCACTAGTAGAATAAATGCTACTTGCTGCGGTTAAAAAGTGCCCTATTGTTGCGGTTTGGGGCGGGCAGCAATTAAGGGCGCAGCAATAGGTATTAATTATATTGCTGCGGTTTTAAACCGCAGCAATTTATGTCAGATATTGCTGCGGTTTTTAGGCTAAATCGCAGCAATATAATTATGTGTTATTAGTTTATATGAGAATATTGCTGCGGTTTTGGCCTAGAAACCGCAGCAATATTCCTTTTTTTATTGTTTACTTAAGTATATTGCTGCGATTTTGGCCTAGAAACCGCAGCAATATGTCAAGGTACAGGTAAATTTTTTTTTTTTTTGATATTAAATTTAAAAAATTAGAACCAGGCAAATAACCCATGCACTATCCACCAAATTCACATAACAAATGAGCATCAGATCTTTTAAGAGAAAGATAACAACACATTCATCAAAACAAATGAAACTAACAATAAATCAAAAAATCGAAATGAAAATTATAACAGTATCTAAATCAAAAAACTAAATCTAAAAAAATACAAGAAGAAAATCAGAAAATCAAATCTAAAAAAAAAAAAACTAAAATCGAAGAATTAAATTTAAGAAAAAAAAAGAACTAAAACAATCTGCTTCACCTGTCGCTGAGGCTTCGCCATTTGCGGTTTAGTGGTGGAGCGATGGCCGAGATATGTAGACCACAAGCGACGAGCTACGGCCGAGATTTGTAGACCACGAGCGACGAGCGATGGCCGAGTTTTCAGCACCACTCGACGAAGGCCGGCGAGCAACGAATAGCTTGTGCAACGGTGGAAGCAGAAACGTTACCATGGGGTGTGCGATTCACGAGCAATGAAAGCTGGGGAGCGTTGAAGGCTGGCGAGCGACGAAGGCCGGCAAGCGTCGAAGGCCGATGAGCGACGAAGAAGGCGAACCACGAAGAACGGCGAGCCACAACCAAAGGAGAGCCACCAGCGCCAAAGAGGAGAGCGAAGTGCGAGAGGAGAGTGCGTAGTACAAAGAGGAGAGAGAGAGGTTAGTGAGGAGAGAGAACCCCAGTGCGTGCGTACAGGAGAAAGAAGGGAATAGTGAGGAGAGAGATGAGAGGACGGCTTATGAGGAGAGAAGGGAAAACTAAACCCTAATTGAGCCACAAACTTGTTTTATACTTAAAAAAAGCTTATATTGCTGCGATTTTCTCAAAAAACTGCAGCAATATATTAAAATAATATTTTTTATATTATTTTAATATATTGCTGCGGTTTTTTCGAGAAACCGCAGCAATATGTTTGTTCAACTAGTAAAAAAAATTTCCCTTAAAACTATATTGCTGCGGTTTTTGGCCGAAACCGCAGCAATATGGTTATTTTGAATTTTTCATTTTCTTTTTACGTGATATATTGCTGCGTATGGGTAAAACCGCAGCAATACTACCGCAGCAAATAGCAATTATTCTACTAGTGTACACATCTAACATGAATGTCTTTGGATGCATGTTTTAGTGAACTTTAAAGTGTCCACAACAAGATGATGGACACTTGCATGTGGCTATTACATGATGAGGTTCATATTCGATATCGTCAACCAATGCACTAACATCGATGATCTTCAAATGGTATGTCACTTATTAGTATATGTTAGTTTAGATTAGATCAATGGGTAATAGTTAATTGCTTTAGAAACCAAAGTTGATGTATTTATTCTTCAAGAATCAAATACTTGTGCGGAAGCTAAATAAAACTAATCAATAACAATGAAGATTCAAGCAAGAACTCACAGATTCAAGCAAGAACTTAAACAAATGACTCGAACCAAAGTAACAAGGATAGAACTTAGGTTATTCAATGATAAAGACTAAGTCACCACAAGGAATAACACTAAGGGTTTTGAATGCATAAAGGCTAAGCCACCAACACTCAAGAGGTTTGTAAACAATCAATTGTTTAACACAAAAACTCACAAAATTCTATTATTAATCTGTCAAGAATTCGACTACATAGGCTCTATATTTATACTACTTGACAAAAACATAAACCTAATAGGATTAGGACAAGTCCCTAATTCCTAGACTCCTTAGACTCTTTGAATCATGTAAAATCCATCGTTTTAAGAACGTAGGCAAAACCATGATTCCTAATTCAACTCTAACTAGGAAAGCAATTAAAGATATGAATCCTAATAGAATTAGGATGCTCATAGACCTGCTAGTACACGCCTATCCTCTACCTTGGTTGGTTAGCAAACATGCTACCACCTTAGTAGTCATTCCCATGAAGAGTCCTCCATGTACATCAATTGAGCCAAGATTTAAAGAGATACTTTTATATGCAAGTGCTAGAAAACTTGCATCCAATGCTCCTGTATCATCCTCCTCTTCTTTAGAAACAATTGTCCTCAATTGAGCCATATCATCATCATGGACATAAGGTGCTAAATCCCCCACATTCACAGTGGCACTTACATTGTAGTTTCCAGGCAACTCCAACTTGAATGCATTATCATTCACTTTGCTAATGATCTTGAAAGGACCATCTGAGCGTGGCATAAGCTTATTCTTCCTAAGCCCTGGAAACCTTTCCTTTCTTAAGTGTAACCAAACCAAATCACCAACCTTAAAAGAATGTTGCACTCGATTTTTATTAGCTAGTTGTTGATATTTGGTGTTCACTTTCTCAATCCTTGCTTTAACTTGTGCATGAAGTTTAAGCATAGCTTGCGCCTTTTCCTTTGCATCTACATGATAGACCTCATCACTAGGGAAAGGAATTAGATCAATAGGTACCTTAGGGTTAGCTCCATACACAATCTCGAATGGAGAACAATTTGTAGCATAAGTAGGTGACCTATTGTAAGCAAATTCAGCATGTGCAAGCTTCATATCCCAATCCTTGGTACTCTTACTTACCAACCCTCTAAGTAAGGCGCCCAAAGTTCTATTAGTTACTTCAGTTTGTCCATCAGTTTGAGGATGATGGGAAGTACTAAAGCATAACTTTGTACCAAGGAGCTTCCATAGTGTCTTCCAAAAGTAACTCATAAATTTAGTATCCCTATCACTTACAATAGTAGAAGGAACACCATGAAGTCTAATAACTTCCTTGCAATATAAATCAGCTACCTTGGAAGCATCATCAGTCTTGTGACAAGGAATGAAGTGTGCCATCTTAGAGAACCTATCAATGACCATCATGATAGAATATTTGCCTCTTTGTGTCCTAGGAAAACCTACAATATAATCCATAGCCACATCTTCCCAAGGACCATTAGGAATAGGTAAAGGAGTATACAAACCTTGGTGAAAAGTGCTTTTGGCTTTTTGACATGTAGCACATCTTGAAATGACTCCTTGCACATCCCCTTGCATCTTTGGCCAATAGAAATGTTCTTGTAGAATAGCCAAAGTCTTGTTCATGCCAAAATGTCCTGCTAGACCTCCTCCATGAGCTTCCCTTACCAAAAGCTCTCGAATTGAACAAGATGGAATGCATAGCCTTTCTCCCTTGAAAATATAACCATCATGAAGCACATATGAACCATAGGAACCTTTAGAGCATGCCTCCATAATCTCCTTGAATTGCGCATCCTCTTTGTAATATTCTTTCACTAATTCAAAACCAAGAAGTCTTGAACTTAACACTCCAAGTAAAGAATACCTCCTAGATAGAGCATCTGCCACCACATTAGCCTTGCCTTCTTTATACTTGGAAGAGAAATTGAAAGATTGTAAAAACTCCACCCATTTAGCATGCCTAGGGTTTAGCTTTTGTTGTCCATGGATATATTTCAAAGCTTCATGATCTGAGTGAAGCACAAAATGACTTGATGATAAGTGGACTTTAGGTTCACTTATTTGCATTTAGTTTAGATCATTTAGATTCATTTTAGGCCATTTAGTTTCCTTTTTCTTTCCCTTTTCCATCTTTTCTCATACTCTCATGTTTAGCATTTAGTTTTAGTTCATTTGCATACTATTAGGTTGCATATAGGTCATTTCATTTGCATGTGCATTCTACCCCCTCCCCCCCCCCCCCACCTAATGTGTTCTTGGAGTGCTTTGAAGCAGAGATATGCAAGGAAGAAGCTCCAAACAGAGGAGCGGGCGCTCCTGAGGAATAGGAGCGGGCGCTCCATCGTCGAATGAGGCTGGCAGAAAGTTGGAGCGGCCCTGGAGCGGTGCAGGAGCGGTCGCTCCAAGCACTGGAGCGGGCGCTCCATATTGGCCGGAGCGGGCGCTCCAATGCCCAGATCCCGATTCTTTTTGTTTCGTGTTTTACAACTTTGCCCTTATTTCTACGGGGTATAAAACCAATTTTGTAAGAATTCTGAAGGAGAGTTTTATTTTCTGAAAAATTAATTAGTTCTAATGAGGGAGAGTTTCTAGAGAGAGAAGTAGAACCTAGAGAGAGAAACTATATCTAAACTTTTGAATGTGGGTTATTTAAGCTATTTCAATGGAGTTTTGCATTTGAATATCATCCATCTTTGAGTATTTCTTCTATCTTTTCTCTTATCTGCTTTTATGTTTGTTTTATCTTGCTTTGGTATTGATTAGTAGTAATTAGTTGATGATTAGCTTATTAGATATGATTTTCACCATTATTGTTTCACCATTGTTGCTTCAAGCTTTTTATTTATCCCTTTCTATGGCTAGTGAGTAGATTAGTAGCTAGGGGAAGGGGATGACCTTGCTAACCATGAGTTGGCCTTAAAAGTCAAGCTTGGGGGTGTACTTTTGGTGAGATTGTGTTGTCTAACTAATTTGATTGCCTTGTTTATTTGATTGATCACCATTTGAACTTGTTGTGGAAATCTAAGGTGAAGGATTGAGAAATGAAATCTTAGATAGACCTTTAGCTAGATTATAGGTTGGCTTCACCATGAGAATAGGTGTTTGACTCCCTAGGACCTCGTTTGGATCTATGAGTTGTGGAAATACTTGATTAACCGATTTTACCATAAGAATAGGTAAAATCGATTGATTAAGTCCTCCTAATTAGCTCGAGAGAGTAATTGGGAAGCATTTGAGTGATCGAGTCCCCTAATCGACCCTAAATCCCCTTGGCTTGACGATTTGGTTGATAATTTGTTAGCTCGTGAATCCCCTATCCCTAGTGTCCTTTTAATATAGTTTAATTCGTATTATTTAATCTATTTGTTAGCTTCTTAGTTCCTAATTTCTTAGTTGTTCACTAATTTCAAAAACCCCAAAAATAGGCTTAGCTCGCTAAATCACATTCGACCCTTGATTAATCTTTGCTTCCTTGTGGATTCGACCCTTTCTTACCCTATATTAGGCTAAGTTAGGTATTTAATTTGGCACGTGCAACGACCGTGTCAAATTTGGCGCCGTTGCCGGGGAAGCAACGGATTACATTGCATTGAATTGTGATTTTTGAGTCTAAGTTAACTCTATTCCCCTCCCTTTTTCCATTTTTATATTTCTTTGGTTACCGATTGGTTGCTTGCTAATTGGTGGTAAACCTTTGTGTTGCTAATATCTCCCTTTAGCTTTTGTGTTTGCATGTCAAGAAGGTTACGAAGTGATCATTTGCTTCCAATCGACCACAATCTTGAGGGCACTCTACGGGAGTTGAGGAGGATTTTTCGGGAACCAAGGGTGCTAGCTACTAGTGAGGAGCAACCGGGGGAGGTATTTGAGGAAGATCAATCCAGTTCTTCTACTTCTAGTATCATGGCGGAGGGTCCACCCCTCCAAGAGCTTTGAGGGACTATGGTCACCCCGAAGCATTTGAGCTCAAAAGTGGGATACGAAGGCCGGCAACTACCGCTAACTTTGAGTTCTCTCCACATTTGATTAGAATGATCAAGCAAGAGCCTTATGGAGGATTTTCTCATGAGTGTCCACTTGACCATTTGGCGAACTTTCTTGAGCTTTGTGCCACGGTCAAGCAAAATAATGTTAATCAAGAGTTCGTGAGACTTAATCTTTTTCACTTCTCTCTCACGGGGAAGGCCAAGAAGTGGTTACAATCTCTTCCTCCCGATTCCTTGACTACTTGGGCGCAAGTGACGGCGGCTTTTGTTGATGAGTTTTATTCTCAAGAGAAGACTTCCGAGGCTAGGAGGAAGATCTCTAATTTCATACAAGATGAGGATGAGAGTTTGAATGAGGCATGGGATAGGTTCAAAGACCTCCGAAGATCGTGTCCGCACCATGGGTATAGTCAATGGATGTTGATGCAAAGCTTCTATGATGGGTTGCTTCCTATGACTAGAGCTAGTCTTGATTCCGGAGGGGGGTCAACTCACCAAACTACCGGTTGATAACATTGAGCCCACCATAGAGGAGGTTGTGAGGCATTACTCTTGGGGAAACACAAGGTCTACAAGCAAGAAGGCTAGTGGCAAAGGGAAGTATGATGTAGATGCTATGGATATATCCATGCCAAGCTAGACACTCTAGCTAAGAAACTCGAGAAGGTGAACTTGGCATCCCCAAGCCAACCACCTTCCCAAGCTTTCTCTTGTGAAATTTGTGGGGTACCGATCATGCAAGCTCTTATTGTGGAGGATCTACGGAACATGTTGCATGGGTTGGTGCAAGGCAAGAGGGGCCTACAAACTTCAACAACCAAGGGAGGTGGAACAACCCCTCTCAAGGATCATGGAAACACCCTCCACCACAAAATCACAACAACTACACATCCAACTTCCGACCACCCGGTTTCAACCAACCACAACAAAGACCACCCTTTGAGCCTAACCAACCAAAGCCTTCATCACTTGAGTCTACACTTCAACTTTTCCTTGCCCAACAAACCAAGACCAATACCGATAATGATAAGAAATTTGGGGATATTCACTCTTCCTTACAACAAATGCAAGCTCACAACAAAATGATTGAGACCCAACTTGCTCAAATTGCCCAACAAGTAAGCAACACCACTTCCCCTCTACTAAATTTCCAAGCCAACCCGTGATTCACGAGCATGCCAAGGCCATTACTTTGAGATCCGGAGCAAATTATGAGGGGCCTAAGATGCCTAGTGAGGTGAATGAAAGCCCGAAGTTGAGAAAGAGGGAGTGAAGGTGAGGTTGAGAAGCTTCTTGAAGAGGTAATAGTAGAGGATGAAAGTGATGTTGTACCGAGTCAAGAGAAAGAAGTTCATGAGCAACGCAACGAGGCTAGTCAAGCGACACCCAAGACTTATGTGCCTCCGGTTCCTTTTCCTCAAAGGTTAGCTAAGAAACAACTCAATGACAAATTCATGAAGTTCTTGGAAGTCATGAAAGGACTTCAAGTGCATATCCCTTTCCTCCAAGCCATGTCTCAAATGCCACTTATGCCAAGTTTCTTAAGGAGCTCCTCTCCAATAAGACCAAGCTCGAGGAAAGTGCTACTATTGCTTTGACCGCCGAAGTTAGTGCCGTACTTCAAAACAAGCTCCCCAAGAAGCTTGAAGATCCGGGGTCATTTTCTATTCCTTTGAAGATTGGGGACTTGGAGCCCAAGAGGGCCTTGGGATTTGGGGGCGAGTGTAAGTTTGATGCCCTTGTCCATAGCTAAGCAACTTAATTTTGAACTCAAGCCTACAAGGAGGGTCATTCAACTCGCCGATAGATCGGTGAAGGTTCCTATTGGAGAGTTGGAGGATGTGCCGGTCCAAGTTGGAAGGGTCTTCATCCCATGTGACTTTGTGGTTATGGAGATGGAGGAAGACTCCCAAGTCCCTCTTATACTTGGGAGGCCTTTTCTTAAAACGGCTGGGGTTCTTGTTGATATGAAACGTGATGTGCTTACATTAAGGGTAGGAGATGAAAGCATGGAGTTTGCTTTCAAGCAATCAATGAAGTCTCCAATCATGGAAGAAGTGAAGAGAGTAGATAGTTTTGATGAGGAGGTCTTGAGTTTGAAGGGTATGAGGAATAAGAAGGACCCTTTGGAAGATGTACTTTTGGGCGAGGATTTGGAGGATAATGAGGAAGGGAAGAACTTCAAGCTTGCCATGGATACCTCTCCAACCTATTGTACCAAGGAGAAGATCGAAGCCCTTGAGGTGCCTTCACCTAAGGAGGAGAGTTCTAAGCCTCCTCCCAAGGTAGAGTTGAAACCCCTTCCCCCTTCTTTAAAATATGCATTTCTTGGTGAGGGTGAGACTTACCCGGTGATGGTCAATGCTATGCTTGAAGGCACTCAACTTACTCAACTTCTTGATGTCCTTCGGGAACATAGAAGTGCCATTGGTATAGCATTGAAGATCTCAAGGGGCTAAGTCCTACCTTGTGCATGCATAGAATTCATCTTGATGACGATCATGCTTCTTCTATTGAGCCTCAAAGAAGGTTGAATCCCAATATGAAGGAAGTGGTCAAAAAGGAGGTCTTGAAACTCCTTGAGGCGGGAATAATCTACCCTATCTCCGATAGCCGGTGGGTTAGTCCCGTCCATGTGGTCCCTAAAAAGGGAGGCATGACCGTCATCACCAATGAAAAGGGAGAACTAATCTCTACTAGATCGGTGACCGGGTGGCGTATGTGCATTGATTACCGGAGATTGAATAAGGCCACCCGGAAAGATCATTTCCCCATCCCTTTTATAGATCAAATGTTGGAAAGGTTGGCGGGTCATTCCCATTTTTGTTTCCTTGATGGTTATTCGGGGTTCTTTCAAATTCCCATCCACCCGATGACCAAGAAAGGACTACATTCACTTGTCCATTTGGTACCTTTGCTTATCGAAGGATGCCATTTGGCTTGTGCAATGCGCCCTCTACATTCCAAAGATGTATGGCCGCCATCTTTTCGGACATGTTGGAAGATACCATAGAGGTATTCATGGATGACTTCTCCGTAGTAGGTTCATCTTTTGACGATTGTCTCAAGAACTTGAAAAATGTGCTTCAAAGATGTCAAAAGATGAATCTAGTGCTTAATTGGGAGAAATGTCACTTCATGGTTGAGGATGGCATCGTGTTGGGACACAAGATCTCCCACAAGGGAATTGAGGTAGATAGGGCCAAGATTGAGGTCATAGAGAAGTTACCCCAACCTACTACGGTGAAGGGAGTGCGTTCTTTTTTAGGTCATGCCGGTTTCTATCGCCGGTTCATAAAAGACTTCTCTAAGATTGCTAGGCCCCTATCTAGCCTCTTGCAAAAAGATAACGATTTGTTTTTTGATGATGCTTGCATGAACGCTTTTGAGACTTTAAAGCATGCCCTTATTTCCGCCCCCATTGTGCAAGCTCCGGATTGGAGCTTGCCTTTTGAACTAATGTGTGATGCTAGTGATTATGCAGTGGGAGCCGTTTTAGGGCAACGAAAAGAGGGAAAGCTTCATGTGGTCCACTATGCGAGCAAGACACTTGATTCGGCTCAAAAGAACTACGCCACAACGGAGAAAGAGTTGTTAGCGGTTGTGTTTGCCTTCGATAAGTTTCGGCCTTATCTTGTGTGCTCCAAAGTGGTAGTGTACACGGACCACTCGGCAATCAAATATCTTATGTCCAAGAAAGATGCGAAGCCGCGATTGATTAGATGGATCTTGCTCCTCCAAGAATTTGATATTGAGATTAAGGATAAGAAGGGAACGGAAAACTTGGTGGCCGACCACCTTTCACGCTTACCTTTGGTTGAAGACTCCCCCTACCATGAGCTTCCCATTGATGATAGTTAAAGGATGATATCTTATACTCCATCAAAGCTCTTGATACTCCATGGTTTGCCGACATGGCGAATTACTTGGCTTGTGGGATTATTCCTTTTGAGTTTACATATCAACAACGAAGGCGGTTTCTCCATGATTCTAAGTTTTATGCTGGGAGGACCCACTTTTGTTCAAACGGGGGAGGACGGTTTATACCGGAGATGCCTTCCCGATGATGAGATAGCAAGTGTGATGGAGAAATGTCATTCATCCCCTTTTGGAGGACATATGGGCTCCGACAAGACCGTTGCCAAGATCTTATCATGTGGATTGTGGTGGCCCACAATGTTCAAGGATTTTGGAGCTTTGTTAAAGCTTGCGATCGGTGTCAAAGGGTTGGCAACATCTCAAAAAGGCATGAATTGCCCCTCACTAACATTCTAGAGTTGGAGATCTTTGATGTTTGGGGGGTGGATTTCATGGGACCTTTCCCTTCTTCACTTGGTAACTCCTATATTTTAGTGGCGGTTGATTATGTCTCCAAATGGGTGGAAGCAATCGCCTCTCCCACCAACGATGCTAAGGTAGTTACCAAGCTTTTCAAGTCCGTGATATTCCCGAGGTTTGGGGTTCCAAGGGCCGTGATTAGTGATAGGGGATCCCATTTCGTCAAAAAGATTTCCAAGCACTCCTCTCCAAATATGGGGTGCATCATAAAATGGGGCTCTCCTATCATCCACAATGTAGTGGCCAAACGGAAGTGTCAAATAGGGAGGTGAAGCTCATCTTGGAGAAAACCGTGAACCGATCTCGCAAGGATTGGTCATTAAAGCTCGATGATGCTTTATGGGCCTATAGGACAGCTTTTAAGACGCCAATTGGCACAACCCCTTACAAGCTTGTGTATGGCAAATCATGCCACTTGCCAGTTGAGTTAGAGCATAAAGCATATTGGGCCATCAAGCTTTTGAATTTTGATCTCAAGTCATCCGGGGAAAGAAGACTTTTGGATGTTCATGAGCTCGAAGAGCTTAGGCGGGATGCCTATGAAAATGCTAGGATTTACAAGGAGAGAACTAAGGCTTGGCATGATCGAAGGATAATGAAGAGAGAGTTCAAGGTAGGAGACAAGGTCCTTCTCTTCAACTCTAGGCTAAGACTCTTTCCGGGGAAACTTAAGTCTAGGTGGAGTGGACCGTTTGAGGTAAAAACGGTGTTCCCGCATGGACGGTAGAAGTGTGGAGTGAAGAAAAAGGGACGTTCAAAGTAAATGGGCAAAGACTCAAGGTATACCATGATGGAACCCAAATTGAGCACATTGGTCACATTGCTTTGGATGACTACCCCCTTTCCCTATGAGAATTTTAATCATAGGGAAGTCAAGCTAATGACTTTAAAGAAGCGCTTACGGGAGGCAACCCGGGTCTAAGTTCTAAAAAAAAAAAAAAAAAAAAAAAAAAAAAAAAAAAAAAAATTGGCTAAGTGTTGAAGAAGGGAAGGAGGAGCAAAGAGCCAAAAGGGTCCACAAAAGAGGGGCGCTCCACATAAACAGGAGCGGGCGCTCCACATAAACAGGAGCGGGCGCTCCATCCTTCCGCAAGATTAACAAGGAAGGCAGAGAGATTGGAGCGGAGGGAAGCGGTCCAGGAGCGGGCGCTCCGACCCACGAACTTTTTTTTGAGAGACACAGAAAGTTGGAGCGGTGGGGAGCGTGTAAGAGCGACCCGCTCCAGGCACGGAGCGGGCTCTCCCTTTTAGCCGGAGCGGGCGCTCCATTGAGCCCGAACTTTTTTTTTTTAGCTCCCCTTGTTTTCCATCGGGCCCTACCCCTTCCCTCTCACTCACATTTCCCTTCTCTCTCTCACTCACATTTCACTCAACCCTATTTTCTCTCTCCAACCTCCATTAAAACTCCAACTTCAAATCTCCATATCTCTTTCATCTCTCAATATTTTCACTCACCTCCTTCACAAAACCTTCATATTTTCTTCTCCTCTACACAAGAAACCCATTTTCGTCAAAAAGCCCAAATCCGAAACTTATTCATCACTTAAAAGTTGAAGTTTGGGAAGAATTCTTGAAGAAAAAAGGGTAAGGAGCACAATTTGAAGCTTGAAATCGCCTACATTGCTCGCAATTGGGAGTTTCTTCACCCCTCTTAAAGAGGGAGGTAAAATCTTAACCCTAACCTTCATTTTTCTTCTAGATTTGGCAATACATAGAATATATATGATGATTGTGGTGTTTCTTGTGGATTTAGCTGGTAGATTTAGATAGATTTTTTTTTTTTCTGATTTTTGGATTTTTTTCAAATTTTTGTGTGATTTTTTTCGTTCTTTTTTAGTTACTTACTCCTTTCATCTTTCTAGTTCCTTTTTTTTTATATCAATTTTTTTTTTATTTATATAGTCTCTTTTCATTTTTTTCTTATTTTTACTTTGATTCTTGTCTTCATCGTGCCCTTATTTTTGTGTTCACTTGTTGGGTCGAGCTCTGTCTTTTGATTTTTAAAAGAAACTATCACTTGGTTGAGCTATTCTCCTTAAACTCCAAGTATGTTTCGTTCGCGTAAAAAAAGTAAAAAAGATCATGGCTCAACCTCCCAAACGAACACCAAGGGCACCCTTCCGGCTCTTAAGTTCGTCAAACCCGAACATAAACGTTGTTATGACGAACTTAAGCACCGGAAGATCAAGGCTTCCAAGTTTTTCCACATCGACACCCTTGAAAGTCTAGGGATAAGAGTTGACGTAAGGCGTGCCTTGTTTGCTTTAGGCATGGAACGCTTTCACACTTTTAGCGCCTTGACGTATGAGCGCCTCACATTGGAATTCTTAGCCTCTCTCGAGAGACGTGAGGTTGAGGGACATGAGGGGGAGTATGAAATCTCCTTCCAATTGTTCAATCAACCCCAATGCATCTCTTTGGCGAGGCTTAATGAAATTTTCCAATGTGATGCCTCAAACGCCATTCGCAATCCCGAGACTTGGCAATACCCCACCTTCTATCAAAGGGACGTATTTTGGCGTGACATTGCCGGATACGCCCCTTTTGATCCGAAGACGGGATATTCCTCTCATATGCATTCCCCCATTCTTAGATACATTCACCGCCTCCTTGTTACCTCCATTTACTCAAAAAAAGAACCAAGTAAGGTAGCATCGGAGGAGGTGAGTGCACTCTACATTGCCTCCCATCACCCTGACGAAAGTGGGGCAAGCTGAATTTCGGATTTCTATTTCTCCAACGGTGTCTTGCTATACGCCGTGGGGAATTATTCAAATCCGATATTCACTGTGGGGGATGATTACTATCATTGCCTCCGCTCTTGGGTTTGGGGAGCAACTCTCTTTGTTGACTCCAGTTGATGACAACCCCTTTCTTGATTTGCACTATATTAGAGCCGCCGGGTGGATCGACTTTACCCCGATCCCGAGCGGTTTGTTTGGAAGGTAAGGGGTCGTCATCACTGTTACCTCCCAAACCCAGCGGTGACCACCCTTGATCGCGAGGGGGGGATGGTGAGATTCTTCTCATCCCTTTGACCCCCCGTCGCGGACGCCCAGCCCGCGCGGGCAACTTAGCTCCTCCTCCCCATCAAGAGGAGCCAAGTTCCAGCCGGCGTGCCTCAGTGTCATCCTGCTCTTTTGACTATGAGGGGGCCTACCACAGTCTTGCTCTCAACCAGGATCGTATGATGAATATGATCCAAGGCATGCGAGAAGACTTGAGTGGTATGATGGTACAAACTGATGCTATGTACCATCACCATGTGCAGAGTGGAAATGTTGACCCTTATGTCAACTTTCCAAATTGGCCTCCTCAGCATGGGCCAATACCGGGATGGAATGAACGCCAACCCACGTACCCGTATTGGCCCCAACGCGCCCACCCTATGATTGGCGAGCACCCGGGGGTTCCAACCCCATGGGTGATCCCGCCTATCCCCACCCCTACGGCGCTTGGCCGCCGGGCTACACGGGCGTTGGGAGCCTCATGGCCCCCCTCCGGAAGCCGGTCCATCTCACATGGACGAGGACTAGTTCCTTTTGCCCCGCTCCCCCTTTACTTCTTTTGAATGATTGCACCGAGGACGGTGCCTTAATTGTTTGGGGGGTGTTTATATTTGATTATGCTCGCGGGATGTGGCTTCTTTTTAAGGGTTTGGGGTGTCTTTTTGGGTGCACGTCTTAGAGAGGATGCATTGCTAGGTCGGGTTTACGAGGCATGATAGGAGAGTGTGCTTCAATGTTTATTGCCTTGAGGAATTCGATGAGAACGACCATGGTTGACTGACTTCTTGTATATTACATGTATATAACTTTTTCCTTTTTCTACTCTCTTTGTTGCTTTGTACATATCTTTTTGCTTTACGTTTTTTATTTCTTTTTTTTTTCTTCTCACTTTCTTTAGGTCTTAGACTTGCATGTAGTATAGTTGCATGGCATGATAGCTTTACATGTAGCTTATAATCTGCATAAAAAAAAAAAAAAAAAAAAAAAAAAAAAAGAGAGAAAACATCAAAAAGATTTTTTTTGCATCACCTAATTAAGGAATAACTCTATGATATGAATCTAGAGGTAAGAGGTTGGGAACTTGACTTTTGAGTAGAGGTGATTTATTTGAGTGTCTTATGTGCTCGTTAGGAGTATTAGGGGTGCTTTAAGCTTGGATGCCTAGGTCTTGGTACTAATAGACCCCTCGATTGTCCGAGACTCGCCTTAGTGTGAATTAATGCCACTTTTTCCCTATAAAAAGTCTTTACTCTCTCCTTTGACCTTGGATACGCCTTTTGGCTACCTTGAGAACCTTTCTAGCTCAATCAAATGGAAGGCTAGTAGCCTTAAAAAAAAAAAAAAAAAAAAGAGAGCCCTTTGGCCAATTGGATCAATAAGTGGTGCATAAGAGCCCACAAGGCTAGTAGCCTATATCATGCTTTGGCCCCTAGAGATGCTCCAATGCCTTGGGTATGAGCTACCTTACCCTCTTATCGTGTCTTATCGAGTGCTCGGTACCGTGCCTCAGAAACATGACTATCGAGTGAGAGTAGACCGCGTGAGGAGGTAGTCTAGGGCCCTTGCAAAAAAAAAAAAAAAAAAAGAAAAAAAATAAAAATAAAAAAATCAAGTGAATAAATAGGCTAGCTTGGGGGATCTTGTGAGCTTGGGGGCGCGATTGGTACAAGGTTGAGCGAGTTTTTCCATTTTGTAGGGAAAGGTTTCACTTAAAATCAATCAAGGCTTGTGTGATATTTGAGGGTCATCTAAGACAATCATTTTCTTTGCACGCTAGCTTAGACCACCTCTTTGACCCCTAACTTGTGGATAAGGAAGGACGGCTATAAGCTTCGAAAATTGGTCGAGATTTCCCTTTGCCTTGACACCTCTTATAAGACGAGAACCTTAATTTTGTGATGCCCTTTATAGTTTCATTCATGCATTGGTTTCCTTGAGATTATTGATTGCTTGAGGACAAGCAATTGGCAAGCTTGGGGGAATTTGATAAGTGGACTTTAGGTTCACTTATTTGCATTTAGTTTAGATCATTTAGATTCATTTTAGGCCATTTAGTTTCCTTTTTCTTTCCCTTTTCCATCTTTTCTCTACTCTCATGTTTAGCATTTAGTTTTAGTTCATTTGCATACTATTAGGTTGCATATAGGTCATTTCATTTGCATGTGCATTCTACCCCCTCCCCCCCCACCTAATGTGTTTTGGAGTGCTTTGAAGCAGAATATGCAAGGAAGAAGCTCCAAACAGAGCGGGCGCTCCTGAGGAATAGGAGCGGGCGCTCCATCGTCGAATGGCTGGCAGAAAGTTGAGCGCCCTGGAGCGGTGCAGAGCGGTCGCTCCAAGCACTGGAGCGGGCGCTCCATATTGGCCGGAGCGGGCGCTCCAATGCCCAGATCCCGATTCTTTTTGTTTCGTGTTTTACAACTTTGCCCTTATTTCTACGGGGTATAAAACCAATTTTGTAAGAATTCTGAAGGAGAGTTTTATTTTCTGAAAAATTAATTAGTTCTAATGAGGGAGAGTTTCTAGAGAGAGAAGTAGAACCTAGAGAGAGAAACTATATCTAAACTTTTGAATGTGGGTTATTTAAGCTATTTCAATGGAGTTTTGCATTTGAATATCATCCATCTTTGAGTATTTCTTCTATCTTTTCTCTTATCTGCTTTATGTTTGTTTTATCTTGCTTTGGTATTGATTAGTAGTAATTAGTTGATGATTAGCTTATTAGATATGATTTTCACCATTATTGTTTCACCATTGTTGCTTCAAGCTTTTTATTTATCCCTTTCTATGGCTAGTGAGTAGATTAGTAGCTAGGGGAAGGGATGACCTTGCTAACCATGAGTTGGCCTTAAAAGTCAAGTTGGGGGTGTACTTTTGGTGAGATTGTGTTGTCTAACTAATTTGATTGCCTTGTTTATTTGATTGATCACCATTTGAACTTGTTGTGGAAATCTAAGGTGAAGGATTGAGAAATGAAATCTTAGATAGACCTTTAGCTAGATTATAGGTTGGCTTCACCATGAGAATAGTGTTTGACTCCCTAGGACTCGTTTGGATCGCTATGAGTTGTGGAAATACTTAATTAACCGATTTTACCATAAGAATAGGTAAAATCGATTGATTAAGTCCTCCTAATTAGCTCGAGAGAGTAATTGGGAAGCATTTGAGTGATCGAGTCCCCTAATCGACCCTATTGAATCCCTTGGCTTGACGATTTGGTTGATAATTTGTTAGCTCGTGAATCCCCTATCCCTAGTGTCCTTTTAATATAGTTTAATTCGTATTATTTAATCTATTTGTTAGCTTCTTAGTTCCTAATTTCTTATTGTTCACTAATTTCAAAACCCCCAAAAATAGGCTTAGCTCGCTAAATCACATTCGACCCTTGATTAAGCTTTGCTTCCTTGTGGATTCGACCCTTTCTTACCCTATATTAGGCTAAGTTATGTATTTAATTTGGCACGTGCAACGACCGTGTCACTTGACCTAAGGTAGTGACTCCAATGGTCAAGTGCTCTCACTATTGCATAGAACTCCTTATCATATGTAGAATAGTTAAGTTTAGCACCACTCAACTTCTCACTAAAGTATGCAATAGGTTGTTTCTTTTGAATCATCACAGCTCCAATCCCCACTCCACTAGCATCACATTCAACCTCAAATGGTTGTGAAAAATCCGGAAGGGCTAGAATAGGAGTATTACTTAGTAGCTCCTTAATAGTATCAAAGGCTTGTTGAGCTGCCTTTGTCCACATGAACTTGCCTTGCTTGATACATTCGGTCATAGGGGCCACAATACTACTAAAATTACGCACAAATCTTCTATAAAAAGAAGCTAAGCCATGAAAGGAACGTACCTCAGTTATAGTAGTAGGAATAGGCCAGCTCTTTATAGCTTCTACCTTGGATGGATCCACTGAAACGCCATCCTTAGAGACAATGTACCCCAAGAATGTAACACTAGGAACTAGAAAGTAGCACTTTTCTAGCTTCCCATAGAGCTTTTGTTGGCGCAACACCTCAAAAACCTCCTTCAAATGAGCTAAGTGTTCCACCACATTCTTGCTATAAACAAGTATATCATCAAGATAAACCACAACACACTTACCTAAGAATGGTTTTAACACCTCATTCATCAATCTCATGAAGGTGCTAGGTGCATTAGTTAAACCAAATGGCATCACAAGCCATTCATATAGTCCCATCTTAGTCTTGAATGCTGTTTTCCATTCATCTCCTTTTCTCATTCTTATTTGATGATAACCACTCCTCAAATCAATCTTAGAAAATATAGTAGAGCCATGTAATTCATCAAGTAAGTCATCCAATCTAGGAATAGGAAAACGATACTTAATGGTTATGTTATTAACTGCCCTACTATCTATGCACATGCGCCAAGTACCATCTTTCTTAGGCACCAACAAGGCTGGTACTGCACAAGGACTCATACTTTCACGCACATATCCTCTAGTCATCAACTCTTCAATTTGCCTTTGCAACTCTTGTGTCTCTTGAGGATTGCACCTATAAGCAGCTTTGTTTGGCAAAGAAGCACCTGGAACTAGGTCAATTTGATGCTCTATGCCACGAATAGGGGGTAAACCTGGAGGTAAGTCTTGAGGGAAGACATCACTATACTCATCAAGCACATGTTCAAGGTGTTTAGGAACCTTGTAAGGTTGTTGCTCCCTTCTACTTCCTTTGCCATCAATAGATACCCTTCATGTTCTTCCTCCAATTCCTTTCAATCTCCTTAGCACTTACTAATAATGTACCTTTCTTTGGGATAGGGGAAGGTAAAGGTTTTAAAGCAGTTCTCTTACCTCCAACTGTAGCAATACATACATTAGTTCGACCATCATATTTCATGTGCCTATCAAATTGCCATGGTCTTCCCAAAAGGATGTGACAAGCATCCATATTGCATACATCACATAAAACCTCATCTTTAAACTTACCAATTTCGAACACAATCAAGGCTTGTTTAGTCACCTTGATGCCATTGTCATCACTAAGCCAATTAAGCTTATAAGGGTGTGGATGATTTGTAGTAGGCCACTTCAATTTGTCTATAAGAGTAGTAGACACAACATTAGCACAACTACCATTATCAATTATTAAATCACATACCCTTTGTTTCACTAAGCAACGAGTGAAAAAGATCTTGTCCCTTTGAGTGTGCTCCAAAGGGGCTGGTTGAGTGTGGAGCATGCGCCTTACTATCAATTGTTGGCCTTCATACACTGGCTCTTCCTCTGAATCAGCTTCATAGGTGGCCTCATCCTCATGCTCCTTTTCTTCCTTAAGCTCCTCTTCTTCAAAGTTGCCCTTAGCATATTCATCCTCTATCTCTTGGATGTCCCTTAAAGTCATCACCCTATTATTTGGACAATCTTTCAAGATGTGTCCATAACCTTTACACTTGAAGCATATGCGCCTCTCATTTGTTGCTAGGGGTGTAGAAGCCTTACCTTTGTCCCCTTTAAACTTATCAAACTTAGAATTAGATGTATTACCTTCTTCCTTCTTGGCGCCACCATAAGGTTTGTCTCCTTGCTTCACAAAAGGTTTACAGGTTGGAGCTTTCTTAGCCTTGACAACTTTTCAGCCCTCAAAGCCACTTGTACCACCTCTTCAAAGCTCAATAAGGATGTGATCCACCTTCTTAGCTATTCGTTTATCCAAGCCAGCAATGAAACGAGCAATCTTATGCTCAGCTTTCTCATCTACATCACATAACATGTTTATTTTCTCAAATTCCACCACATATTCCTCCACACTTAGAGAGTTTTGTTGCAAAACTTGGAGTTTTTGAAACATGTCTTGAGTAAAATCAGAAGGAAGGAACCTTTTCTTCATCCTAGTCTTTAGTTTCTCCCATGAATGTAAACTAGGTTTGCCATCTTTGCGCCTTTTGTTCCTTAGATTCTCATACCATAGGCTAGCATAACCTGTAAGTTTTAGGATAGCTACCTTAAACCTCTTATTGTCATCATAGTCCTTGTAATCAAAGACTCTCTCTAATCTTTGTAGCCATTCAAGGAACTTCTCTGGCTTCATAGCACCATCAAAATCTGGGAGATCAAGCCTTAAACCTCTATCATCATCCCTTGGTGGTTGTCTATGGCGTGGATGATGAACCTCCTCATCAGAACTAGCTTCATGGTGGCTAGTATGTACACTCCTAACAGGACTAGGAGAATTGTTACGCCTCCCATGCATACCTTGTTGCATCATGCGCATTAGCTTGTCCATACGTGTGGTTAGATCCTCTAGTTGTCTATCCCTTCGTATGTTTTGTGCTTGTTCCAAGCTAAGTCCTCTAGGGACTCTCCCTTCTTCACCTCCTGGATTATTGTCCATGGTTGCCAAACAGAACTTGGCGTGGACACCCCTTGTGTTTGTCTCCAAGAACCGCCTCAACTTACCTTACTATGATATGTAGATGTATGTTCTTGGTTGTTTTACTCGATCTTGGACGTTTTTCTTCCACCAATCACCAATAATATTTTAGTACTTTGATGAAACTTTATGAAAAATCAAGAATCTTGAAAAAAAGATTGGATCTTTAAGACTTTCTTGAAGATCTACTACTCCCCCTTAAAGGAAAAAAATTCGGACCCCTTCAATGGATGTCACCTATGCTCTTGATACCATATGATGTATTTATTCTTCAAGAATCAAATACTTGTGCGGAAGCTAAATAAAACTAATCAATAACAATGAAGATTCAAGCAAGAACTCACAGATTCAAGCAAGAACTTAAACAAATAACTCGAACCAAAGTAACAAGGATAGAACTTTAGGTTATTCAATGATAAAGACTAAGTCACCACAAGGAATAACACTAAGGGTTTTGAATGCATAAAGGCTAAGCCACCAACACTCAAGAGGTTTGTAAACAATCAATTGTTTAACACAAAAACTCACGAAATTCTATTATTAATCTGTCAAGAATTCGACTACATAGGCTCTATATTTATACTACTTGACAAAAACATAAACCTAATAGGATTAGGACAAGTCCCTAATTCCTAGACTCCTTAGACTCTTTGAATAATGTAAAATCCATCGTTTTAAGAACGTAGGCAAAACCATGATTCCTAATTCAACTCTAACTAGGAAAGCAATTAAAGATATGAATCCTAATAGAATTAGGATCCTCATAGACCTGCTAGTACACGCCTATCCTCTACCTTGGTTGGTTAGCAAACATGCTACCACCTTAGTAGTCATTCCCATGAAGAGTCCTCCATGTACATCAATTGAGCCAAGATTTAAAGAGATACTTTTATATGCAAGTGCTAGAAAACTTGCATCCAATGCTCCTGTATCAAAAGTAGCACATATTCGATAAAAAAAAAAGGTCATTTATGGCCTATTTTGGCCTTATCACGTCCAATAATTAGATTTTGAGTCATTTAAACCCAAATTATTTTTGAACATGATAATATAAGGTATAATATAACTAGTGTGTAGATTTTCAGGCTTGCATTTGTTGTTGGTCGAATTTTGGGGAATGTAAATGTGATTTTAAGCCTATTTTGGCCTTTTTCGCGTTTAATTTGTACTTCTAGAGTCATTTAACCCAAAATTGTTTTGATAAAATATAATATTAGGTATAATATAACTAGTGCGTAGATTTTTAGGTTTGCATTTGTTGTTGGTCGAGTTTCGGGAACGTAAATGTGATTTTAGGCCTATTTTGGTCGCTTCGTGTCCAATTTGTACTTCTCGAGTCATTTAACCCCAAATACTTCTTGAACATGATAATATGAGGTATAATATAACTATTGTGTCGATGTTTTGGCTTGCATTAGTTATTGGTCGAATTTTGGGAACGTAAATGTGATTTAGGCGTGTTTTGGCCTTTTCGCGTCCAATTATTAGATTTTGAGTCATTTCCCAAGCAGGTGTTCGGCATGAAGAAGGGACTGCTACAGTGGGTGTTGCGCTAGGCTAGGAGGTGGGAAGAGGGTGGGGAGGTGGGTGTGTA
Source organism: Beta vulgaris subsp. vulgaris (assembly GCF_026745355.1). NCBI lineage: Eukaryota > Viridiplantae > Streptophyta > Magnoliopsida > Caryophyllales > Amaranthaceae > Beta > Beta vulgaris. The sequence continues at coordinate 34,361,618 of NC_079204.1, forward strand.
GGGGTTTTGGGAGGTGGGCAGAGGGGTGTGGGAGGTGGGCAGATAGTGGGCAGGTGGGTGGGCAGGGGGGGGTTGTGGGTGTGGGGAGGTTGGTGTGGGGTGGGGTGGGCTAGGAGGTGCTGCTGCTAGCAGGGAGTACAGGGGGTTTAGCTGGGGGAGGTGGGGGTGGGGGGTGGCATTGGATGGGGGTGATGCTGCCAACTGGGGGTGCAGAGGCTAGCAGCAGGTTTTGTTAAAAAAATAATCTAAAATGGTTGCGATTTTAGGCATAAACCGCAACCCTTCTATATTTGAAGGGTTGCGTTTGTGCACAAATGCAACCCTTTTGATAATGAAGGGATGTAGTTTTTTATTCAACCGCAACCCTTCTACAATTGAAGGGATGCAGTTTTTTGCCCTAAATCACAACCCTTCGTTAAGAAGGGTTTTTTGCTGAAGGGTTGCTAGCCAAAAACGCAACCCTTAGGGCTATTTTGACCATTAACTCTTGCATATTTTTCCCCTAGTGATTTAGGTTGAATTCGTTTTAATAATTTTACTCTTGTTGGTGAATTAGAACGAATAGAGAAAAGCTGAAAATTTAAATATAGTTCTCAAGATACAGTCAAAGAACTATAGGATATTGGTACAACTAAACAAGACACACTCAATTTAGTCTATCAATCCTAAACCACCAAGACAGACTCAAGTTGTAATAGGGGTTTTTGAGACACACTCAAATGAACGTTCTATAAAGAAACACTTTTATCATTCAACTTCAAATCTTCCTTCTATTCATCATTTGCTCTCCATATATAGAGGAATGGAGCAACACAAAAACACTCAAGAAACCCTAGTCAAAAATTGCCCAGCTTTAGGCAGTTTTTAGGAGTTATAAACTCCCTTAATTCACGCCCCTACTTGATGCTACCATCAATTTAAACCAGCAAATGATAAGCCTAATATTTGGTGCAATCACACGCCTACTTGCCTAAGTGTTACAAGTAATCACTAGGTTTTATTTTAAGCTGTGAAATAAAACAACAAAATAAATAGGAACCCAAACAGAACTTGGGCCTTATCTCATCCATCTTCAATCACCCAACTAGAACTTGAGCCTTCTCACGTTGTATTCCATGTGTTACGTTTAAGGAGACTTCATGGGTTTCATGTTTAAAGACCCATTGATGTTAAAGAATGGACTTTGATCATCCTCCTACCTTCGCCTTTTTCCTCTCGACATTACTTTCTCTCTCCTCCTCTTCTTAGAATGCTTTCTCTTTCTTCTGTTGTGATTTCTCTCTCCTCCTCCCTTTTTAATTTGCTTTTTTGAATTGCAATGGAGAACAAAAAAAAAAAAATTGAGGTTTTGGAGTTGAGGATTTCACACATGTGGGTTTACACCCAAGACGCTTTGCATATTATATTATATAAATGCACATTGTAATTCGTGCCCATCAAAGGATACTAAATGCACATCTGTAATATATGAAATGCACATTCATTCAGGTAACTATGTCCATGTAACATACATATAGCACATCAAAAATCTATATACAATTATACGAATATACATTCACAATCCCATCAAATATATATAAACATGAATCAACCAAGCTTGCTTGGTAGAAGTAGTGAGTAACTCACCTTGTGACTTTGTGGTCACAAGTTCAAACTCCATTACCTACTTGTGCTTGAGAGTATGGATTTCCCTATATTCCCTACTCTCAAGTGTTGACTTGTATAGCTGGGCTAGCTGAACTATAATTAGGGTTGTTCAGAGTGTGGTTTGGACCGCACCAACTGCAACCCGACTCGTTTTTTCAAGGTTTGGATTGTTTTGTAGTTTCAAAATTGTGAATTGGTTTGCGATTTCAAGCAAATCGCAGTTTGGGTTTTGTTTGAATCTTTGTAAAACTGCATTTTAAACTGCAAAAACCATTTAGATGATTTTTTAAATTATATAGGTTATCTATTTTGATTTTTTTACAAAGTACACTAGACAAAAGGCATAAGTTTGTATTAGGCTAGGGTTTATTCACTTTTTCGATCTTTCACATATCTTTTGCTCTTATGGTTGATGAAAAAAAATCTTAATTCTTAGATAGCAAAACTCATATCGTGGATGAACAAATGGTTCAAACCGCAAATCGCACGATACCAAACCGTTTTGTGTGGTACAGTTTGGGTTGGTTTGAGCAAAAGTGCAATGCGGTTTGGGATGGAAAAATGTCAAATCGTATATTTGCGGTTTGGTTTAGGTTACATCCCAAACTCATCAATCAACACATGAACAAGTCCTACGTGCGATAGGTGGTGGTCCAAAAAAGTTCTTCTTACTAAGGAGTTCCTAGTGGGAGCCCAAAAAAAAAATGAATAAACTTAATAATTCCTTACGAAATTAGCAGATCTAGATTAACCGATCACATTGAAGTTGTCCTAACAATATTCTATACCCCTCCAATTTACCCAATTAGTAAAATGAAATGAGTTCACTACAATTATTATTACTGCAACAAATTAGGGAAACAAAGAAAGAAATTCAATCGTTGATTTCTTAATCAAGCATATTGAACAAAGAAAACATGATTTCAAAAACTAGGCAGTTACAAGGGGCTATCCAAGAAAATATTGATTGTCCACAATGAAGGGATAGATGACAAGTTGAAGAGGACAAGTCATAGAAGTTACCCATGAGAGAGAGGACATTCAGTTATTTTAAGAGGAGAGTGAAAAAATTCGGCAATTTTTCTCAAAATAGACGTGTAAGTAAAGTGAGGGGGAAAAAATCTTAAACTAATTGGTATTGCTGGTTGGACAATAAGGACAAATGGGGCAGAACACATCATTATTTAATACCAAACTGTTTGGTAGTAGAGTTTTCTCCTCATAACTCCCAACAAACAGAAGCAAGGAAATACTAGAATCTACAGAATAGAATAGAACATGGAAGTTTTGGGCCCGTAAAATAATATTAGATTTTCAGTCAATAAAAAAAAACAATCATGGCCCGTCCAACTACTAGAGTTTGCTTATGATTGAATTACACATTGAGAGAGAGTCTTTGAGCTGCAAGTGCCTCAGCTTCGAGTGTGGGTTCCCAAAGTAGTGTTGACTCTGCTAGCAAACCTGTTACCACGTAAGGGTCCATGTTTGAAGCAGGTCGCCTGTCTTCCATGTAACCTGCAGAGAATCAAGATATACAATTTTTAAAGCTTTGTAAAAGATGAAAGAAGTAATTAATTAGTATAACAATCTCAACTACCAGCCCCAGGGTTTGCTCTCCATAGTCCATACAAGGTACCATCTAAAATTACAGGAATACCCAAGCTGATATAAACTAATTAGCCTTTAGCCTGAATTTATGAGTGCGTGGGAGCTCCAGATGCCGATAGTTATGAGTCTAATGGTGCATTTTCACCTTCATTACTTCCTAAAATATGAGACCTGATATAAACTAATTAGCCTTAGATTGAACTGTTCATTCCCTATTTAAATTTAGCAAAACCAAACATATATCAGAGCAATTTCACAAAATTTCTTACACTTAACACTGGAAGATGGTTACTTATTAGTTCTTAAGCAACTGCAATTCCTAGAAAAGATGAGTATAATAAGGTACATTTAGTTCATTGCACTTGAATACATTGGGAGAAAAAGAGAAGTCACTTCGGCCATTTTGTCAAAAACAAAACATGCAGTAAATTGTTTTTGTCAAAAGATTATCAAATAAATAGAACCAGATGATTGTCACTTCAATCATAGATATACCTTTTGTTTTCCATGCTTCAGTAAAAAGCATAAAAAGATAATTTTCCAAATTATTCAGAGAAAGCTATCATTAAATTTAATTGTACTATGTAAGCAAATTTATGATTTTAATTCGACAAGTTAATATTGACCACAAACTTGAGCTATATCTAATACTATGACCGAGGTAGGATTCTCACCTTTGCCTTCCTTCTCCGTATCACGACCCACACGGATTGAACAACCACGATTGGCGACACCCTGAAGGTTACCCATTATATTAGAATTTGTTACTTTTAATCAATATATCAGTAAAAAATTACGTTAAGTAAAATATACTAACTCCATTTTTATTTTTTGTTACACTTCACTTTAGGGGAAAATCAAAGAAATTGTTCAAAAAACAAAGAAGAAGTACAATAAAAAATGTTTGGTTTTGGAAAAGGTGAAATAAGCATTACAATCATGTACGAGAGAAAAAATAGGTTAAGTGGAGAGGTTTTGGGTAAAATATTAAAATGGATAGTGTGAGGTGGAAAAGTGTGAAAAGTTGATGTAATACGTTACCATATCAGGAAAAAGTAAAAGTGTAACAATTAAAGAATAGTCTGGATCTTCTAGAATTTTAGTGAAACTCTACCAGATAGAATTGTATATGAGCCATACATTTTAAAATCAAGGGCTTATATTGGTAGAAGGAAAAGATTTACGGGTGGGTTTTGATGAGATAAAATAAGGGGAATTTTGAAAAGAAATATTGATTTTTTATTGAATGGTCGATATTGCTCAAACACTACCTTGTAAAGTTATTTTACAACTCTAGAGGATCTAAACACATTAAAGAAACGAACTCAAGAGGAAAGTGTAACAACTATAAAAAAAAGGAGTATCAAACTATACCCAAGAGAATGTGTCGATGTCGGCAGTCTCATGCTTCCCTGTCAGTCTTCTTTCATTCCCTTCTCCATATGCACTGATATGTTCTTTATGGCGTAATGATAGATTCAAAATGGCCTTCTTTATTACTTCAAAACCACCGTCTTCTCTCATTGTCTTTGTACTATATAACAACAGCATTAATAATCATTAGATTTTTTTTTTTTTTTTTTTGGTCAGATGAAGGGGACTCACTTGAGGGGGAGTATAGGGAATTCTTCAAATAAGTCCCATGGGGTTTGATCCCTAAACCTCAGTGATATAATATGGGAATCGATACCACTACTCCACCACCCCAATCAATAAACTGTCTTGTCCTAATACCTCTGCTACAAAACCAAAAACTGTACAAATACACCTAGTTTCGTGCAATTTCCACACTTTGCTTGCTGAAATGAGCAAGAATTTTAAAGATTTATATCAGTTCTCCCCATAGAGATAGCACTATAAAACGTCCGGAGAAATCTTTTACATTCTCTGTTACCAGAATTTAGGATCCTAGAAAAACATAACTGGTCGAAGATGACTTCTATTTCGAATTTGACAGAATGCTACATTTACATAATTGGGCCAAACTGTAAAAAATCTGAAAAGAGAAAATTGTAGTATAATTTTCAAGGTACCTGTAATTGGTATGGCAACCTGCGCCGTTCCAATCACCCTGTTGAAAAAGGCAGGCATTGGAGACATGTTCAGATAAATTATGCATCACAAAGAGCTATAGTTAACACAAAAGCATAGAATACTACCTCAATTGGCTTCGGATCAAGTGTCAAAACTACACCAGCTTGCTCAGTGATTCTCTGTTGAAAGAGGAAAGAACGTTAAACTACTAAAAAGTGTTAAACAGTGATATGTATCATCAGATTGTTTACAGACAAGATCGTCAACAAAATAAAAGGACATCTTAGCTCAGGCTTCTTTCACTGTGGTGGACACTAGAAGCTAAAACTGTGAATGAGCTGAAATTGCATACCAAATTTTCTTTTTCCATCTATGTACTATTTGATCGTCAAGAAATTACAAGCATTCCCATAGAGACTTAGATGAATTGGATCAATGTACTCATAAGTTAGTTGGAAATATATGGTTTGTTGTTAGGATCTGTATAGCCGGTTTTTGCTGGTTGTTTCCTTATCCAAATTATGCTAGGAAATTCAGGGATTGTTTTAACCTCTCTAACTTTTCGTTTATTATATTGGTCATTAGGTTGTAAGTATTTCTCGTCTTTCATGAAGCACAACCCGAAATATTGCAGCCAGTATACCTTTGTTAATCTTCTGTTTCGTGTGAATTACTTGGGAGTTCTTATTAATAGTGTTCAACCTTTGTTAAGCTCCAGAAATAAACGTCCTTTAGTTTATGTTTAAGAGCTAATGCTTTTCCAATCTAAAACAGCCTGATTTAGGAATCTAGTAGCCAATCTTTAAGCTTCTAATTCTATCTATTTACTTAATTGCTTCATACTATGTTACCTGGACTCATATACCCATGTCTGACACGGGTACGTGTCCAAGTGTCTGAGTTTGCTCGCCATTCTATGAAAAATTTCGATGATTTTGGCCCAAAATGAAGTGTCCAAACACTTGTCTACGTCCTAGTGTCAAAGATCCGACACGGGTACTTGAAGTGAATTGTATAGTCCATGTAGCTAAGGCTTTATACCTATTCTTAGGTGACTTAACATAGGATTTTAGAAATTATATATATCATTATCAAGTCTCAATAACAAATCAACATGTGGGTCGAGGTCCACTATGTCTGACCTGTTTCTTTTGACTAGCAAACCCTTATATATGTCACGTTTTAGCTTTAGATAGCCATGTGGCTCTACATTTTCAAAGGTAAATATGTTTTCACCATTTAGAACCCGTTCTACAACTAGTTCTTTCCATTTGTGCTTCATCCACGAAGAATAATCACATAGCCACTAGCAATCTGTTCATTCGGATCACATACAAATTAACAACTTAGTTTGGTCATATCTAGGTGATAGAATATCATCTTCCCTCTTGCTTGGGTTCGGACCACATTTGAGAATGCTCTTTATTCTTTTAATGAAAAAACAAGTATTAGTCACATTTATGTTTTCCTTCAATTGGGCAGGAGTCAATTTCATTTTCATTTTCTAGGTCAAAATCGATAATCTTCTTTCCTGCACAATGCAGGTGTAGTTTTGATAATTCACATCAGATAATTAGGTACAAACAAAATTACCTCACGTTTATTCAATACCACTTTACCCGAACTTTAGAAAGAATACTAAAAGTAACCATTCAGAACAAATTTGAATACCATATACTTGTCTTACAGTGCTATGTGCAGTATAAGCTGAAAGTGACCAGTTTAGATGAAAAGTAATATTTCAAGAAAAGTACCTCAAGAAGATATCTGGCACACCAGATATGATCTCCAGCTTCAATCCCAACACTAGGACCAACCTGAAATTCCCACTGTAGGAGCATGTGGATGTGGTTATCAGTAAATAACTTCAAAGAGAGATGAGCTAGGGGTAGATATATATATCAAAATGGTGCAAGAGATAACCTGGCCAGGCATGACCTCCCCGTTGGTGCCACTTATGTTTATTCCAGCATACAGGCAAGCTTTATAATGAGCATCAGATATGTCACGTCCAAACGATTTATCAGCACCAACACCACAGTAATATGGTCCCTAGAAATACCAACATCTCAGTTCATGCAATAACAGAATTCTATAACAAAACAAAGCATCTCATGCAAAAGAAATATTGATCTGATGGAGGTAACTAGGTAACAGACCTGGGGACCAGGATAGGCTCCGACAGGCCATCCCAAGGGCCATTGAACATTTGGTTGAAGCAGCGTGTATTCTTGCTCTATTCCAAACCTATAGAACGATAATGAATAGACTAAGACAGAGTAGATAGAATAAGATAAAAGAAAAACAACAGAGGAAAAGGAGAGACTTTCTAGGTAATATCGAATTTCATAAATCCAGAAATTGCATATTTAACAGTGGACAGGCTCTGATCCGAAGAAAAATAGATCATATTTACAGTGAAATTCCTCCAAGAAAATGGAAGGTAATGAAAATAACATATGAAGCTATGAACAATAATAAGTCATATCACAAACACCTCATCAGCCCCAAATAACGCACTACTGTAAGAAGATCCAGTGCATTGGGCTGTTGAAGAATAGTACAAGGATGCAACACCCACCCTTGCCTCAAAAGTTTTCCCTCCCATTTGTCCTTTCCTGGAATACGAATCACTTTCAAGATGCCTTGGTGGTGAAATGGTGGACACGCGAGACTCAAAATCTCGTGCTAAACAGCATAATAGCTAATTTCTTTCACATGAACTTCAACATTTGAATGCAAAGTGATGTGTAGGACATGTAATCAGAAAATTGAAATTGGAAGTGCTTGGAAAATCATACCATGGAACCTCAGAAGCAACCTTTGGGTTGCTGAAGATCTCGGCAGCTTTGTGTCGTTTATTCGTTGGGATCGGCTCACCTGCTGGTGTGTATGCGTCACATATTACCTGATGCATGGTGCATAGGAAAATTACATCGTAATCTTACAAGAGTAAAACTTCAGGTGACTTCATGAGTTTTGAGCAACTAGTACATCGTCTATACTAAACTCACCAAAATATTGTTACCACCACGGAATGGATCCTTAAAAATTGCTTGGGGGCTGTAGCAGAAGAAATGTACCACGACAATGACGTATGATTAGCTATGAAAACTCTCAAGCCTCAATATATTCACTTAAATCACAGGACGAGGAACATGTGAAAAATGATTAAGGTTCATAGATGTCCCAAGATCTTACTATAAGATTACTTCACTGTCTTCTCCAGGTGCTTGTCCTGTGCTTGACCCATCATAGTTCCACTTGGGAAGCTCAGATGGGTCCTCAACAGGTCGTGATAGTGTCTGGTAGAAATATTAGAAAACATTGGTGAGGGATAAATTGACATAAGCTCAGTGTCTAAAAGATGGTTAATAATCAAGCTACATCGTCAAAGTTACTGTACCCTCGATTTGCTACGAAGATCAATCCCAGATCCTCCAATCCTGTTCCAAAGCATAATCATGACATAATTAGTTTCATAATCTACTTGTAACTATGAACCACCAAGCATAATTTATCTGCAGATGAACAAAATCCTAGTGCAGCTATTTAACTATAAATGATCATACATCATCAGGACTATACTCATCAGAGTTTAAAAAATTACAGTAGGAAAAAGTCTATACCAAATGTATTCTGCAATAATCTTGTCAGTAAATGGAGTGACATCCAAATTGAGTAATTGCTCCATCCTGTTCACAGTGCCATGTTCAGTCTTGAGAGCGGCACATACTTTAAACTTCGTAGAGCACTTAATTGATCCCTTTTGACTTCCTTTCAGTAATATGGAGGTCCAAGAGTTTGGTATCATTGAGTTTGTCAAGCTCTTTGATAGTTTCATCTGACATTGCATGTTAGGTGCAAGTATTTGAGCCATGCTTGATCAATTCTCCCTAAGAAACAAAGAAACAATAACAAATATTAGAATATTACATCTGTGGCTTACTCTGTCAGACTGTCAGGTGCCAGCCTGACTTTACCACCAAAGAGAGTCAGCATGTAATGCGGAGAACCAACATAGTTCACAACAAGCAATATGGAACATAAGTATATACCATACCATGTCACGCATCCTCAAATATACGTTTATTTTAAAACTCCACATTAACATGTAAAACGAATGCAAACCCACAACTCACAAACCAATTCGATTAAATTCCCAAAAGATGGAAACTATATAACCCGAACTCTATTTTTAACCTCAATTACGCATGTCAGATCCTCAACACTGATCCTTGATCCCAACATGGATATGGACACTTAACACATAATGTTGGACCAAGAACATGGAAACTTTTCATAAATAGCCGAATTTGACAGTTAAAACATACTCGCAACTCTCACATGGAAAGCTAAGCCTGAGTAACATGGATGTAAAAGTAGAAGAAATATGATATGATCATCCACACACGAGACCTAGTTCAACGAAGTAAGAAGCATTTAGCTGTTGTATAACTGAGCTAAAGGCAACACCACCCTTTAGAGATAATACATTCTTCCATATTCTTCCATTTTCTTCAACCCTTTTTGTGGTAGCACCGATCCATCATAGACAGATCTCAAAAATTTAAGTTTATAGGTACTAAATGACAATAATACAGAATTGAAAACCATGTTTCACTCAAGGCCATCTCAAAAAGGTAGGGGGTCGTGTCCTTATTATTGGTATCAGCCCCTAAAATTAACATGATTATGCATAATTATATCATATAAATATTCATTATCTAAAAATTACCATATAATACTATTTTTTTGACAAAAAAAAGTACCTAAACCATGAGTATAGGGATAATGTGACAACAATTTCACCAAAAAAAAAAAAAAACAATAAATTTCAATATTTGGGACCCTCCTAATTGAGAGGTCATGTACCTCTTTGCACACTCTAATAAATAGCCATGAGCTCTTATTACTCATGCTAATATACGATCCGCGTCGCATTTGCGTTACTCCCAGACCTTCGAACACCATATTTTTTAATTCGATTCTCACTCTAAAGCAAAATTTTAACTTTTTTTCGACCAATTAGCCAACCATGCCACTTGACAAAATCTAGAAACTGAATAAATGCCGCATACTCCAGCAAGCCATGATCTAATACAATCATCTTGATCCTCAATCTTCTCCATTACAACAACAATAACAACCCAGGAATGGATCACATTAACACAATCTTACCTTTAACCATTCGATTACCAATCACCACTTCAACTTTTAGCAAAAAATTAACAAAATATACAACAAAAGTTGCATACATTATGAATCTCTAATCTGAAAATTAACATTAAAAACAAGCAGATTACGCAGCATTGTTTTAACAAACTTCAAAAATGTCATTTCACCACAAAGAAAAAAGAGGGATTGTTGATTGATGTCAATCTCAATATATAAATGCAAGATGATGTTAAACCTTTTTTAACACTCGACGCAAAAGTTACACTCACTCCTGTACCGATAGTGTCAAAGACCTGGGATTGAAACTCGTCTAGCCTCTTCGTTGCTATCAAAGGCCAAAAGAAAATGCAATAAGAACATAAATAAGAAAATTAGCAGAAGAACGTAGTACCTGTTTTTTAATCTGTTGAGGAAAAAAAGGAGCAGGGAGTCAACTAACAAGAGAGAAGAGAGAGAGTGTCTCACAAATGTATGCTTAGCAAGTAGAGAGGTCTAGTATTACTAATATATTTTCGACGTATGGGAACCGAAAAAGTTGTTTTGGCTTTTCCGTAGTAGATAGGGGTGTCCATATTGAGTGGTGGAAAAACATGTTGAAGATGCTTTGGAGGCCGCAAGTGAATCTCTGGACTAAATTTATGGAACATCAAAATATTTGCATGTTATTTAGATAAGGTTTCATTTTCTTGCTGCCCTTTCTTTGCCTACTACAGAGAGCTCGAGAGTCGAGACCTTCAATTTGTGCTGATAATGGGCTAGGCATAGGCTTCTGTATCAATCAATAATCCACATAACTTCTCATAAATTGTCGGATGAATTCTAATCGGTCAGATCAAACCAATTCGAAAGTGTTTGGTTCATATAATTTTTGTATCAAGTATGAGTTTAGAATGAGCAAAATCCATACCTAGTGTTTGATAATTTGATAAATTTAAAACCCATACCTCAAACCCATAAGGTATGGGGTTTAGAAACCCAAAGGGAGAGGTGCGTTTGGCTTATACCAATACCTCTATGTATTAAATAGAAGAAAAAATGTCATTTCCAAATAAAACCAAACACATGGTATTAGGTATCAAGTTTCAAACCTATACCACCTTGATTTCATTCCTGATTCCAAACTCATACCACTATACGAACCAAACACCCCCTTATAGGTTTAGCCCACTTGTAGGAGCAATTAGCACATCAACCTAAAGGTGTCAAAATTATTCTATTAGCTTTTTTCCCTTTGTACCCTCTCATGTCCCTATCACATGGTCCACCATTACATTATTAATTCAATTTTACTCCATTTCTCTCTCCTACTTTAACTCTTTTTATTTGTTTATTTATTTTAACCCATTTTTCTCTCCTACTTTACCCACCCTACACCCCACACAAATGGATCCTCCTTGGTATCTGTAGGAACAATAACAAGGAAGATCTTTATGAAACGGAGGGAGTACGCAGTAATACATTGAATAACTACAATCTCAATAATGTTTTTAATCTAAAAAAAATCCATTTTCAACTACAAACACTTAAGAAAAAAACTCAAGAAGCTGGAACATCATAACTTTTTACTATTTGCGTACACGTTATATACTTTCAATTAAGTATGCAATTTGTTTATCTTGGTATACAACACATGTTTCTCTACTAAATTTACAAAAACAATAGTATGTTAGATAAACATTAGTAAAAAAATTCTCAAAATAATGAGTATTACTCAATACTCTCTAAAAATCAATGTGAAATTACATAAACACTTTTGGTTATAAAAAAATCTTCAATCTAGAAAAAATGTACATAACGTGACGAGAAAAAGACACCTAAAATTTAACAAAAAAATGTTATGTAAGTGCAAATTCTCCAAAAATAATACAAATCAATGCAATATTTAAAAAAAATAAAAGTAATCATTCTTAAAACCACACTTAAAGTAGGTGAAATCATAAGTGTCTATGATAATGATTCAATTATAATTATAATCAACTAATCGATTTTATGTTATCCTACAACTGAATAACAACACTAAGTCAAAAATGTGACTGCACGCAAAACGTGCATATAAGGCTAGTATTCTATTATCCGAACATGTACCATAACATGACCCAATAATTATTCGACTGATCTCATACCCAAAATTATATATTCAGACTTGTATCCGAAATATCCTGGCCTTCATGTCGAGTTCCGAAATTGTATATTTCATCAATTGATAGTGTTTTGAGAGCTTGAGAATCTAAATTAAGTCTACATTGTTTTCCTTCGCATTCGATTGGTGAAATGAAGGATGCGAAGGAAAGCAACGTGGACTCGATTTAGATCACCAAGCTCTTAAAACACGGTCAATTGATAAAATATTGGATATTGAAGTTCTTGATTTTGGATTTTGGGGAACCTGAAATCCTTACTCCCAAAACTTCACCACAACCATTATAATAACAATCGAAATTAAGCATACTTTGTAACATCCCAACTTTGGTTTAAAAAATTTCCATTAAAATACCTGACCAAACCTTTAGGGTGTCACCGCCGCATCTATTGTTAAAAATAAATGCAAGGCTAATTACTAAAATAAATTTAACTTACAATCCAAATATAAAAGTAAACCAAACTAAGTTGTCTAACTTAAACCAATTCAAAATTAAACAATCCCTCACAATTTAAATAGGAAAAGAACAAAGAAAATAGACAAAAATTAGCGAAAGCTAAGTAATTACATCTCCATTCTATAAAATAATAATAATAACAGTTTTCTTTTAAAAATAATTTTAGAACATAGTACAGGCAAGTATAACGTAGTACTGACAAGTATATTATATACTTAACCAATTTAAATACTTCAAGTTTATACGATTCATACAACAACAAATTTAATTTTCAGAGGGGAATTGAACGTCAGTAGGCTGGGACTAATCCTAGTGAACACCTACTTCAACATGGGTTATCACCCAAATAAATTAAGAGTAATAGCCAATATCGTTTTGCAGAAAGTCCCTAGTGTGCACACTACTCACTAATCTAATGGGTATCCGCAACTCGCACTAATAGTATTAGGAGGAAGACAATAACATAGTTGTAACATACTACAAATTAAGTATTGCTCATCATCTATGGAGGATCCAAGTCCACAGGATAATTCCCTCAATAATGTTTTCACTTAACGTGATTAATAGATTTTAAAGTTATGACACATCAAACATCACATTTACATTAACAGGAACATCATTAGTTCAATAAATATTTTTCCCAGCTTAATCATTTTATAGAATTATAATAATCAACGTCCATAATTTACAATAACCAATACGTTCATCATTAGAAATTCATAGGGTCACAATGTCAACTTATAATATCATTCATCATATCATTAATTCACTAGTTGTACCTATTAAATTACATTATCAACATTAGTATAATTTAATACGATGGTATAAACAGGTACATTATAAGTCCAAAAGTAATATCAATAATACTATTAGATACATACATGTTATACATAGGGATATTCATACTATAATAATAATAAATTTTAGTCATACCAAGTGTTACGTAGTGCTAGACTCGTAAATCACCCATACAGTAGGTTCTATAATAAGAGACTTGTGCAACAATGCCTGGACCCAAAACCGGAACCCGAGATCTGCTTTCAGACCTGCAAAAAGGGACCCACCCTAGAGGTTTGGGTGGTATTTCCCCCTCCGAAGCTTAAGTAAGGTATCAGGAGTAAAAAGGAAACTTTTAGAGAGAGAAAGTAGAGAGAGAATTTACGGAAAAATAACATTACACTGCTCTGGAAAACGTACCTTTTCCCTGATTTTAAGGACTATTTACAGTGACTGTTGTACCTTGATGTCACCCTAATTTGAGAGCATCTGATTGCTAAGCAATAGTTTTATGACACGTGGCGATTATTGATTAGAGAGTACACGTCATCCATTCTATAAAGGTGTCCTTTGTAAATGTTGGGCCTAAGTACAGAATGGGCCAAAAGGAGGGCTAGTACAACTCTTTTTATTCAAGATGAAGAGGGTGCCAAATTGCCGATCTCAACAGGTCAACCCCCAAAGGTTTTTTGAATGCAACGGTTATCTTACCGAATGGGGAGGTCATTTTTACCTCCCTATAAATACATACACTTGTCCTTTCGGAATTCACTTTCACGCCTTGAGAGAATTTTCTAGAGAAATAAAGACTGCCAAATTTCTCACTAAATTTTAGAGAGAGAAAGAGCATTCGTCCAAGATCTCGTAAACCTTCTTCAATCCGTCCAAGCAATCTCAACAGGTATCCCTTTTCTTCTTTTAATTCTTAATTTTTGTTTCTCTTCATTCTTTTTCGAGAAAGATGGATTCGTCCTCTTCATCGAACAATCCCTGCCGCTTATGGGTTGGCCTTAACCCTAGAACAGAGAGCCTTTCCTCTTCGGCACATTCTAGAGTTGGGCCTATTCTGGTCGGACATGCATTTTATTTTCATGGACATGGACGGCAAAGTCAGACGACCCAGTCTTTACCTGTGTTGGGTAATATGGCGCGCGTCAAGCAAACAACTTGTATTAGATGAGGAGTAAATCTCCCGGCCTCAAGCTCAGCAATGGAGGCGTCAACAGGCCGAATTCTTGATGAAGGAGAGCGCGAAATTCAAAGCGCTCGGCCAGCAAACAGAACCCCTTCTCTTGAAAGCGTCCAGGAGGAGAGAACCAGTGAGAGGCCTTCCGAGGCCAGCCTATCCGAACAAAGTATGGCGGTGGACGAGGCTTACGAGGTAGAGGTTTCATCAGACCCGTCCAATGATTCGGACGAGCCTTCTACTACTTCTTCTGAAAATAGACGCCGCCTAGGTCCTCTGTCAGACCCTAGGTTCATTCTAGCTGACAATAGTTGGCTTGGACGAGTAGGTTCAGACCCTAAACACTTCTCCTCGGCAATACCAATGCCAGGGTTTTCCGTATTACAACCGGGTAGCGAGGATACCATCGTTAGTGCCCCGACCCACCACTTTGCCGTTTATCGGCTGGCTCTGGACGCGGGGTTACGATTTCCCTTGCATCCATTCATAAGTCGTCTTCTTCATCATTACAACCTTGGCCACAATCAACTATCCCCTAACTCATGGCAGAACATCCTGACGTTCTTGGTCGTCTACAAGTGAATGGGTGTTAACCCTTCTTTGGCCGCCTTTACTGCTCAGATACATTACGTATCTAAGGTTCCTAAGACAATAGACGGGGTTTGGTTCAGCGTCTGCTATCGTCATGGCTTCCTGACGTCTTGAGACAAAACCTCAAAGATGCACGCGTGGATAGGTGGAGTTTTTATTCGTCCAGGCCCCCACCGAAGCAGTAGCCAGACGCTGCCGCTATTTCAGCCTAGCCCCGAATAATACCAGATGAACGACATCATTTCTAGAGCTGGAGGATGATTCAGCCGAGGAAATGATGGAGTACTTCCGAATTGCGAAGTATTCCACCCCAAACAAATCGTCCTTCAAGGGTCCGTCTAACTAGATTCCCATTAAGAAGATGTTCTATAATAACAATTTTCTGGTTGCCGCGGGCTTGCGGCAGGCCGGGGATAGAGGTATACTTGCTAATTTTGCTATGTAAATAGCTTCGTCCAATGACTATAGCTAACTATCAGTATGCTTTTCTTTTGCAGTTGCCGCCAAAGCCGTTCTGAAAAAATCTTGGCCAGGGGACATAAGTATGTCTAAATTAAAGAGTACATCAAATCTGGCTCTGAAAAGAGGACGGATACTTTGGTAAGTAAATTTTTTTTTTTGGCCAGTGCTCCCAGGCCGACCACTTTCTTTATTGGTCCATAATTTTCATTTAACTTTCCTAGACGAACCTTTCCCCTGAACGAAAGGCGGCCGAAAACATCAGGCCGACCTCCTTCTGGGCATCCGACTCGTCAGGGAATTGATGTTTAGATTTATTCTTTAGACGAGTCATAATTCATGGACGCTTCCTGCTCCGAAAGGAAAGGCGGCCAAGAAACTTAAGGCCTGACTTCTTCCTTGGCAAGGCCTCGTCCAGGGACCAACATCCTATTGGTCCTTTGCAAAATCCAATTTTTTATGCACTTCATGGATGGTCTAACTTTTTGTTGACCTAGCGGCTCTCCTTCTTCGGGCAAGCTTCCTTCAAGTATTATTTTCCTTGTGGCGAGTTTTCTCTTATTGACGCTTGTTTTCCTGACTTGTTGATTTTCTGAAAAATGCTCCAACGTCTAAAGCTTTTGGCGGAAAAGGCGGTCACAAAAAAGAGACCCGCCACAACAGGAGATGTTCCTCCTCCTAAAAAATCCAAAGGCTTTACGGCCAAAAAGAAAAAGGTAGATTGGCTTGTGCTGCCGAAGATTGAAATTCCTCCTAAGGTAGAGAAGACGTCTATGGTCCCGTATATCGGTGAAATGGGCTTTGCTCCCCCTACTACCTCTGAACAACCGGAGGCGGTTGTTATTCTCAACGAGGCCGAAGGAGCCGAAGAGCAGACTTCACAGCCGGACGTGGCTAAGTATGACTCGACTTTCTCCGGGCCGGTAGCAGGGCTGGTATCGCAAATGCCCCCGGCTTATAGATCGACCTCTCGGTCTTCTGGTGAGTCTTATTATTCAAACATAGTTAGAACCCTGCGCGTGGGCGGACGTCTTATGAGTTCGTCCAACAAACTAGCAGTGGTCATACCCGTCCGGGATACTGACGACTCTCCTCTTTCAGATAAAGACAAAGGGGCAACTGAAGTAGCTCCTGATGGTTCTCCTATTTTATCGTACGATGATTCCTCGGCCGCATTTGCGAGGATGACTTCGGCCGATTGCGAGAAGCTGAAGCAGGAGCTATTCAAATGCTTTCCCGACCCTTATATTAACGGCTTGAGAGGCGCTTCATCTGGACATGTAGGATACATGTCCCAACTGGCTGCTGAGGTATACCATTAATTTTCTTGCCGGTTTTCTTTCATACTTGTCAATTTATTGTTTCTCTCATAATCGTCCTAATATTCTTGACCTTCCTTCTCTTTTCCAGCTTTTTGCTCACAACATCATAACAGAAGACTGTGCAAGGTTGCTCAGAAAAGAAAATAAACAACTCATCCGGGATGCCATGGCCGAGCAGGAAGTTACGCATAACCAATCAAGGGAGGCTTGGGAGAGGCGTTCGGCCGAACTGGAGTCGGCCAACAAAAGGTATCTCATCCGGCTAACTAAGCTTCTGGACAAGAAAGATGCCCCGAAGATGCCCCTGACGGACGAAAGGAACGTTGCCCTTCTGACAGCAGTTCAGCTTAGGAGAGAAAATTGCTTTCTTCGGGCCAAGAACCAAGAGCTGAAGCAGGAGGCCGTGGAAGCCTTCGAGTCTGCCAAGGGGGCTTTGAATGAGGTTATAGACACCTTTAAGTCCTGGGTTGTGAAGGCATTTGAAATGCTGGCCGAGTTTGATGACGTTCCCTGATACGAACGTTGTTTAGACATTCAAGAAATGCTTCACAAAGCCATAGTGGCCGGCGAGGAGCTTTCGATTTTTCAAGAGTCTTAAGACGACGAAGAAGAGGAGGAAGCGACCGACCTAGAGATTCAGGCTGACCACACCAACCTCCCTCCTAAGTAAAATGCTTAAACCTAGAGTCCATTGTTGTTACATTTTGGCTGTAGGCCTTTTTTGTAATTAGTTTAATTTTTCTTTCTTTTGTAGCCTAGGTTGTAATCCTTTTTTGGCTTTTTATAATAGAATCTTTTTTTACAATCATCGTCTCTGTTTGCAAATTTTCTTATCAAGTACCACGACGCCTTTTCCAATTCAGAATAATCATGGACGAATTGTCATGCACGAATTAAATTGGAAATACAAATTTAACAACCAAGTGCCAAAGTCACTCGTCCTATTCTTGCTAAGTTAAATTATTAAAATCTGGATGTTCCCAATCCTAGACGAATTAAATCCAGAAATCATTTGAACACCAAGTGTCAAAGTTACTCGTCAAAACTTGCATAAGTGATTCGTCAAAACTTGCACAAGTGTTAGTGTTGTTCGTCTACGGTCTAAGGTCATTTCTTGATGCCTGAATTTGGACGACTTGCGACTTGCTTTTTACTATGTATTGGCTTTCTCCCCCCCTTCTTGGACGAAGAGAATTGGGCAAACTCTTTGTTCCGAGAAGGAGAATGACCATGCTTGATAGTGACATATTTTGCAAGGTAGCATATTTTAGGATATTAGTAATCCATCCTATTTTGTAATAACTTATTCCTTTACTAAGGTAGTTATTACTTGAGTGGCCTTTTGACGGAAAGTAAGACCCCTTTACTAAGGTTTCTCAATTCCAGCCGTCTTCGTTTAGGAGATGTCAACTCTTGGAGTTTTGAGAGCTTTCGTCATGTTTAAATCCTTATAGATTTATAGCATGTTTGACCGATCACCTAATAGGTGTATATTTTAAGGAATTGTCCTTGTGATGTTCTTTACTTTGTTAC
Organism: Beta vulgaris subsp. vulgaris; assembly: GCF_026745355.1. Lineage (NCBI taxonomy): Eukaryota > Viridiplantae > Streptophyta > Magnoliopsida > Caryophyllales > Amaranthaceae > Beta > Beta vulgaris. The sequence goes on from NC_079204.1 coordinate 34,380,550, forward strand.
TTATTATTTTATTCAGACCACCGTTTCGGCCGGTGGTAAGATTCCCCTAATTAAATGGTAAGACATGACAAGTAAAGAGACAGTCATAGAGCAAAAGTAGTATTATATTATATGAGTTTTGCTTGGCTGAAAGCCAAGATACATGTATGCATATCTAGTTTTTCATTTATGCGCCGTGGCACTTTTGTTAGAAAGCAACAACCTTTCATTACATCAGATATAGTATTTTTTCAAAGTATCTTAGTTCCACGTCCGAGGAATTGGACGGCCATCATAGCCTCAAGACGGAAGGTATCACTTTGAACTTCCTGGATGATCTTGTAAGGACCTTCCCTGTTTGGCGTGAGCTTGCCCATTTCCTTTGTCGGCCGACTACTTCCATTTTCCTTAAGACAAGATCCCCCGCCTTCAATGGTCGTCTAGCCACTCTTTTGTTAAACTTCCGAGCCATTCAAAGCTTATACAACTGCATTCTTAATAGGGTATTGCCCCTAACTTCTGGAACTTAGTCCAAAGCCGTGCGAATGGCAGCTCAGTTGGCTTCCTCTGAATATAGCATGACTCACAGAGTGGGCTCTTCTATCTCAATGGGCAGGATGACCTCAGAGCGTAGACGAGCATAAATGGGGTCAGTCGAGTTCTTAGCCATAGTTCTGATCGACTAGAGAACCAACCATAGTTCCTCTACCCATAAACCTTTCACGTTATCCAACTTCTTTTTTATGCCATTCGAGAGAATCTTGTTAAATGCCTCCACTTTCCCGTTTTCCTGAGGATGAGCAACGACTGCAAAGTGGGCTTTGATATCCTGCTCGGCCAACCAATCCTTGAGCTTAGGCGTCTCAAACTATGGTCCATTGTCGAAGACAATAGACTGGGGCATACGAAATCTCGTAATAATGTTCTTCCAGATAAAGCCTTTTACATCATTAGTGGTGTCCCTCTCATTGCTTCAGCCTCAACCCATTTAGTAAAGTAGTCCACCTCTACTAACACAAACTTCTTCTGGCCGGCCGCTACGGGAAATGACCCCAAGATGTCCATCCCCCATTTGGCGAAGGGAAGAGGAAACAAGATTGGGGTCAAATAGTTGGACGACTTCTGATGCATGTTACCATGCCTCTAACAACTATCGCATTTCTTAGCGTACATTAGATGAGTGACAATCAGTCATTGTTGCGTCTCCCCAGAGACGGCGCCATATGTTACGTAGTGCTAGACTCATAAATCAATACTACTATCCCCAACAATAGGTTCTATAATAAGAGACTTGTGCAATAATGCTTGGACCCAAAACCTGAACCTAAGCTCCGCTTTTCAGACCAGCAAAAAGAGACCCACCTTGGAGGTTTGGGTGGTATTGCCCCCTCCGAAGATTAAGTCAGGTATCAGTGGTAGAAAGGAAACTTTTAGAGAGAGAAAGTAGAGAGAAAGAATTTATGGCAGAATAATAGTACACTGCTATGAAAAACGTACCTTTCCCCTGATTTCAAGGACTATTTATAGTGACTGTTGTACCTTGATGTCACCCTAATTTGAGAGCATTTGATTGGCTGATCAATAGTTTGATGACACGTGGCGATCATTGATTAGAGAGTACACATCATCCATTATATAAATATGTCCTTTGTAAATGCTGGGCCCAAGTACAGATTGGGCCAAAAGGAGGGCTAGTACAACTCTTTTTATTCAAAAAGGTGTACTTTAGGCCATACACCTTTTTGGACCATGTACTTTTCTAAAGCAGCAAAGGGACACGTATAGGAACAAGATGGAGCCACGTGTCCTACTTATAGCCGTTGATTTTTAGGCTATAACACCAAGTACTAATGTTATTCATGCCACATTATACATATATATCTAACTTAACATATAATCACATAGTTACATCTAGTACACATAGCACATAAAATTTCTAACTGGATTCTAAGTGTTGTGAATTACCTCGCACGCGTCCCAGGTATTGCAATATCACCTGAATTTCACCTTCTACGAAATTTTCGTCTACAGACAAATAATATCACCTAAAGTTAGACACTTGGTATTATATCCCAAAAATAAAACTAAAGTTTAAATTTCTTAACCAAAGTCAAATAGTCAAATTAGAATAAATGATATTATTTGCAAGATTAAAAATTTGTTGTTTTCGTAATACCCGTGGCTCAGACCTATGAATTCCTCACAATTCAAAAAAGCCATATAATGGGGATGTTTGGCAATTAGAGTTTTGGAGCAAAAAGAAAGTTTTGGACTATTTTTAGAGTTTTGACTAGTCAAAAACTCTAAAAGGGCTGTTTGAAATGAAAACTCTCAAAATGAAAAAGCTCCTACTCTCCTAATAGGAGCTTTTTCTTTAGAGGATTAGGTACAAATATGTTCAATGACTTTTTTTACCTCTAACGATACTACTACACATTGTATTAAAATGTCTATAAATGTCATTTTACTCAAATAAATGGCAATAAGCTTTTAGCAATCAGTTAATTGTTACCAAACACATTTATAAAAAATAAAAGTTGTCAAATTTGCTGAACAAAAAGTTAAAACTCTAACAGCTAAACTCTATTTGCCAAACAGTGCAAAAATGTTTCCTACTTATTACACTAAAGACAAAGCTCCTCTTTTTTTTTTTTCTGTTTCCTTTTTTTATTGTTAAAAGAATCAAACCATAGGTTAAATAAGAATGTCATGAACTTTTTCCCGAACTTTGCCCACGACATGGGAAACACAGGAAGGTAAACAAAGATGAAACCAGAAGAAAGAAGAAGAAGGAAAGGAGAATAAAGAAAACTGGGTGGTAGATCGGTGCTCCGGTGAAGCACCGACGTCACACACACTTGGTGTTGGTTCCCTCTTTCTTTTGAACCTCGAATATCAACAATAATGGGGGATTTATATCTGAAATTGAAACTTACCAAAGATGAAGAAATAGCAAACTAGATGAGAATTGTTTTTGAGTGTATTGGGGTATATATAGGCAAGTAAATTTAGGATTTCTCCAAAACATAACACTTCAAGAAAATCCAATCTTTTCTCGAAACCAACTCAAGTTATATTTTCCCAAAATTTCTTCTCTCTATTGTTTTTATTTGAACGGAAAAATCTGATTTATAAAACAAAATCTGATTTAGAAATTTTTTTAAAGGATAAAATCTAATATTGTAAAAAATGAATCTTCATAAAAAAATCTGGTTTATTATAATTTATTTTATTTTCAAAATGTTATATTTATAAAATCTTATTATACCAATATAAACTTAATAAATATAGTTACAAAAATGTGGGATGTTACATCTAATCCCCCTTAAAAGAAAGTTCGTACTCGAACTTTAATGTTATCTCTTGCTACTAATACGAAAACAAAAAGTTAGTATCACATTCTACCTCCCGTAAAGAGTTTCGTCTGCAAAACTCAAGCGTACCTGCTGAAAAAGTTCGGGATATTGGTTTTTCATATCATATTCGGATTCCCATGTAGCCTCTTCATAAGCTTGACTTGACCATGATACCTTGACTAATTTTACCGCCTTATTTCGGGGACTTCTTGTTTTGGTATCAAGGATCCTAGCTGGGCGTTATTCAAAGGATAAGGTCTCATCCAGTTTAATGGTTTTAGGTTGAATGATATGGGTAGGATCATGGATATATTTTCGAAATTGAGACACATGCAAGACATTATGGACCTTGGTTAACTCCATTAGTAACGCTAACCTATATGCTACTTCTCCAATTCGCTTCAAGATCTCATGTTGTCCAATATAACGGGGACTCAACTTCCCTGTCCTACCAAATCTCATGACCCCTTTGTTTGTGAAACTTTAAGCAAAGCCTTCTCCCCAACCTCAAATTTCATCTCCCTTCTATTCTGATTTACATAAGCCTATTGTCGATCTTGAGCTGCACTCATGTGCTCCTGAATAAGCCTAACTTGTTCCGTTGTTTCTTTAATCATCTTAGGTCCTAAAGTTATTGTCTCACTTATGTCACTCCAACACAAAGGACTCCTACATTTCCGTCCATACAATGCTTCATAAGGTGCCATCTTTATGCTTCAGTGATAATTGTTGTTATACGAAAACTGTATAGTTGGCAAATGATCATCCCAAGATCCTACGAAGTCTATCACGCATGCTCTCAACATATAATCCAAAGTTTGAACTGTTCTCTATGTCTATCCATTTGTCACAGGGTGAAAAGCTATACTAAACTTGAGCAATGTCCCAAATGCTTGTTGTAACTTCTCCCAAAACTTGGACAAACATCTCGAGTCTCTATCTGAAATAATGTCCCTTGGTACTCCATGCAATGTGACAACCTCTCACACATATGTACTAGCCAATTGCTGCATACTCCAAGTATCCTTTATTGCTAAAAACCTAGATGAACTTTGTCAAACGATCCACTATAACTCATATGGCATTCTTTGTTGACTTTGTAAGTGGTTATCCCATCACAAAATCCATTGAAGTAGATTCCCGTTTCCAACTTGTCACTTCTAAAGGTTGCATCATTCCACCAGGTCTCAGATGTTGGATCTTCACTTTCTGACACGTCAAACATTTTGCAACAAACTCGACAACTTCACGTTTCATGTTTTTCCACCAAAAATGCTGCTTCAAATCCTTATAAATCTTATCTCCTCTAGGATGCACTGAAATATGGCGTATTATAAGATTCTTCCAAAATCTTTCTTTTTAACTCCTCATCCTTAGGAACACACCTTCCCTTGTACTTCACAATACCATTCTCATCGATGTCAAACTCGATGACAACTCCATCTTCCTTCATTTTTTTGATCTTCACCATCCACTCATCACTACCTTACTTCCCTCGAATCTCATCAAAAAGGTGGGTTGCACACATAGTGCATTCAATTGAGCTTCCACTTGCCCTTTCTCCATGACTTCTAAACTCATTCTACTGAACTCTTCACATAGTATATCAGACAACATCATCATGTCCTTTGTATGACTAGTCTTCCTACTCAATGCATCATCAACTTTATTCACTTTATCCTCATGGTACAATATCTCCAAATCATAATCCTTAATGAGTTCAAGCCATCTCCTATCTTATGTTTAACCTTTTGAGAAAATATATACTTCAAACTTTTATGATTAGTAAAAATCTTACACGACACACCATGCAAATAATGCCTCCAAATTTTCAATGGAAACACTAACGCAACTAACTCTAAATCATGAGTAGGGTAATTCTGCTCATAAGGCTTAAGTTGTCTCGAAGCATATGCTACCACCTTACCATGTTGCATCAATACACATCCTAACCCATTCTTAGAAGAATCATTATACACCTCAAAACCTTCTAATCCAAATGATAACGTTAAAACTGGTGCTGAAGTAAGTCTCTGCTTCAATTCTTGGAAAGCTTTATCACACTTCTCATCCCACTGAAATCGAGTTAATAGAAAAAGTACCAGAAACTACGTCGGTTGAGCTTTCAGCTTCATTGCGACTCATCATGTACAGTTTACCTGGAGTCTTATTCTGCTTGAGGTTCTCAGTAGCAGGCTTATTGAAGTTTCCTTGGTTGTTCTGCGAACCTACATGCGTAGAACCTTGGTTTCACGACTAGTTGAACCCCGATCTGACCTGGTTACCACTCCCATTGTCATTATACTCCTTCTTTTGCTTGTGAAAGCACTCATATTCCCTATGGCTCTTCTTCTAGCAGTAGTTACAGGTTGCTGGTTCTCCCTTACAGTCTCTACCAGGGTGGTTATTGCTGCACTTCTTACAGTGATATCATTTCTCAGCTCGACCCTTATTGTTGTTGTCCTGGTTATTCCTCCCTTGAAAATTTCCATCCCCATTCCGATTTATGTTGAAGTTCCCTTGATTTTCCCCAGCATTGAAATCTTTCCTCTTTTCACCTACTACAACATTCTTTTTGTCCCGCCTCGACTGAAGTCCATAAATGTGGATGGCTCTCCCATACACAATGTCTAGAGATGTAAAGGTCTCACCTCCTAACCCCAGCTATATCTCATCAGTCAAACCTTGCTCAAACCTTTGAGCCTTTAACTCCTCAGTAGCTACAACCTCAGGTGCAAACCTTGATAGTGCTATAAACTTGCTATATTATTCAAAGATGGTCATATTACACATCCTAAGGTTAATGAACTCTCGGGCCTTCTGTTTCCTTAAAAATGCAGGGTAAAAATTTCCCCTTAGGGAAGTAATAAAAGCATCCCAAGTAAAACCTTCCACAACACTTAGTCTAGCTCCATTTTCTCTCCACCACAAGTCAGCCTCATCCTTAAGGTACAACACATCGTGACCCACTCTCATGCCCTCAGGACAATTCACAACCCCAAAGATCTCCTCGAAGTCTCTAATCCAATTCTCTAGGAAGGTAAGATCAGCTTGCCCATTAAAGTATCGTGGGTTAACCTTAGCTAACCTCTCAAACATGTTCCCAGCAGAATCGGGACGCTCAGCTCTCTCCTAAGTCGGTTTTTCTGCCAAGAGGCGAATAGCAACAACTAAGTTGTTATTATTGGTAGCCATTCTACTGCGTGACCTGAAATTAATGTAACTCTATTTTAGGTTTCAATATATAACTTACTTGCCATTCTAGGAAGGCAACATTTGATTTGATCAAACAAGATCGCATCAACAAGCAATTTCTGAAACAATCACAAATACACCACAAAATATTTAGCAACCACATAATCATTCATGAGAAATTATGCACATCAAAATACACACGTGGAAAACAAAAAATATGAATTTAATCACCCAATAAAAATAAAATAATAAAAATATTCCCAATCACGTGTCCAAAATAAATTCGTGCTCACTCGAATAAATAGATATTTAACTTTATTTCTTCAAAAGGATATTTATAATAATTGTTGTAACTATAACATTGTGTTTTCCTTAAAAAAAAAAACAAAAGTACTATAAAATAAATTTAATCACTATTGGCTAGCTATCCAACATTATTTCTAAGCATAAATACATAAAAAAATTATCTAAGGTGAAATATTATCAGTCTTGTCCTTAGATTCCTTGCACAGTTCTGGAGTGAAGATCTCATCTTCAAACTCATCTATGTCCTCACTGTTATAATAGACATATATTTTAAGTCTGGTGGATCTTCTTTTAGATTGAGGCTCGTCCTTCTTTGACTCCGGATCACTCTCAAATATGAAGGCATTGGTATATTTCGGTTCTGGTCTGACCTTTAGACGGTCAAACTTCATAATAACCTCGTCATCCCTGTCCATTCTTGCTCTTAGCACATTACGCATAATATACTCTAGGCTGGTGTAGTTATTATTGACAGGTTCATTAATACCATCCCCTTCATCATCACTTATTACAATGGGGTTGTGATAGCTTCCTACTCTATTACCTTGTGTGGCACACATGGTTAGGGATCTACAACAAATAAACATATTCCAATAAATATTTAGTACTCTCCATTGACGTAATTTCCAACAATAAACAATAAGTAAATACCATCAGCAATATAGGCACAAGAATATAAACAGTTAGCAGGGAAGAAAAATATAATCATGTTGAACTAACTATTTAATGCAGACATATAATATTTCTATCCTGTATGCCTTTCCTATATTATCCGTCTCTCATAACACAATGAAGTAAATAAAATAAACTAGAAATACTAAAATAATAGATAATAATATTTAGATTTTTCGAATAAATAATAAATAATTAAAATAAAACAAACCCGTCTAACATATATAAAAATTTCCGGAAAAAAATTTCGACAATAAAAAAAATTTCGAGACTCATATAAATTTTCGCAATAAAAAAAATTTCGAATATTGATCTTCAGATCATAACGTGTTTCAAAACGTAATTTAAACACAACGAATAACTACGGGCTCAATTATAAGAAAATCATTTAAATAACTAGCTAGTTAGGCGCCTAAAATTTTAAAATAAACCTAAAGCTTACAGATACCACTTTGTAACACCCCGAAAATTATCTCTTTTCCAAAAATACTTTTCAAATATATAACTAGAGAATCATCAAAGCATTATCGCACGTGTGATAACGTATCTGCTTATTCAGAATTTTGCAGCGTAAAACATATAACTAACTTTAGAATTGAAATTTAATCTCTATTATATAAGGCAACATATGGGGGACACCAAAAAATAGAAAAAGGAAAAAAAAAATAGAGGATAACTAACTATTTCATTTGAATGAAAAAAGGGGGGGAAAGTAAGACATTTAAATTGAATATCAGTTTTTTGAAAAAATAAAATCTAAAGACGGTTTTTCTACCCAATTAATTTTATTTTCTACTTCATTTGTTATCACACATTATCGCACGCATTGCGTGCATGTAAGAGTAGTAAATAAGAAAGTCAACTTTAAAACCAACCAATAACATTAACGTTAACTTCAAACCAACATAAGTATAAATGTATCAACTATAATACGATAAATTATTCAACATGCTACACAAGCTCTCCATTCCCGAACCCCCATGATGCATCATCTTCATTCACACTTGTAAATTACAATACACTAGAGAATCTGCTCATCATGAATCGATCATCACAGGATCAATAAGGCAAAACCATGATCAACAAATACAAACAAAACACGTGATCAACAAAGCTGAGTATTACATAATAAATAAACAAACATTCCAGACATGATACTAATAAATAGTAAGCATAGATAAATAACAACATAATAATATGCAAATAACTCTTCCTGAACTAAACTTTAACAATATATTTATTACATTAATGGAATAGTCACTGGACCGAGTTGTCTGACTAAAAATCAGTCTTCCCTTTAGAAGACGAAATACGGACGCGACTCCATATTCTTATGATCTACGATATAGAGGAACCGTTTAAATAATAATAGAAACGGTGATCAACCCGAACCCAGAAAAAGCCATGGCCCACTCACCATGTACCCCAACTCCAGACGTGCATTAGTCTAAAGTTTATTACTGTCCGAGTTTCACTTTACATGATTTATCATTTATTACCTGTTATGACACACAAGCAACACAAATAATATATAATTAAACATTCACAACCTTATTTTTATCTTAGGCTTAAATAAGTGATCACACAACGTACAATCCAAGATTAATTCCCTCTTTTATCCAATCTTCCTTATTCGTTGACCTAGCCAACAACCAACTTACCTTTCAAAGTTACAAAAATATCAACTTACCAAATAAGGCCCTCGGTCCTCATAGCTTAGTGAAAAAATAATAAAGGGAACAACATGATTCAATCATGATCCATATCAATAAAGATATTAATTCCCCCATGTTAATTAATAAAATAAAGTTACCAACGAACATGCTTGCATCAATTATCCATACAAACATGATATATAATTAAATCTCATACTTAACATGTTCGCACACTGGCATAAAACATCCAAAATCCCACAATAACAATCATATATGAACTCAAAAAGTTCCTATACATGATACTAGATAACATCCCTTCCTAAAATCATGATACTACATAAATCAACAAATAGGTATGTACGTACCTTGTGTAGACAAATTGATAGGACACTTTAACAACTTTAGAAGTCGTTTAGAGAGAACTCTCCGCCTAAAACAACCAATAAAAATTTATAATCAATACGCAAATAAATTCCAGCAACTTTAAAATACTTTGAACATTCTTTAAAAAACATTTAAAAATTATTTCCATCATTAAAACTTCAATTACTAATACTTCCTAGCATAGTACTACTATACTAGTCATTCAAATCCATAAAACTCGATTAATAACATCTTTTTTTAAAATTCCAGCAGCATATAAATTATTAAAACTCCCTTTAACATACTTAAACATACTTAAACCTATAAGTGCAATGAATATCATAGTTTATAACGTACTACTATGATTTTCTAATCTCTATGACCCTAAAAATCCATGCTTTGATAATTAAAAATCCAATTAAAACATAATAATTAAATCTGAATTTTTATTTCTTCAATACATAAATTATATAATCATAGATTCATAATTAAATCATCAAATGAAAGCTTCTAAACATAATTAAACTAAAAACAAATCTTAAAAACATAATCTTTAAATAAAATTTGCGGAGGAAGGAAGATAACCAAACCAACACAAAAGGAAAAAAAGAGGACCAGAAACATCGGTTGGGTGACGTGGCAGCAGCAGGAGGCACTCAAGGTGGTCGGTGGTGGTTCGAAGTGAAGGATGAAGGTTTCTTTTTGAGGAAGAAACCGTTTCTTGGAAGTGAACAAAGGAAGGAGAAAACATGAGAGAGAGAGAGAAGGAAATAAGGGGCGCCGGTTGTGAAAGGGAGGAGAGAGAAAGTTTGTGTGTGAGTAAAATTTGATTTAATGTATTTATATATATATTTTTTTGTCAAATGGATCTAATGTATTTATATGTGTGTTTTCCTTTTGGGCCTAGGAAAAGGCAATTGGGCTTTAAATAGAGTTTAATGATGAATAAGATTGATGATTAGAACTCCTAACAACACTAGAAGTTCTTTTCCTAATCTAATTAGTATTTGGGTTGCTCAAGCCCATTTAAACTCTTTTTTTCAAATCCAAATAGCTAGTATTTTAAATGTTTTTCAAAGCATGCCTTTTCAAAATATTTTAACTTCCTTAAATCCTTAAAGTAAATTCCTTTGCCTTTCAAATAGTCAACCTTTTAAATAAATTATATTTATACATTAAAATATATTTACACTAAAATGTATTTATAAAATCCATAATTTATGGGGGATTACAAGTTACATTTGGATCCGCATCATTCCCAGCTTCTTCAAAAGATTCCCTCAAATTCTCATCATCATAGTAGGGAGATAAATTACCAACATTAAATGTAGCACTTACCCCTACATAATCACTAGGTAAGTCTATCTTGTAAGTTCCATCAGCAACCACTCCAATGACTTCGAATGGACCATCAGCTCTAGGCATCAACTTATTCTTCCTTTTGCTCGGAAACCTCTCCTTCCTCAAGTGAATCCACACTAAGTCACCTGCCTTGAATCTAGGTTGGCGCCTATATTTTTTAGCTCTCTCCTTATATCGTGCATTCATCTTCACAATTTGAGCTTTTACTTGAGCACAAGTTTTGTTAAAAACTTCCAACCTCTTCTTTGAATCCGCATGAATCTCATTTTTAGGAAGAGACACAAGATCAATAGGAAGAAAGGGATTAACACCATAGACTACCTCTCTAACAACCCGAATTCTCCCGACCAGCTTATAGAGGATTAAGCACAGCGGAAGAGACTCTAGTCATGATAACCCGGAGTACTACCATCACACTCACCGAACTACATCGAAGAGTGTGGAACTCAATTCCCAACTCTATTCAAATTAATTAACTATTACAACAACGCCCTAATTCTCATACTTTATTCTCATAAATTTCTATAGAAAATCCCGGTAGGGTTTCTTTTGAAAATAGGACAACTCTAAAGCGAGAAATAATATGAACCTGTTACAATTTAAATTTATTAAAATATTTCCAAAGCCCAACAACGTCAAAGCTTTCATGGAGCAACAACCAACAAAGGATCGAGAGCACTAGCTAGTGACTATTAATGAAGAAATAGATTATAGAAAATAACGATTAACTATTACAAAGTCAAGCGTCCTCACTTCGATAACAACTATAATACTGCTCTAGCTTGTATTAGCTTCAACTTGCAAAAGGTTAACTTACGGCTTCAACCTGAAACATTTAGGGAAACTGCCACCCACCAAGTGACAGGCCACATAAATGACAAAACAACATATACACATCAGTAAAGCTGAGGACTAACCCGTAAACAAGAGTAACACATGCTTTGGTGGTTTTTACTTGAAAATGACTCTCAACAATCCATATAATTAAGTTCAACAATCATATCCATCATGGCATGCTTAACATCAATATTCTTGTTGAACATACATATTACATTTCCAATTCCACACTTCATAATACATCATCAATCACATAGTAACAAACACAATAAGGTGATTCTCAACAATGACATGTTTCTATATTCTCATTTAGTCAACCCTTCAACTTGCCACGATTCCGTAATAGGAATTTGAGGTCACCAACTTTGATATAAACAATAATTTTCATTACCCTTAGTCGATTTCTTAACAGAAATCCAAACTTAAGCTTTCATACTCAATTAATCACTTTCTTATATTCTATAAACAACCTCTTATCATGCAATAAATATCATAACAACTTTCACTATAACGATTCCTTATCGAGAATCCACATAATAAGATACGATTCCTTATCGGGAATTCAACATTAGTATCACTTGCCATGATATGCCTCCTTATCAGGAAACCAATATCGATATTCATATTCATATACTGAATAAACATTCATTATTACCTGATATGATTCCTTATCGGGAATCCAATATCGAAATAACTTACCACAACACGATTCCTTACCGGGAATCCAATATCGATATAACTTACACAACTTGAGATAACTTTCTTTTAACTAGGGGGAAAGAGAACGCGGTGGAGGAGTCAAAATTTACACTTCGATAGTGGGGGTCATCACCCAATCATTCGCTTTACTTTTGGCCAATAATTGCGAGTAGTCCGGAGTACATTTTCCGCAGATTCAATCAGCCATCCACATGGTTCACATTACCTAATATATCGCCCTATTTCGCCCCACAGAGAAATGGGGAGGTTTCCCTGTGGGGCCCCTAAGGTTCACAGTCCATGGGGCACTGTTCGTGTCACCTAATCCGTCGACTCAGACGAGGCTACTTTCCCCTTTTTGATTCCTTTCAATTATCATTTATAACTCAATCATCATTCTTAGAACCATTCCATAGTCATAGTAATCCTTGACAGTCATTGAACAACAACCCAATCAGAAGACTTCTTCTTACAGAACTATACTCGCTTAAGTATTTCCAGGCTAATATAGTTATGCATTTCGATTCAACTCAATCACAGCTATAAAACATACTTACCACACAAGTAACCAATAATATTCTGTAAAATACCAACCACAGTCACAATAGGTCTCTCAGCTAGAATTAACTAGCGAAACTTAACTCAAACTTTGCAACTCAAAGTTCATTGAATAAAGAATGAATAAAGCCCATTAGGTAAATTCCAATTCTAATAGTCAATTATGAACCATTAACGAACCAAACTTAAGATTACATAGAACAGGTGATATCTTGTTTATAATTAGAAACTTATTCAACCGTCAAACAAGTTATCTTTACGTAATTCATAACTAACTTATTTGTATAAACACCAACTAAACAATTGACTCGTATTGTATCATTCCATTTACAGATATTAAAGTTACATGAATTAATTTAATTCACTTTTAAAGCCTACTCCAATGTCTCACTACTATAATCGAATTATATACTCTTTTACTCTTTAGACTTACTTTCTAAATTTGAGTTAACAACAATGACCTTCTTATTAAGTGTTACACAACTAATCTGATGAGCATTCTCAATATGCTTACCTTTATTGATCTACTAACATCTTTTTATTGGAAGTAATTAAATTGAATCTCACAAGCTAATTTTAGTTAACTCACGTGCTATTTATTAGTACAACTTAATTACTTAGACAAAGAAGTGAATTACATCTTACTTTAGAATACCTAACTATCTTCAAAGTCATTTATCAAACTGCTAGTTTCCATTAGCATATACTACTAAGTAAATTACACATATTAGTCAACTTCTTATAACTCAAATTAACTCAAAAATCTATTTTCTAGATTAACCTTATTTGTTACTTTATGAGTAACGAAGTTATCAACATTCACCCCCCTCAAATCACTAACACATGACTACCAACTTTATCTTAACAATCTCTAGATTAACTCCATAAATAATAACAACACTAAACAACGTTTCATATCTATATCTTTAATTCTTTAATCCCATATAACGTAAATGGTTTCTTTCTCGATCTAACTAAGTAGACAATACTCAATTGACTATTAATCAAACTATATGTCAATAATTATCTAATCAAATAAACGAAATCCGAGTAATATCAATATTCACATCTTGTTACTCTTAATGTAGACGATTTCGCGAATTTAAATCAGAACCTTTAATACACACTTACTGGACTAAGAGACAGTTCACCAGAAGATAAATCCAAATTAAAATTAACATTGACTCCTTAAATTCAATCCAATCACCATAAACAATATCCAATTCCAAACTCAATACCAACTCATAATTCTAAATTAATAAACTAACTAATTAAATATAACTCACATACTTCAATCAAACCAAATAGATTTATACATAAAAAAACAAATCCTTTCAACTTTTAGTCCAACCAAACTTCTAGGCAACACTAATTTGGAATCCCAAGTCATAACTAGTTTAGCTCTTAGTAGTCACATTAGTGAAACAAATACACATTATCTTTATCCATGTTCAATCCAATTTCCAAGGTAATCTTCTTAAATTATGACAATAACACCCATCAAAAGTAACAACACAACCACAACCACCATTACAGCAGAATAACAACAACCCAACAACAATCTTGCAATAACTAAAAGCAGCAGATACAATCACAATAACAACAAAAAAAGATTAGTACCTGCTTAACTATACGTACCACCAACACCGAGGCGGCGACGGCGGCATGTCAGACAAAAACGACGACGGCAACACCACACCAACCACAGCAACAACCATAACATTAACGAACAAGAATAGGGGGAAGAACGTAGCGCGACAACAAGCAGCACTGCCGCAACAACAGCGCACAATAAAGAGAGAGAAGAGGTGCTTAGTAACCGACGAGCAAAGAGGCGCGACTACTGTGGTTATAGCGTGCAGGAGAAGAGAGAAACAACGCATAAGCACCGTTCTTCAGCGTACAACAACACCAACAACGAGGAGAAGAGAGGACATACGACATCATGGGCAAAAATGTCCGATGAGCTAGAGCAACGCCCGCAAAGCGCAGGCGAAGATGCGAGGACAAAGAGAAATCGGAGGGGGTCGAGGGTTTCACGCGTAAGAAGCATTGTGGAGTGAGAAAGAAAAAGAGGTAGAAGGGTTTTGGGGTTTGATCCTCTTGATCGACAAAATAATTAGGAAAAGGGGTTTGGTTTTGTTACTTTGAAATATAACCGACAAAAGTGATTTAGGTTTGGTTTTCTATTTTGGGCAAAATACAAGTCAACTAGTTGCACATCAAACTCAATATTTAAATTACTAATAATAATAACTTCATAAATTTAAGTAAATAATTATTTTACAATATCACAAATAAAATTCATACTCCATAACACAAATAAAATAAGTTTTTCGAAACATTATTAACTTAATAACTATAATTAGCTTTTAAATAAACACTCTTAAACACAAGGCTATTACAACCTCAAATGGAGAACGCAAAGTAGTGGATGAATGAGATCTATCGTAAGCAACTTCGCATGTGCTAGCTTCACATCCCAATCTCTTTGAGTCTTACTCACAAGGCCATGCAACAAAGAACCAAGAGTTCTATTGGCGACTTCCGTTTGACCATTAGTTTGAGGATGATGGCTAGTACTAAATAAGAGCTTTGGTTCCACCATCTTTCACAAACACCTCCAAAAATGACTAAGGAACTTAGAGTCCCTATCCGAAACAATACTTCTATAGGTACACCATGGAGTCTAATGATCTCTTTGAAGTACAAATCAACAACATGAGAACCATCATTTGTCTTGTGCATGAGAATGAAATGAGCCATCTTTTAAAATCTGTCCACAACCACCTTAATAGAATCTTTGCCTCTTTGAGTCCAAGGCAATCCAACAATGAAATCCATGGTCACACTATCCCACGGGCTGGTTAGGGAGTATAAAGCCCCATATGGAAGGTGCTTTTTAAAACATTGACAAGTTGCACACTTGCTCACCACCATATGGAACATCCTTCACCATGATAGGCCAATAAAAATGCTCACTGAAAGTATCAAGTGTCTTTTGAATGCCAAAGTGACCAACAATACCTCAACTATGTACTTCAAGAACCAAAAGTTCACACACGCTACACTTTGGAACACATAGCTTGTTTCCTTTGAAAAGAAACCCTTCTTGAACCACGAACAAGCCTTTAGGAGCAGCAAACATGGAACTAAACTCATCATCATCTTTGTAAAGTTCCTTAAGGTGTTCGAATCCCATTACCCTTGCATCCACCATAGCCAACAAGTAATACCTTCTAGAAAGCGCATCTGCCACCACATTGTTTTTACCTTCTTTGTATTTGGGTGAGAAAGTAAAGGATTGAAGAAATTCAACACACTTGGCGTGCCTATGATTGTGGGTCGCGGCCCATGAATATGTTTGAGAGCCTCATGGTCTGAATGTAGAATGAACGGTTTAGGCCTCAAATAATGTGACCAATGGTCTAATGCTCGAACAATGGCATAAAATTCTCGATAATAGTCGGAGTAGTTTAACTTAGCACCAATAAGCTTCTCACTAAAATAAGAAATAAGCCTCTTCCCTTGAATTAGAACAACACCAATTCCCAAACCACTCGCATCATACTTGACAGGCTAAAGTCGTATCACCTTATCAAAAGTAATCCTAAAGTCCTCTAACAAATAGTAGTCAGGGAAGTAGGGTCAAATCCACAGAGAAATAGTGTTCTTTTCCTAATTGTCAGTCAAATCTAGAGTATAGGAACGAATGTTTGTGAGTAATTAAACTAAAACTAGACTATAACTATATCAAGAATTATCAAAAATAAAAAGTCTAGGGCATAGGTTCACCAATGATCAATATTTCGGGATAAAATATAAAATTCAACAATTAATAATGCAGTTAAATAGATTGATTCGCTCTCTCAAGTCTAAATCAACCATAGAACGGTATTAACAGGCTCTCGCAATTTATTAATACCAACTCTACCTATTGAAATTAGCCTTAATATCAAGTTTATACCTCTCGGCGCATAACCTACTATTGCAACACTATAACAATCAAATCTGGCCAAATTGGATTGAATAGACATAAAAACATTCGATAGGAATCAACATGCATCGATAAAAATCAATACTTTAAAAAACATCCCTTCCTAATTGATCATGGATCCCCCTAAACCCTAGAAATAGACTACTCAATCATAATTAGGGAAGACATATTCATAATTAAATAAGCAAACATGAATTAATAATAAAGGATTGAATAGGAATAAGAAGAGAAGAGAATAATACCAATTGTAGAACCAAGTTGCAAAAATCAAAGCTTCTATTGAAAATTCAATGTAATTGGAGAAAAAGCAAAACTAGGGTTCTTCACTCATTGAGAGAAAAAAGAGTTCTAATTTTTTATGAATTAATGATGGAAAAAACAAAATAGAAAATAAGATAGGAAATAATAATATTCCCTTGAGCTAAAACCACTAGAAAAATAGAGTCTAATTCGTCAAAAGATAAAGCCTTATTCGACTAGGAAACACGGAATAACCCGCGGCCGCGGGTTTTCGACCTGCGAAACAGCGTCATTTTGTAAAGACCATATCTCGCAAACTAGAAGTCGTATCGGGGCGTGTAATATACTTGGAAATCTCTTCAAGTCTAGTTTCCAACCCTACTGGAATCAATAAATTCCGATCTCTGGATAATGATTTATGATCAAAAGAGTGCACATGACTCAATTTCCATACTTCTTTTAATATGTTTCCGCTATGTTTGAGTTGCAATCCGACTCGAAGATGCCCTTTGGACTCCTCATTTGACTTAGCTCCTTCCTAGATGCTTCTCATGCTTATGCTTGTCCAATAATACTCCAATCGTGTTCTCAATACCTGAAAACTATCAAAAACACCGAAAACACACATAAGAGTGATATCTTCTCAACTTAAGTAACTAATATATATGCAATTATGGACTAAGAATGCAACTAAATGATCCTAAAATGCAACCTAAATGCATCATGAAATACCTATATTAATATGATTCATCAAACTCCCCCAAGCTAAACTGTTGCTTGTCCTCAAGCAATCAAATAATAGACACGGGAAGAAAATGATAACCTACAATATGGGGCTAAAACAGGGTCAAGCACACAATCCAAAACACGAGAGATATCAATACTACATGAACCAAGCATCGAGTATCAATGAAACAAAGCCGCATAGCACGTCATGTGACCAATCAACTCACCAATCTTACCACAAACCCTTTCCCCCAAGCTGGACTTAACAAAACTTGACAGACCTCACTATAGATATGTGAACTAATACCCTCTTGTGTTTAGGGCGAAAATCAATGACACTCAACGATCTCAACCTATATATATCAACTCAAAGAAGCAGTACTCTTTAACTTTGACCTTTTGACTCACCTTCAACACGAAAAATGCAACACACAAAGATCAAGAGGACTTCCAAGGGTTGTAATGAGGCTAGGGTTAAGGGTATGGATCATATTTTGGGAAATGTGGTGGAAAAGCCAAGAAGGGGAGCAAATATCAATCTAAAAATGGCCTAACAAATCATTCACAGCTTCAAATAACCATCATTACCAAAATATGCCACATTATCTTTCACGCATAGTAACCCATATATAACCTTTTCACTTTTCTTTCAAAATATGTTCACTTTCTTTGTTTCTTTCATTTCTTTTTCTTCATGCGTTTTCCATATTGCCAAAATCTCTTTGAACCACATTCGAATTCGATGATAAAGCTCATTAATAACACTTTCCTTCAACAAAACCACGCATTAACTACATCCATATTAACACTTGCTCCCCCAAGCAAGGCTTGGGACAATAATCAAATGAGGTTAAGGGTTGTAATATGGGTGAAAGTAGCAAGCAAAGGTCAAGAAAGCTCAGCGGGGTTAGAGACGGGAAATATGTAAACAAGTAGAACTCTGGAGCTAAAATCATGAAATGAACGCCTCAATCATATCAAATAGTGTACACAATCAAGTATCAAGGAGTACCAGGTCAAAATCAAGATTAATACATCAACTGAGGAACTAACCACTCATGAAAGAACATAACTGACACAGATTCGTCAGTTTATTAGGCACAGAAGCTCACATGGGTCAATTTTTTCTGCACAGTAAAGTTAAAGCCAGCCAGAGAGATCAAACAGTCTTACCAAGGCTAATCAATCGTATCACAATTATGCTATGAAGAATCATGAAACCACTGTACAACAAAGCTGAAGAGCTGTAGTAGAGATATCCACAAAGTTCTCGAAGGTGTGCCAACAATAGTCCCATAGATGAAAACTAGAATGAAATGAGCTAGCTAAAATGCCCTTATGATGCAACTAAGAAAGCAGTACATTTTTTTGGTTACACGTAAAATCCTATTCCTAATGAACAGGCAAAAGCGTGTAACAACTACAAAGCAATAAAAACTACACTAGAAAAAAATAGAGGATAGAATATCCCTCCCCCAAGCTAAATACAGCACAGTGTCTCACTGTGTAAAAAGTAAGGGAAGGGAAAAAAGAAAGCTCACGCAATGGGAGCTTCGTCCATCGAGGATGGCTCAGGAGTAGTGTCGATGGCAATTAGAAATTCAACACGAGCTAAGCACCAATCAAGATTGATCAACAATAAATTATACCACGTGAAGTACAAGATTGAGTGATGTAGGGGACTTGATTGAGGAAATCCAAGTATGTGTCCAAGAGTCCCAATTGAAATTTCAAAGCACCTTCAAGAAGAAACCCCAATTCAATGAGAAGGTTTAGGGTTTGAAGAATGTGTGAATGAAAAAAGGGAGGGAGGTGGCTGTGGGGATGGTAGGGTAGCTGCGCCGGGGGGTCGAGATGAGGGAGGGTGGGCCCGAGGATGTGTGAGGTCGAGAGTGTTTGAGGGGTGGGGTTTTTGTTTGGTTTTTTTTTTTTTTGGTTGGGTGTCGTTGGTTGGGTGTGCGGATGGTAGTAGGGGAGTTCGAAATCCCGCGGGTGGACAGAAAAATGGTGATGTGGGGAAAATTTTGGTTGCGGGCGCGGGCTACACCCCGCGGGCGCAGGCTCGACCCCGCGGGCTGGCAGAAGGTGGTGTGAGAGGGGATTCGAATTCCCGCGGGCGCATGGTGGAGCTCTTGCTTTCACCTAGGGTCAAAATTAGCACATCAAAACCACTAGACAACACTTGTTAGCATGGTTAGTCTTAATCAAAATGGAAGATTGAATTCAAGTGAATTAAAAAAAAAACTAAAAGAAACTACGAAAAGAAACTAACTAAACTAAAAAATAAAAAACGAATTCAAGTGAATTCAAAAACACAAAAAATAAAAATGACTTGAATTCAAGTAAATTCAATATGCAAATATTTTTGTTTTTTCTTTTGTTTGGAGAAATGAAGAGTAAAAGGAAAAGGAAGAGTTAGAGATTCGGGTTGCCTCACGAATAGCGCTGGTTTATGCAGGTCCCGAACGACCGTTTACCTCCACATTACACACAATCGATCGAACCTCTTTACCTGTTGGCATCCATCAAGGTCAAATTCTTCACTTGCTAGCATCTTCTCAATAGCATCTACTTCATTGCTCCATATACTGCCATCACCTGTGGAAGAATCAAGACAAAGTACCGCCTCCAAGGGGTCTCTATAGAGAGCTTGGGCATGTTATCATGGCAAATTACATCAACCACATCAATACTCCAACACTTTTCCTCTAGCATAGGACTTTTCAAAGCAGTGCTTAGATTAAAGTGACCTCATCATCTCCAACAGATAGTGTAAGCTTACCATTTTTCACATCAATGAACGGCACCTGCAGTATGAAGGAATGGCCTACCCAAAATGATTGGAATTTGCCGATCTTCCTCCATATCAAGTGCAACAAAGTCCACGGGAATAAAAAATTTACCTACTCTAACAAGCACATCCTCTAAAATACCTAGGGGTATTTAACAGAACGGTCGGCCATTTGTAGAGTAATATTGGTAACTTTCAAACTTCCCATATTCAATTTTGAGGAAACTGACAATGGCATAACACTCACACTAGCCCCCAAATCACATAAAGCTTTATCAATGAACAAACTACCAATGTGACAAGGTATAGAGAAACTACCAGGATCTTTTAATTTTGGTGGAGATTTATTTGTAAAAGGGCACTACATTCTTCAGTAAAAGCAACCGTCTCCACCTCATTAAAAGCCCTTTTCCTAGTCAAGATATCTTTCATAAATTTTGCATAAGCAGGCACTTGAGTAATTAATTCCGTGAAAGGAACTGTTACCTGAAGATTCTTGACGACTTCCAAAAACTTACCAAATTGCTTGTCTAGCTTACTCTTGAGGTGACGATTGGGGAAAGAATTTGATAGGAGGAACCTCAATAGCAGGCTTTTTGGCTTCATTGGTCTCTTCATGTTCAGTTGCTTGCTTAGAGTTCTCCTTGTCATTTTTAGCTTCAGCTGAGACCTGTTCCTCATCATTTTTCAACTCAAAGTATCATCAAAGGCATGGGTGGTCCATTATAGTGAGAACCACTTCGGAGAGTGATGGCATTTGCCGAATCTGTAGGCTGAACAGGTTTGCTGGAAGAGCACCTTGTTGGCGAGTAGAGTTCGAAGTAGCCAATTGTGCCAACTGATTCTCCAACATCTTATTGTGAGCTAGAATGGACTCAATTTGTGCCTTGTCAGCTTGCTATCTTTTGCATTTGTAGCATTATTTCTCATCTCAACCATCATTGGATCGGCAGGAGGTGCTTGTTGAGATGGATTGAAAGGTGGTCTAGAGAAACCAGGAGGGTGTTGGGAAGGTTGTTGGTAATACCTCTGGTTCAATTGTTGTGCTTGTGGTTGTGGTATAGGAGGATTTAGGACATTAGTGCTCTTGTAAGACAAATTAGGATGATTTCTCAACCCTGGATTGTATGTGTTGGAGTATGGGTTGTTCGGCGCGATATGTTTGAAAAGCATTAACTTGTTCGAGAGCTCCGACACTCTTGTGCCCAATGTCCAACTATGCCACAATTATCAACAAAATTCGGATGTAGTACCAAAGCAGCAACACTTGCAGGAGAGGAGAGTTGCATATTGTCAAGCTTATTGCTGATTGCATTCATCTGTGCAGCTAATAGGATATAGAATCTATCTCATGCTTTCCACCCTTGTTAGCTAGTCCTCGAGGATTACCATATTGAGAGTTGTGGATAGCCATCTCCTCGATCAAATCATGTCAGCATCAATTTCTAGTTTCATGAATCTCCCATTTGCTGAGAGTCAAGGATAAGTCTCGAGTTGTTCCCCAAACCATTGTAGAATCCCTGAACTAGGAACCATTTTGTAGACCATGATGGGGACATTCTCTCTGAAGATCTTTAAATCTTTCCCATGCCTCATGTAAAGACTCATCAGTCCCTTGGGTGAAATTTGTAATCTGACTACGCAACCTAGCAGTCTTCTCTGGAGGGTAGTACTTTCTGTAGAAAGCTAGGGCCAAGGTATTCCAATCAGTGATCCCAAGAGTGGCTCGATTAATCCCATTGTACCACATCTTTGCCTTGTCTCGAAGTGAAAATGGGAAAAGAATCTCCCGAATCTGATCTTGTGTCACTCCCTGCTGCTTAATGGTAGAGCAATATTGGCAGAAATCCTTGATAATGAAATTAGGGTCTTCATTAGGTCCACCACCAAATTGTTTTCTTTCGATCATGTTTAGCAATGCAGGTTTGATCTCGAAATTTACAGCTTCGATTTCAGGCATTTGATTGCTCTTGGGAAGTTCAGCCAAAGAGGGTTGGGAAAAGTCAGTAAGCCTCTGAGCCATCTCTGATTCTGGTGGAGTAATAGAGACAATGCTGCTAGAATCAGAGTCAGAATCCAAAGGATTATCTTCCCTTGGATTATCTCGCAACTGTCTGGAAAAGTTCTTCTGTCTATGAAAGGATCTTTCGATTTCAGGATCAAATTGTAGGCAATCTGAACTCAAACTCCTGCGCATAGAAGAACTAAAGAACAAACAATTAAGAGATTTTGTCCCAAAGAACAAGTGTTCTCTGAGACGAGAGTTATAATCTAGACTCTAAAACAATTAAAGAAAATGGAACAAAACCGTTTCCCCGGCAACGGCGCCAAATTTTGACAGGCTAAAGTCGTATCACCTTATCAAAAGTAATCCTAAAGTCCTCTAACAAATAGTAGTCAGGGAAGTAGGGTCGAATCCACAGAGAAACAGTGTTCTTTTCCTAATTGTCAGTCAAATCTAGAGTATAGGAACGAGTGTTTGTGAGTAATTAAACTAAAATTAGACTATAAATTCAAAATTATCAAAATAAAAAGTTAGGGCATAGGTTCACCAATGATCAATATTTCGGGATAAAAACAAAATCAACAATTAATAATGCAGTTAAATAATTGATTCGCTCTCTCAAGTCTAAATCAACATAGAACGGTATTAACAGGCTCTCGCAATTTATTAATACCATCTACCTATTGAAACTACCTTAATATCAAGTTTATACCTCTCGTGCATAACCTAATATTGCAACACTATAACAATCAAATCTGGCCAAATTGGATTGAATAGACATAAAAACATTCAATAGGAATCAACATGCATCTAAAATCAATACTTTAATAAACATCCCTTCCTAATTGATCATGGATCCCCCTAAACCCTAGAAATAGACTACTCAATCATAATTAGGGAAGACATATTCATAATTAAATAAGAAAACATGAATTAATAAAGGATTGAATAGGAATAAGAAGAGAAGAGAAATAATACCAATTGTAGAACCAATCTTGCAAAAATCAAAGCTTCTATTGAAAATTCAATGTAATTGGAGAAAAAGCAAAACTAGGGTTCTTCACTCATTGAGAGAAAAAAGAGTTCTAATTTTTTATGAATTAATGATGGAAAAAAAAAATAAAATATAGATAGGAAATAATAATATTCCCTTGAGTCTAAACCACTAGAAAAATAGAGTCTAATTCGTCAAAAGATAAAGCCTTATTCGACTAGGAAACACGGAATAACCCGCGGACGCGGGTTTTCGACCTGCGAAACAACGTCAACTTGTAAAGACCATATCTCGCAAACTAGAAGTCGTATCGGGGCGTGTAATATACCGTTGGAAAGCTCTTCAAGTCTAGTTACCAACCCTACTGGAATAAATAAATTACGATCTCTGGATAATGAGTTATGATCAAAAGAGTGCACATGACTCAATTTCCATACTTCTTTTAATATGTTTCCGCTATGTTTGAGTTGCAATCCGACTCGAAGATGCCCTTTGGACTCCTTTGACTTAGCTCCTTCCTAGATGCTTCTCATGCTTATGCTTGTCCAATAATACTCCAATCGTGTTCTCAATACCTGAAAACTATCAAAAACACTGAAAACACACACAAGAGTGATATCTTCTCAACTTAAGTAACTAATATGCAATTATGGACTAAAAATGCAACTAAATGATCCTAAAATGCAACCTAAATGCATCATGAAATACCTATATTAATATGACTCATCAATACTCCACCTCAAATAACTTGTTGAAATCTGGCAAAACAAGTATAGGAGTACTACACAACTTCTCTTTCACTTCTTTAAATGCCTTTTCAGCCAAAGGAGACCAGTCATACTCTCTTTTCTTTAACAAAGCAGTAAGGAGCCATAATAGAAGAGAAGTTTCGAATATACCTCCTATAAAACAAAGCTAAGCCATGAAAGCTTCGATGTTCATGTGCATTAGTAGTAGCTAACCATGAAGAGATGGCCTTTACCTTGGATGGGTTAACATGAACTCTTCGTTTGAGCCAAGAAACACAAGGCTAGAAACAAGAAATTCACACTTATCTATCTTGCCATACAACTTTTGTTCCCTAATCTTTTCAAATAAGCTTCTTAAATGTAGCAAGTGTTCATCAACATTCTTACTATAAACAAGAATATCATCTAAGTAACCAACAACAAACTTATTTAAAAAGGAACGAAGTACCTCATTCATAAGTCTCATGAAAGAGCTAGGGGCGTTGCGTAAGCCAAAGGGCCTCACCATCTACTCGTAAACACCTTGCTTAGTTTTAAATGTTGTTTTTCACTCATCCCCTTCCCTAGTTCTCATTTGATCATAACCACTTCTAAGATCAATTTTTGAAAAAACCGAAGCTCCATTGAGCTCATCAAGCATGTCCTCCAATCTCGACATAGGGAACCTATACTTCACAGTTATGTTATTCACGGCCCTACTATCAATTCACATCCTCCATGTACCATCCTTCTTAGGCACAAGTAAAGCGGGAACCGCACAACAACTCATGCTTTCTCTCACATATCCCCTTGCAATTAACTCTTCAATTTGCCTTTTGATGTGTAAGTGATGCGTAGGAGAAGTGTTTAGTCTCTCTTAGATATGAAGTTTGCAAAGTACTCCTTGTTCTGTTAGGAGTCTTGGTAATTTTCCTAATTGTAGTAGGAATAGGACCCTTCGAATCCTAATCCTAGTAGGATTAGAATTCCTAGTTCTATTAGGATTATTAAAGTTTAGTTTGTTCATAATTCTAATTGAGTTAGAAGTCCAAATCCTAGTTGGATTAAGATTCCTATTTTGAGTAGAATTATAGTGGTAATAAAAGTCTTTTTCTTACAAGGTTTTGCTTACCATATCGGGAGAGGTTTTACTTGTTTTAAGCTTGTTAGGTTTTTAATTCTATTATGATTATTATATGCTTATAGTTGGATTATAATTAGGTTATTGTTGCTGATTCTATCTAGTTAGGTGTGTACTCCATATCTAGTAGGATTAAGATTAAGTTTCCTAATTTTTATCTTTCTTTATTCTAGTTGCATTAGTTTTTCTTTTAAGTACTATATATTGTATGCACGGAATTCATTAATGAGAAAAGAGTTATTGAAATTTGCTTAAAGATTATGAGACTAGCCTTACTAGAGAATCCAAGTTGTTACCTTGTTTCCAAACTTGAAGTCGTTGCCTTTAAGATTCACTCACAATCCACCCTTCAAACACATCCATAACTGTTTCTTTTAATTAAGAGACCTCCATATCCATCTGGAACACCAAGTTCCACATCACCTTGCAACACCTTTGAAGCACTTGGATCACACCTATAAGATGGTTTGTTGGGCAAAGGGCCCCCGACACTAGATCAATGGCGTGCTCAATTCCCCTTAAAGGTGGCAGCCCTTGTGGAAGCTCTTTCAGAAATACATCTCCAAATTTTTCCATAAGTGAATCAAGTTGTGGATTACTTATCACCTTCTCAAAATGTAGCAGCATGCATGTCTTACAAACAAGGCATATCATACACCCTCTTCTTCAACCTCTTTTTCGAACTTCTTGAATAAAAGGAACAAACTAGCTTTCTTCTCTTCTTTCTTGTGAACCTTGGCACTATGTGCTAAAGGATGCAATCTAATCCTCTTTGAACCAACCAAAACAAAATATACATTGGAATCTCCCTCATAAATCACCTTTCTATCAAATTACCATGGCCTCCCAAGTACACGTGATAAGCACTCATAGGAAGCATATCGCAACATAGCTAATCTTTATAGCTTCCAATGGAGAAAGAGTATAATGCTTGCTTATTCACTTTAAGTCCCGTATTATCATCAAGCCAACTCAACTTGTAAGGGTGTGGATGATCCCTCACAACAAGGCCTAATTTACTCATCAAATCTGCTGCCACTACGTTGGTGCAAGAATATCAATGATCATGTTACAAGTGTTTTCACCCACCTTGCAACGAGTATGGAACAAGTTCTCTCTTTGTTCTTTGCTTGGAAGGCAATCAACATGTAAAATCCTCCTAACAACACTAATGAGTCTACTATCATATTTGGCATATGCATCTTCTTCACTACACTCACCATGGTCTTCTTTTGGCACTAACTCATACAACTCTTCTTCTTCATTCAAAGCCATGTATTGCCTCATAGTAAGAGCTTTCTTGGTTGGACAGTTACTAGCAATGTGTCCTCTACCTTGACACTTGAAGCACTTCCTATTTTCTTCAATTTTTTTCCCTAGACAGGAATACTTTTTGTTTCACCACCCTTTTCTCTTCTTTCGATGCATTTTCTTTCTTGAACCCCTCATAGTTCTTATTAGAAGATGAATAAGAATTATAAGATGAATAAGGTTCAAAAGAGTTATCAATTTTGGCATAAGAAGCTTTCAACAAAATAAGGGTTTTTATGCGTAAAGGCAAAGCCACCAGCAATCAAGAGTGTTTGTGTTTGCACACTTAAGTTTCAACAAAACTCACAACTTTTATTCAATCACATTCTGAAACATTCGAACAACACCCTATGCTATTTATAATAAAACGTGACCCTAACCCTAATAGGCTTAGGATAAGTCCCTAAGTTCTAGACTCCTACACTTTTGAATCATGTGAATCCATCGTTTTAAGAACGTAGGTGATGTATGCATAGATAACTCCACCAAGCTATCTTTAAATGCTTTCTTAGGTCGTTACATGGTTTTATTTTACTCCTAAAGTATAGGTTTTACATGTAACTAAAAATTATATGTTTTTATTTAAAGTTCAGTTGTAATAAGGTTCAAAAATGTTTGGTTGTTTTGGTTCATTCAAGTCCTAGTTGTCATAACTTGTAGATTAGGAAAGTTTCCTTAAAGTTTAAAGTGTGAAGTGGCGTGTAAGGGACCCCTTGTAACCGTGTGGTTTAGTTGTATTTAAGGAAAGATTTGCCATCTTTTCTTAAGCTTTTGTTTCCTTAAGTTCTAGCTAGATTCTAGGGTAGAATTAAGGGAGAATACTTTCCTTATTTACTAATAGAGGGCCGTGTGGTTTGATGTACTTGGGGAGCAAGGTTTTCTTGATTCTTATCCTATAAATAAAGGCACCTAACCATGTAAAGGTTAGAGTATGATTTAGTTTAACCTATTCCTTGTGAATTAATGTTTTCGGAGTGAATCCAAAGTCTAAGTAGTGAATGCAAACCCTAGTTGTTGTTAATCCTTGCTTGTGAATTTAATAACTCCATATCCATTGTTGCTAATCAACTTTAGAGTACTTTAACTTGTCATATTCAAACTACACCATCATAAACACTAAAAGAATCCAACTTTCAATCACGAGTCTAGAATAGCCTTCAAAAATCATATCAAATTGTTGTGGCTGCTGGGATAACTCAAAGGAAAGGCTATACATCCTTAAACATGCCGGAAGACATGGATGTGATTAAACCCTAGCAAAACAACTCGCGTATCTCATGAAGATGCAAATTGTTACCAATACATACATGCTTGAAATGAAGCGTGACGTGCATGAATTGAGGAGCACTCGACCTACTACTTCTAATTCTAGTGTGAATAATAGAAGGAAAGAATAAGAATTGAAACTTTTGGACCTACCATTCTTTGATGGTGATGAAGATGTGGAAATATACTTGGATTGGGAAAGGAGAATGGAACGTTTGCTTGAACACAAACAACTTGAAGATCACACACGATTTTCATATGCCACGCTTAAGCTTACAAGTTATGCTTCTTTTAGGTTTGAATCACTTCAATACAGGCATGAAACGGAAGGTAAACAACCACTTGAAACTTGGACTGAATTGAAAGCTATGTTAAATAAAAGATTTGTGCCAAGTACACATAAACAAGACTTGTTCTTAAAACTGAATTCTTTAATTTAAGGATCTGTGAGTGTTGAGAAGTATATTAAAAAATTTGAACGACTTTATATTGCTTGTGATTGTCGTGACCAAGAAGAACAAAGTATTGCTAAATTTGTGCTTGTTTTAACTAAAAACTTACGTAATTTTGTGGAACTTCAACCCTTAACCACTTTTGATGAAGTATGCTCATTAGCATGTAAGTTGGAAAAACAGCAGAAAGGTTCGCCCTTTGGAGGATTAAGATCATAAAATCCGAAACCAAAAATCCTTTTGCATCTAAGGAAGGTGAGTGTTTGAAAACCACTACACAAGAAGTTGTGGATGTTTTGAGAGGTAAGTTACATGCTGGTGGTTTGAAGGAAACTCCTCTTAAGAAGGTGGTGTGTTACAAGTGCCCAGGGTTAGGACACGTTGCTCGAAATTGTCTAAATCGTGTCTTAATAACAAGAGATGAGTAATACTACAACTTTTTGCTGCATGAAAAGAATGAAATAGAAGAGGTTCAGTTGTAATAAGGGAGAATTGTCTAAATCGTGTCTTAATAACAAGAGATGAGTAACTAAAAAATATATGTTTTTATTTAAAGTTCAGTTGTAATAAGGTTCAAAAATGTTTGGTTGTTTTGGTTCATTCAAGTCCTAGTTGTCATAACTTGTAGATTAGGAAAGTTTCCCTAAAGTTTAAAGTGTGAAGTGGCGTGCAAGGGACTCCTTGTAACCGTGTGGTTTAGTTGTATTTGAGGAAAGATTCGCCATCTTTCCTTAAGCTTTTGTTTCCTTAAGTTCTAGCTAGATTCTAGGCTAGAATTAAGGGAGAATACTTTCTTTATTTACTACTAGACGGCCGTGTGGTTTGATGTACTTGGGGAGCAAGGTTTTCTTGCTTCTTCTCCTATAAATAAAGGCACCTAACCTGATAAGGTTAGATTATGATTTAGTTTAACCTATTCCTTTGGAATCAAAGTTTTTGGAGTGAATCCAAAGCCTAAGCAGTAAATGCAAATCCTAGAATAGCCTTCCAAAATCAAGTTTCACTTTAACTTGTCATATTCAAACTACACCATCATAAACACTAAAAGAATCCAACTTTCAATCAAGAGTCTAGAATAGCCTTCCAAAATCATATCAGTAGGCAAACCATGATTCCTAATACCAATACAACTCGGAAAGCAATAAAGATAGTTTGAGTCCTAACAGAATTAGAACTCTAAGAATGCCATGCACACGCCTACTCCATGCCACACCTTGGTAGTCTCCAGGTAAGGCAAGCTTGAAGGCATTATCATTTATCTTCTCCACAATCTTAAATGGACCATCTGAGTGTGGCATGAGCTTATTCTTGTGAAGGCCAGGAGTTCCTCCTTCCTTAGGTGCAACCAAACCAAATCACCAACCTTGAAAACATACTGCGTGCGATGCTTGTTAGTCATTTGTTGGTACTTTGCGTTCACCTTCTCAATCCTAGCTTTCATTTGTGCATGAAGCTTGAGCATTGCTTGCGCCTTCTCCTTAGCATACATCAACATGGTAAACCTCATCATTAGGAAAGGGAAAAAGATCAATAGGCACCCTAGGATTAACACCATAGACAACCTCGAAGGGAGAACATCTTGTGGCATATGTAGGTGACCTATTATAAGCAAATTCAGCATATGAAAGCTTCACATCCCAATCCTTGGTACTCTTGCTAACTAATCCTCGAAGTAAGGTGCCTAAAGTACAATGTGTGATTTCAGTTTGCCCATCAGTTTGAGGATGACGTGATGTGCTAAAGCATAACTTGGTACCAAGGAGCTCCCACAAAGTCTTTCAAAAGTAGCTCATGAATTTAATATCCCTATCACTTAAAATAGTTTTAGGAACACCATGGAGACGAATTATCTCACAATACAAATCAACCACTTTCGAAGCATCATTTGTCTCATGACAAGGAATAGAATGTGTCATTTTAGAAAATCTATCAATGACAACCATTATAGAATCCTTGCCTCTTTATGTTATAGGCAATCCCACAATGAAATCCATAGCCACGTCATCCCAAGGACAATCCGAAACAGGTAAAGGAGACTAACCTTGGTGAAAAGATCTCTTGATTTTTGATATGTAGCACAACGTGAGATAACACCTTGAACGTCCCCTTGCATCTTTGGCCAATAGAAATGTATTTGAAGAATAGCCAAAGTCTTGTTCATTCCAAAGTGACTAGCACACCCTCCACCACGAGCTTCCCTCACGAACAACTCACGAATAGAGCAAGAAGGTATGCATAGTCAATCGCCTATAAAAATGAACCCATCATGTACCATATAAGCACCATGTGATCCCTTGGAACACTCCTTCAATACCCCCTTGAACTTCTCATCCTCCTTGTAGTATTCCTTCACGAATTCGAACCCAAGGAGTCTCGAACTCTTCACTCCAAGTAGAGAGTGCCTCCTAGATAAAGCATCTGCCGCCATATTTGCCTTACCTTCCTTGTACTTAGAAGAGACATTAAAAGATTGCAAAAACTCAATCCATTTGGCATGTCTAGGGTTTAGCTTTTGCTACCCATGTATATACTTTAATGCCTCATGATCAGAGTTAAGCACAAAGTGACTTGGACGAAGGTAATGACTCCAATGATCAAGTGCACGAACTATTGCATAGAATTCTTTGTCATATGTGGAGTAATTGAGCTTAGCACCACCCAACTTCTCACTAAAGTATGCAATAGGACGTTTCTTTTGGATTAAAACAGCTCCAATGCCAACCCCACTAACATCACACTCAACTTCAAAGGTTGTGAAAAATTCGAAAGTGCAAGGATAGGTGTATTACACAACAAGTCTTTGATGCTATCAAACGCATGTTGAGCTCCCTTAGTCCATGTAAACTTCCCTTGTTTAATACATTCAATCATATGAGCTACAACACTATTAAAGTTGCGCACAAACCTTCTATAAAAAGAACCTAAACCATGAAAGGAACGTACCTCCACAATGGTGGAAGGAATAGTCCAACTTTTGATTGCCTCAACCTTCGAAGGATCAACTGAAACGCCGTCTTTAAAAAAATATAGCCCAAGAATGTAACACTTATCCAACTTCACATATAGCTTTTGTTTGCGCAACACCTCAAAGACCTCCCTAAGGTGAGTTAGATGATCTACAACACTTCGACTATAAACAAGGATGTCATCAAGATACACCACCACACACCTGCCTAAGAAGGGTTTCAACACCTCATTCATCAATCTCATGAATGTGCTAGGTGCATTAGTAAGTCCAAATGGCATGACAAGCCACTCATAACCCCATCTTAGTTAATCTTGAAGGCGGTTTTCCACTCATCTCCTTCTCTCATCCTGATTTGATGGTAGCCACTCCTTAAATCAATCTTAGAGAAAATAGTAAAGACATGTAACTCATCAAGTATGTCATCCAATCTAGGAATGGGGAAACAATACTTCACAATGATGTTGTTAACATCCCTACTATCAATGCACATGTCCCAAGTACCATCTTTCTTAGGCACCAACAAAGTAGGAACGACACATGGGCTCATACTCTCTCGAACATAACCCCGAGACATAAATTCTTCAATTTGTCTTTGCAGCTCTCGTGTCTCTTGAAGAATACATCTATAAGAAGCTTTGTTAGGAAGGGATGCTCCTGGAACTAGGTGAATTTGGTGCTCTATTCCCCGGATTGGTGGTAACCATGGAGGTAGGTCTTGAGGGAACACATCAATGTACTCATCAAGTACACTCTCAAAGTGTTTAGGAAACTTATATGCTTGCTGCTCCCCCTTAACTTCTCTTGCAACCAAACTATAACCCTCGCTTTCTCCTTCTAACTCCCTCTCAATCTCCTTAGCACTCACCAACAATGAGCCTTTTGATGTAAGAGAGGATGTCAAAGGTTTCAATGTTGTCTTCTACCTCCCACCGTGGCAATACATACATTAGAACGCCCATCATACTTCACAAAACAGCTATATTGTCATGGTCTCCGTAACAAGATATGACAAGCATCCATGTTGCAAACATCACACAAAACCTCATCCTTAAACTTGCCAATTTCGAACATGATTAAGGCTTGTTTTGTTACTTTGATGCCCTTGTCATCACTAAGCCAATTCAACTTATAGGGGCTTGGATGATTAGATGTAGGCCATTTTAGTTATTCAATGAGGGTGGTAGACACAAAATTAGCACAACTACCATTACCAATGATCAAGTCACATACCATTTGCTTCACTAGGCAACGAGTGAAGAAAATCTTGTCCCTTTAAGTGTCGTCCAAAGGAGCTGGTTGTGTAAGTAACATGCGTCAAACAATGAGCTCCTTGCCTTCATTGACTGGTTCCTCTTCTAAATCAACCTCATAAGCATTCTCATCTCCATGGCTCTTAGTGTGATCACCATCAAACTCGTCTTCTTCGAAGCTACCCCTTGCATAGTCTTCATCAATCTCTTGTGTGTCTCTCAAAGTCATGCCCCTATTGTTGGGGCAGTCCTTCAAGATGTGTCCATAACCCTTACATTTAAAACAAATGTGCCTTTCTTCAGCAGCTAAGGGTGTGAAGGTCTTCCCTTTGTCACCTTTGAATTTAGGATTTTTTGGCTAAAACACCCTTACGTTTGGTGATTTTTAAAACAATCCCCCTTTTGTTTTTTTTTTTGAAATGAACCCCCAAACGTTTTATAAAAACTTTGGTTGCACCCCCAAAACCTAACTTCCGTCAAATCCAGACGTTTGTGGGGCCCTTTTTTCCATTTTCCCTCCTAAATGTTGCATGAAATGCCATTTGTATCCTTGGTAATAAAACCCTTCAACTAACCTCTTCATCTCTCTCATTCAATTCCTTCATTTTGATTTCATCTCTCTCACTTGCTTCAATCAGAAATTCAGCATCTCTCTCTTGTCATCATCTACACCTTTTCATCTTTTCTTTCCAGTCTCTCTCATCCAACACTCTCTCTCTCGTCATCATGGAATGAGTGCATTTTGCCTTTCTGATGCTCCTGATTTTTTGTTCAACACCACCAAATTTTCCACCTTTGGCTTAGTGTCTTGAATCTTTGCGATTTCACTCTTTAGAAACGTTACTTCATGTGTCAACAACCACTTCTCCAGCACCAATTCATTAATGACCAACTTCTGCTACTCCTCCTAATTCTTGTCAACCCATCCAAAGAATCCACACCCTTCTCTTGGTATGAACATTTGAGAATTTGCAGGCATAGAGCTCCTTCCAGGATTGTCATGCATCCTTGACCTCAAAATCTTAGAAAGAATTCGACAATTGCATTTGGTTGCCATAACCCTAATTGAACAATTAACCTAAATTAAAATAAGCAAATAAACCCTAAAATCGCAAAATTACCCAAAATTTATTGCATAGAAATGAATGTAACACTTATTTGATTTGAAGGATGTCAGGAATTGTCAATTGAGAGTGGAATTGCAATTTTCCGTTCGAAATTTTGGATTAGCAGCTTCACTTTGGGGGTGTCGGAAAATGACGTTGTGAGAGAGGGAATATCCTGATTTGGGGATGAAGTGGTTGTTATATAATAGCATAGGTGGTCCCACAAACGTCTGGATTTGACGGAAGTTAGGTTTTGGGGGTGCAACCAAAATTTTTGTAAAACGTTTGGGGGTTCATTTCAAAAGAAAAAACAAAAGGGGGATTGTTTTAAAAATGACCAAACATAAGGGTGTTTTAACCAAAAAATCCTTGAATTTATCAAACTTAAGTGTAGGCGTTGCTCCACTTGCTTCATCCTTCTTATTGCCTACTGTTTTGTCATAGTTCTTCACAAAAGGTTTGAAGGTCGATTTTTTCTTGGCCTTGGAATACTTCTCAACCCTATAGCCACTTGAACAACATCCTCGAAACTCCAATAGGGTTGGAGATCAACCTTCTTAGCAATCTTCTTATCTAAGCCAGAGATAAATCGCGCTATCTTGTACTCGATCTTTTCGTTCATATCACAAAGCATGTTGATTCTTTCAAACTCCACAACATAGTCTTCGGCACTCAAGGCATTTTGTTGAAGTACTTGTAGCTTTTGAAACAAGTCTTGTGTGAAATCAGAAGGAAGAAAGCGTTTCTTCATTCTTGCCTTCAATTTCTCCCATGAACATAGACTAGGCTTTCCATCCTTGCGCCTCTTAGTCTTTATGTTTTCATATCATAAGCTAACATACCCTGTCATCTTGAGGATAACTACTTTAAATCTCTCGGCATCATCATAGTCCTTGTAATCAAAGACTCATTCCATTCTTTGCAACCATTCCAAGAATGTTTCAGGCTTCATGGTTCCATCAAACTCGAGAAGAGCCTTAAGCCACAATCATCCTCCTTTGGTGGCCTTCTATGCCTAGGATTGTTAGTTTCCTTGTATGAACTAAACTCTTCAGGGGTGTTTATAGTACTCCTAACAGGACTAGGAGTGTTGTTGCGTTGATTCCCACGCTGCCCTTGTTGTATCATGCGCATCAATTCATCCATGTGTGTAGTTAGATCCTCTAGTTGGCAATCCCTACGCATGTTCTAAGTTTGTTCAAAGGTTAGTCCTCTAGGGACTCGACCCTTCATGCCTCCTTGTTCGTCCTCCATAGTAAAACCCAAACATAACTTGGATGAAAGCTAGAAACTTGCGCACCAAGCAACGGATGAACTAGGTGTATGATTCGATTCTTGAATGTTTTCAATGATCTTGGATGATTTTCTTTCACCACTTGACAACTAGTAAGGATGTCCTTTGATGAAACTTTGTGAAAAATCAAGAATCTTGAAAAAAAGATTTGATCTGAAAGGTTTCTTCAAGATCAAACTACTCCACCTTAAAGCAAAAAAAAAAAAAAACCGAAAAAAAATTGAATCTTGTGTGGATGAATGTATTCGAATTGTTGTAATGGATGTAACCAAAGCTCCTTATACCAGATGATGTATTCAATCTAAGTAAATTATGTAGAATTGCGGAAGAATGTGTAATAAGTAACTACTAGCCTTCATATGCACGCGATGCGTGTGTTAATTTCAAAATTTGTTATTTTATTAGAAACTCCATTCGTACTTTATTTATGATTAAACTTAAATGTGAAAAATTCAACAGTTTGATGAATTTAGATATATTAATTCGCTAATGTAAAAAAGTAAAAAGGTTGTGAGTAATTGTTAACATTAATTTTTTGTGAATGAATATTGAACAGAAAGAACAAAAATAATGAGTTGGTTTAACTGAATTAAAGAGTATCAAAGGTAGTGAATGTTCAGACTTTTCATGTGCACGTTATGTATGCCATCTTTTTTTATAAGATATAAATATTTTGTCCATTTAATTTTTGATTGAAGTATTTGATGCATATATCATTTTAAACTTGTTTTAAATGGCAAGTTGGAATGAGAATTTCTAAATGATTTGCTTTTGTAATTTTTTTCATTCCATTAATTAGATCATTAAGGGTATTTTAGTCACTTCAAAAGAGGACACCACACCTCCTCCCTTGGCTTATATAATAGAGATATGTTCGAACAAGAATCAAGAAACAAGAACAAGATAGTTCTTAGAAGCTCAATGATGAAGGAAAAGCCACCACAATGAACAAATTAAGGGTTTTGATGCGTAAAGGCAAAGCCAGCAATCAAGAGTGTTTGTGTTTGCGCACTTAAGTTTTAACAAAACTCACATAACTTTTATTCAATCACATTATGAAAAATTCGAACAACACCCTATGCTATCATAATAAAACGTGACCCTAACCATAATAGGCTTAGTACAAGTCCCTAAGTCCGAGACTCCTAACACTTTTGAATCGGTGTAAAATCCATTGTTTTAAGAATGTATGCAAAACCATGATTCCTAATACAAATAGAACTAGGAAAGCAATAAATTTAGTTTGAGTCCTAATATAACTAGAACTCTCATAAGCATGTCATCCACACGCCTAATCCATGCAACCTAAGTTGGTTAGCAAACATACTACAACCTTGGTAGTCATCCTCATGAAGAGTCCTCCATGTACATCAATTGATCCAAGGTCCACTTAAACATT
This sequence comes from Beta vulgaris subsp. vulgaris, assembly GCF_026745355.1. Classification (NCBI taxonomy): domain Eukaryota; kingdom Viridiplantae; phylum Streptophyta; class Magnoliopsida; order Caryophyllales; family Amaranthaceae; genus Beta; species Beta vulgaris. Next base: position 34,417,200 of record NC_079204.1, read on the forward strand.
CTTATGAACAAGAGCTAGTAAACTTGCATCAACTTTTCCTGTATCACATCATCAAAAGTGTCATAAATTGACACCTCCACTTTCCTTGCAATAGAACGGTTCAATCTCTCAATGAAACGAGCAATTTTTAGTGCCTCCTCTTCCAAGTCACAAATAAGACACAACTTGTCAAACTCCATAGTGTACTCATGCACACTCAACATATCTTGGCACAAAGTTGTCAACTTGAGATCTTATTTTTTGCTAGTAATCACTCGAAAAAAAGTTCTCTTTGAGCTTTTCTTTCAACTTAGTCTAACTACTAGCTTGTCCTTCCCCTTTCTTGCACATTTTGCTTTCAAATTTTCTAGCTAAATTCCAGCGTACTTGGTCAATCTAACCGAAATTATCTTGAACCACTTTTGATCATCAAAACCCCTAAAGTCACATACCTTCTCTAGTTGTCTAATCCACTCAAGGAAATCTTCCGGACTAGAATCTCCCGCGAAATCATCCAACTTTAATCCCCTATCATAATCGAAATTATGTTTAAGGACCCTAACTTCCTCATCATCGTCCGATTGTCCAATATAATCAACACTATTTTTATCTAACTTCTTAGTGATAAATATAGAATTTATGACATCCATTCTTGTTTCAAGTCTACTAACATGGCTCGCATCAGCATTATAATTTTCTTAAAAATCATATTGCATCTTAGTTATATCTTCTATAGCCTTAGCCAATTTCTCCATAACATTCAACATTTTAACAAGCATAACAAATAAAACTGACAACTAGGAGCAACAATTCGACACACTAAAAAGCACAAAAGAACCCTAACACCACTTATCCCCACTGATAGATTGAAAATTTGAGAAGAAAAGTAACAAATTACCTTGGGTCTTTGAAGGGTAGAATCCCTTCTATCATCAGCCTCCTAGAAAATCTAATACCACTTGATATGAATGCTCAACTATGATAGTTAAACACTCAAGAGAAAACACCAACTTGAGCAAGAGCAATCAGAAATCGAAAATTAGTAATAAGTAACAAGGATATTTCTTTGGTGAATGAACACTCCTGAACACTCACTAAGAATCTTAATCTCACTCAAACCAATCCTGGAATTAAGTAGGTTAAACACTAAATTAATTAGGACTCCTGGAAATTAACTTAATGGACAAAGATAATTGAAAGCACAATTAAATTCAATAACAAGGTTCTTGTCTTAATCATTCATACTCTTGTATGGTAGCATGACATGACTATTTATATTACTCATGACAAGAATTAAATTGTCCTCCAAGCACACCATAAACCACGATTTACACTTAGTAAATTAGGAAAGTTCTCCCCTTAATTCTAGCCTAGAATTTAGGTTGAACTTAAGGAAACATTTCCAGATTTTTTCTTAATTAGAACAAAATCACACATACAACACTCAAGATCTCACCTTGCACACCACTTTTCCCACAAGTCTAAGGCAACTTTCCTAAAATACAACCATGAAAACTAGACTCTTAATCGATCAGTTTCTACTAGATATTTTCAGCCTTATTGAAGCTAAAACGACTCAACTACTTTAACTAACATTTTAACTAACTTTGACATTACATTAAAATGCTAAGTAGCTTCATTTTCAGTCCAAGCAACACATAACACATTTGCATTCTTTTGAGCCATCAAAGTGAATACAATTTACTCCATGAGAAGTGTTATTGGCTCTTCTTGAGTAGTTGCCTTAGGATCCGCATCACAATTCCTTGATAAGATATTTTATTTCCCTTTGGCCCTCTAAGAGACACCTTTTAGGTATGACCCTATCCTAGCCATATACTTAGCAAGTCAATCCATCCCCAATGTTACATCAAAGTCGGGTAGGTCAAATTGAATAAGATAATAAGCCGACAAATCAGATCTTATTATAGTAATGAGTATGTCTTAGTATAGGAAACTACAAGGAACTACTTTTCCTAAAGTTATGGTTATGTAAGTTTGACACAAGGTTGAGGGTTCTAAACCTAACTTTTCAACAAATGAACTAGATATGAAAGAATGAGACGCCCGAGAATCAAAAAGCAAATAAGCAGGGTTAGTGTTTACGAGGTAAGTACCCGTCACAACATTAGGATTGGTGTCTGCTTCATTCTAATTCATAACATAGATTCTTCCATTGTTGGTGTAAATCCCCGACCTCTAATCATCGTTGTTAAGTTAATTAGTCGTTTATTAGCAGCGGAACATATAAAGGCGGCGCATTACTGTCGTACTTTCCATTAGAAAATACAAGGCAACATAAACTCATAAACTTAAACATATTATAACGTGAAATATAATATGAATTCAACATTAGTCTTGATTAAAAGAAACTTAGTTACTAATCAAAGTCTGACATTAACTTAAACTAAAACCATGAGAGTCTACATCAGTCTAGATATTATACTACTCCTCACTGCTACGCCATCCCGTTATCACCATCGGTACCTAAAACATAAAACAAAACGTCGTGAGCGGAGGCTCAGTAACATACTATAACAATGTAAATTCATTTCAACTCATTTATTTATAAACAAGGAGAATAGAATAAGTAAAACTATTTCGCAAACATACAATATCATGTTACATTATCTTCTTTATCATGTTCATCATCTTGATTCATATTATTTGGTAACTTGGCTCATACAACAGAAGGGATGTCTCCACATAACATAGTAACATCATAAACAGGAGGCAGCCACCCGAGGACAATAACCCTCACTAAACGAGGGGTGGCGTTAATGCCCATAATATAAATATGTGCGGTGCCACCCAAGGAAAATAGCCCTAACTAAACGGGAGGTGGTTAAATGGCCGGAAGGTACGTGCACGACCCAAGAAAAATGGGATACTTGCCAAGAACCGTCTTTCACTTGAATTTATCATGTTTCATTTCTTTTAAGCATATCATAATCATCATTGATAAGAATATGATTCCACACTTTAATAAAGTTACTCGAATAACACTCGAACAAAAGGATAGTACTATTTGATTGATCACTCATGAACTCTCAAATAGGGTTTTGATTCAATTAAATCACTCTTGGCTTAATTAATCAAGTACTAAGCTGAATTCACTCCTGAATCAAATTCAGTGGTTCTTAAACACACTCAAACCGGCCACTCCTGGAATTAAGTTGTTTAAACACTATTTAATAAACTCTCCTGAATATCAATTAATGGGTTGTAAGCAATTCACTCACGAAAATAAAATTTTCATAAACTCTTAATCTCTTTTTATTAATGATCGAAAGATGCCTTATATAGGCATTACACATACCTAATTATATTAGGACTAGAAAACATAAAAGATAACTAAAAAACTAAAAGATAAACTAACTAAAACTCCTAAATAGCTTAAAACAAGTAAAACCTATCCCAATTAGGACAGTAAAAACCATGTAAGCAAAAGACTTCTACTACTACAAGAATTCTAACTAAACTATAATTCTAATCCAATTAGGAATCCTAATCCAACTAGGATCTGAATTTCTAACTTAACTAGAATTCATAAACTAATATACTCCTAACAAAACTAGGAGTTTTAATCCTACTAGGATTAGGATTTTAAGAGTCCTATTCCTACTAGAATTATGAAACAAACAAACTCATAACAAACTAAAAATTAAAACTCCTAAATTACATAGAATTCGAACAGATTTAGAATACTACATAATTAACAATCCTCATACGCATCAGAAGACCACTAGTACAGAATCTATGATTTGCGTCGGATGTGAGGCGTCCATTTGCGTCGGACATGGGTCCGACGGCACAGGTCTCGACGCAGTTGGGAGAGACTAAACATGCGTCGGACTAGCACACGACACACTATATGAGTGATTTGCGTCGCATGTGGAGCAATGTGCGACGCATATGGTTTATCATATGCATCAGACATGTCTCAACATGCGATCCAGAAAGGAGACATAACAATGCCCAGCAAGCCCAAGCAACTATAATCTGAGTCGCATGTATTACTCCATGCGACACAAATGAGTGTTTTTTTCAAACTTTTTTTTCTCCCAAAAATACAATATTGCTCGTACTAACATGATTCAAAAGCAAATAGTTTCCAGAATATGATTTAAAAATCACAATCAAATTGCCTAATAATATAGATACAAAAAAATGTATTTCTGCATTAATAATGTCATATATGTATTACAAACCACTATAATAATATAGATACAATGAAGTGTTAAACTAAAATTGAATCTAGAACAATTCCATCTGTAAATAATGTTATGAGTAACTATATATCCGCGTACAATTCTTATTCCATCTGAAAAGATTAAGGCCGAGTTTTCCAATGACTCGAGGGAGACGACTTCGAGATATTTCCAGATCTGAAGATGAACATAAGAATTTCAGAACTAAAAGTCAAAAGAAATTCTAAATCTGAAAATAAACCCTAAAAATACCAAAAAAGTAAATGAGAAAAATCAAATATAAAATATAAAAATAAAAATGAAAGGCTATAATTTTTAATTGCATGAACTATGTGTGTTTTAATTTTTCAAATGCCAAAAAAGTAAAAAAAAAAAAAATCAGATATTAAAGAGTTTATTTTTCAGATCTGAAATGAAAAAACGAATTTTCAGATTTGAAAACTAAAATAAAAATCAGATCTAAAAATTAAAAAACGAAATTGAAGACGCTGATGAACGAAATCTAAGTATCGAAAGAATTCAAACGTGTCAAAGTGCTGAAAACGGGAAACGGAAAATCAGAATTTTCTTTCGTTCGTTCGCTCGCCGGAAAACGGAAAAGGTCTTACTCATGAATGTCTTTCGTTCGTTTGCTGAAGGTCTTACTTTCGTTCGCTCGCGGGAAAACGGAAAAGGCGCTTGACAGATTTTCTTGGATGCGAACTTGAGAACTTGAACTTGAAAAGATACGATTTTGTTCGAATTTTGATGTAGTTGGTGGTGTTTTGGGGGGATTTGAAAGAAATGAAAGGAAGAGGCCTTTGAATTGAAGAACCAGAGAATTGGAGAGAGATAGTGGGGTGGGGTTTGAAGAGAAATGAAAGGAACGGCTGAGGCTGAGAGGGTAGGTAGGGTTTGAAAGGAAGAGGCGCAAAGGGAGTTAATATGGGCTTTATGGGAAGCCCATCTGCGTCGCACGTGGAGACCACTCAACGCACTTAGCCCATTCATGAGTGCAGTGTTTCAAGTGCTTTGCGCCGGATGGGCCAGGGGTCCGACGCAAATCAGCCTTTTGTAACGCACCATAATAACGTGCGACGCAGATAGGGACTTAAATTTTGTCCTTGGATGCAACGATGTGCGTCGGATGGATCTCAGGGTCCGACGCACATCCTTGATATGCGTCGCACTTCATGAGGATCCGACACATATGACACTTATTTTGCGTCGCACTCTGGCTCCCGTGCGACGCATATTATGTTTTTGCGTCGTTTTCGTTTTAGTGCGACTCACTTGGTGGGACGCAAATCGTCCTTTTTCTACTAGTGTCGTGAGTTCAATGGAAACCTTGATCCAGATGTTGAATTACTTGGAGTGGGTAGCAAGGTGTGATCGAATTTTTGAACTCAAAGAGTATAATGATTATGATGCTAAGGCTTTTAAGGTTGCAATTAATAAGCTAAAGGGGTATGCATCCTTTTGGTGGGAGAATTTTATGCTAGCAAGAACAAGGAAGCAAAAGCCAAAGATCAAGAGTTGGATGAAACTCAAGAAGAAGATGTAACACCCGCGCCGACCCGAGCCCTTCTTCATTTAGTAGAACTCGGGTTTTGGGGGAGGAAAATCCACGAGGGTTCGACCCGACGGGTGTTGCTACCGCCGCACTTATCTCCTTGGAAATAAATGCAAGGCTAATTAAGTTAAAAAATAAACTCAAAATCATTAATTCTTATAACCAAGTGAATCGTTCATTAAACATTACTAATTAATCAAGTGTTTCAGAGTTCCAGCGAAAGCTAATCATATGCTAAGTGGATGAAAACTCTAAATGATCTCCCTTTTGTTCCCCCGATCGATCACCCACTTGCACACATTGAAAAGAGACAAGAGAGACAAGCTCCCAGAAATAAGAAAAAACTGAGTAATTCCAACTCCATCTCGTAAAATACTTAAGTTGAAAATACTTCGTAAAGTAGCAAGTTAATAGTTTTGGAAGTCATAGGACATAAACACACACACACACACACACACACACACACACATATATATATATATATATATATACACTGAATAATCATATTATTAATTCAATTAATCCAGTTATTCAAGGAGAGGAAAGAGAACGCCAGTAAGCGGGATCAATCCCCTGTAACCACTTACTTCAACATTGTCGGCCGGGGCGAACCCCTGTAACCACCTACGTATATCATAATGGCCATAATAACAGAGTCCCTAGTGTGCACACCCCTTCTACTTGGATCACAACAAGATAGAAGGAAGACAGTAACAGAATAATCAACATAGTAACCAGAGAACCTGTAGGGGGCCGTTGAACCACTCATACAGGGCAACCTGTTCATCATTTCTCTCCGATATTTCATTTTAGGTGATTAACATCTTTTAATTCACATCATCACATAATTCACGTACACATTGACGTCATCTTGTTCAATCTAGTGTGAACATATTCAATCATAACCTCAATCCTATCATAGCGATTTCAATAACTCATTTCATATTCACAATCATCACTTGAGTTCATTTATCATTTCATGATCACAAGTTCTTACCAATTTCAACTTTCATAAAATCTCAATATTAATAATAACATTCATGATAATCATAATGATATATAGTAATAATAATAGCAATAATAATCATAATAATAATAATATACTAATAATAATCATAACATTATTAAATGACATTAAGCGGTTTTAATAACGTTATAATAAACATCGTTCTTATATCGTACATCGTCCATTATTCATAATTCATAATCAAAATCCATAGTCGTTATCCATTTTGTCATTCGTATTCATAATCTGCATTAGCTCGATAATCCATAATTATAGTCCATACTTATAAATTTTACAAGCGCATAATAATCATGTAATCAATTCGTTTTATACTAACGGGATCTATGTTTAGATGGACATCGGAGATTACCTCGTGCCACGTGCCCAAAAGTTAAGCACTCCTGGTAATACTCGTCTACGAAATCGGAGTCTACAATAGATGTTAACGAGATCTAAGTTAGTTCCTAAATAACCCCTTTTATATACCTATATAAAATATACAATTTAAATAAACCAAAAAAATTAAAGAAATTCTTTATGATTTTAAGAGAGTTTATGACTCAAAGTTATGGTTTTTAAATCATTTATGAAATCATTTTTACGAAATTACTTCAACTTAACTTTCATTAACTTAAAATATTATTTTATACATTGAAAACTAACTTTATTTTACTTCTTACTTTGTTTTAGAAGGTCAATGAACATTTTCAAGTGATAAAGGATTAAGTGAAACTAAAACATACTAACTCAGTAAAATAGGCTAATTTAGGAAAGTCATTGATTTTGTTTGAAAATAAAAAGAAAAGTAAACAAAATAAATTAAGTAATACACAAATAAACCTAAAAGGCAAAAAGGAAAAGGAGTTGTAAAAGAAAAAGTCAGTTTCTCAAACTGAGAAGGAAGAACGAAAGAAGAGGAGGGAGAAAAAAAATACAAAGGAGGTGGAAGCAGGGGGGTGAAGGCGTTCTATGGTGGTGGTTTTGGCTGGCGCACGGCTAGGCTCGGCGAGGGGGGTCAGAAGGTTGGAGGTTTAAGATGTGGGTTGGCGCGAGCTGCAGGGGACGCAATAGGGGCCGCAAGGGCGTCGCGAAAGAGAAGGAAGGACGGCGGTGGTCGGCGGTTGTGATTCGAGGGTGGTCGAAAGTGGTGCAGTGGTTTTTCGATGGAGGAAGAAAACAGAGAGATTGTTTATGGTGGTTTGAATTTCAGTTTTGATTTTCAAAACAAAATTTCAGAAATTAGGAAGAAGAGAATTGAATTGAAGCAAACCTTTTGAATTGTTTTACTTGAGTAATTTGCTGAGAGAGTTCAGTATTTATAAAAGAGGTTTGGGCAGAAAACGTAATGGTGGTTGAGTGAGTTGTGTTGAAATTCTTTGTTTGAGTGCTTTGAACCAGACGAAGGAGAAGGAGGGAGATGAAGGAAGGTGTTGCAAAATCTTGGTTTGAGTGTTAAATTCAGACGAAGAAGAAGGGAGGAGATGGAGGAAGGTGTTGAATTTTTCTTGGTTCTTGTGCCTTGAACAAGTCAAAGGAGAAGGAGGGGGATGAAGATCCTGTTTTCATATTTCCTCTTTTTTTTCTATTTTATTTTATTTTTTTTCTTTTTGGCTAAAAGACATATGGGTATGGACTTGGTATTTGGGCTTTATACAATATGGATGGAAAATTAATATAAGGATACTCATAACAAATGTAAAAAAAGTTTAACTAATTAGAAATAATGAAATGAAAAATAAAACAAGTAAATGATTTATTTTAAACTTTGTTAAATAAATCAAAACTAAATGAAATCATTATTTTAATAAACATATTTATCAAATAAAATCGCATTATCACAAAATAAATTTTGAGTGGAAATTATATTAAACCTTAATAAATAATAAAATAACTTCTGAAAATTTGGGGTATTATAGAAGATGAAAGAGAAGTTTCTACCTTTCACTTATACTCTTGATCTATATAACCAACTATCTGATTTATATCAGGATCACAAAGTTGTCGAAACTTACATTCAAGAATTTGAGAAACTGATGATGAAATTAGATGTTTAAGAAAGAGAGGAGCAAACTATGACTCGATTCTTAGGTGGCTTGGAGAAAGACATTCAAAGGAAGTTGGAGTTGCAACCTTATTCTACTTGGAAGTTGGAGTTGCAACCTTATTCTACTATGGATGAACTTTTCAAGCTAGCTTTGAAGGTGGGAAAACATCAAAAGGAGAAGAAGAAGAAGAAGGCGTTTGTTAAGGGGACTTCTTACACCAAGGGAAGTTTGAATGTGAAGCCATCTTATGCATCTCCTTACATTCCAAAGGGGGATAATTCAAAGGCTATTGATAAAGGGAAGAAAGTGGTCGAAGAATCCTCTAAGAAATATGATGTGAAGTGTTTTATGTCATGGTTATGGTCATTATCAAGCTCAATGCCCAAACAAAAGGGTAATGACTCTAATTGACATTAAAAATATTGATGAAGCACTTGGATTTCAAGAACAACTTGAAGATAAATCCGAAAAGGAGGCCGAAATTGAAGAAGAACTTGAGGTGGGAGAAGTAACTGAAGGTGATCATTTAGGACTTGTTCTAACAAGGGTTCTTCGTGCTAAGGAGGCTAAATTGGTTCCATCTCAAAGAGACTAAATTTTCCAAATAAAGTGCTTGGTTGGAGGGAAGATTTGTTCAATGATTATTGATGGTGGGAGCTGCAGTAATGTGGCATCATCAACCATGGTGGACAAGCTCACTCATCCTACCTTCAAACATCCTAAACCATATAAGCTTCATTGGCTTAATGATGACAATAGTGTAGATGTAACAAAACAAGCTTTAATTAGCTTTTCTTTTGGTGATTCGTATAAGGATGAAGTTCTTTGTGATGTTTTGCCTATGGATGCATGTCATATATTGTTAGGAAGACCATAGCAATCTGATAAAGAAAATGTGCATAATGGTAGGGCTAATACGTACACTTTCATGCATAATCGAAAGAAAATTGTGCTTAGTCCTAGTAAGCCATGTCCGAATGCACTTAAACCGAAAACAACACAACCTAAACACAAAACAAAAAAATATTAATCCTTTCAAAATGTCAGTTAAATAAAGCTGTGGAAAAGGGGAAGGTTATGTATTTGTTGTTGTTGTTAGATGAAAATGATGTTAATCTTTTTGAGTTACATGAAATGGTTAAGCCATTAGTGAAAGAGTTTGGTGATATTTGTCCTGAAGACCTCCCATCTGGTTTACCCCCTAGTAGAGGTATTGAACATCAGATTGACTTGATTCCTGGAGCACCTTATAGATGTAATCCAGATGAAGCTAAAAGAATTGCAACGCCAAGTTAGTGAAAAGTTAGCAAAAGGGTTCGTACAAGAGAGTCTTAGTCCATGTGTTGTACCTGTTGTTTTGGTTCTAAAGAAGGATGGTTCTATGCGTATGTGTGTAGAGTGCAGAGCCATCAACAATATTATAGTTAAGTATATGTGTCCTATACCTAGATTTGATGATTTGCTGGATGAATTACATGGTTCCACTATATTTTCGAAGATAGACTTAAGAAGTGGCTACCATCAGATTCGAATTAAGGAAGGTGATGAGTGGAAAACAACTTTTAAAACTAAGAGTGGTTTGTATGAATGGCATGTGATGCCATTTGGTTTGACAAATGCTCCTAATACTTTCATGAGACTTATGCACGAGGTACTCAGACCTTTCGTTGGTATTTTTGTTGTTGTTTATTTTGATGACATTTTTGTGTATAGTCAAAGTGAGCAGGAATATCTTGTTCATCTAAAGAAGGTTTTCCGTAAGGTAAGGGAGAAGAAGTTGTATGCAAAGATGGAGAAGTGTGATTGTTCACTTCTAGCATGACATTCCTCGGATTCATAGTATCTTCTAATGGCATTTCTATGGATGAATCCAAGGTGGAAGCAATCAAGTCTTGGCCAGTTCCTAAAACTATTACAGAGGTACGAAGTTTCTATGGTCTAGCTTCTTTTTAGAGGAGATTTATCAATAACTTCGGTATTATCTTTGTGCCATTGACTGAATGCATCAAGCATGGGTCTTTTATTTGGACTCTAACAGCACAAGAAGCATTTGAGCAATTTAAAAGTATGCTTAGTAAGGCTCTTGTTTTAGCCTTACCTGGTTTCAAGAAGGTGTTCGAAGTTGAATGTGATGCTAGTGGCATGGGCATTGGAGCTGTTTTACAACAAGGTGGGTGTCCTATAGCCTATTTCACTGAGAAACTTAATCAGTCCAGACTCAACTACAACACTTATGATAAGGAGTTATATGCTATTGTTCGTGCTTTGACTCATTGGACTCATTATGCTCAGTTCGTGCTTCACTTAGATCATCAACCTTTAAAGTACATCAATGGCCAACACAAGCTCAGTCCCAAACATGCAAAATGGGTGGAATTCCTTTAGTCCTTTGATTTTATTTCAAAATATAAAACCGAAGTTTCTAACATTGTTGCAGATGCTTTATCAAGGAAGCATTCTATGCTTTCTTTAATGGAGGCTCGTGTTCTTAGCTTTAGTCATCTTAAAGAGTTATATTATGAAGATCCAAATTTCTCTTTATTATTAGAAGCATGCAAGGATGGATCTCATGGAGCGTTTACAGTTCAAGATGGCTTTCTATTTCGAAATAACAAGCTATGCATCCCTCGGTGTTCATTAAGGGATTTGCTTATCAAGGAGGTTCATGGAGGAGGACTAGCATAACACTTTGGCATTAACAAAACTGTTGATGTATTACAGGCACATTTCTATTGGCCGAAACTTGCATGAGATTTTCATTCAATATTAGCTTGATGTTCTATTTGTCAGAAGGCTAAAAGCTCATTTCATTAAGGACTCTATACACCTCTTCCTGTTTCAGTTCAACCATGGGAAGATGTGAGCATGAATTTCATTGTGGCTTTACCTTAAACTCAACGTGAGAAAGATGCAGTTATGGTGGTGGTAGACAGATTCTCAAAGATGGCTCACTTTATTGCTTGCAACAAAACAGATGATGCTATTTTCATTTGTTTTTTATTTTATTCTTCAAGGAAATCATTAAACTTCATGGAGTGTCAAAGTCTATTGTATCTGATAAAGATGTCAAGTTTCTCGGTTATTTCTGGAAGACATTGTGAAAGCTATTAAGTACTAAGCTGTTGTTTAGTACTACTGCACATCTTCAAACTGACGGCCAAACTGAGCTAACCAGTAGGACATTGAATACATTGTTAAGGACACTAGTAAATAAGTCACATAGAGATTGGGATTTAAAACTGGCGCATGTAGAGTTTGCTTACAACAGATCTCCTACTTATGCTACTATGTGTTCACCATCTGAGGTAAATTATGGGATTAATCCTTTAATTCCTATTAATTTAATTCCTATTCCTGTTGAAGTGCAAAATAGTACAGAAGATGAAGAAAAGGCCAAGGAAATGAAGAAACTTCTTCAACAAATTCGAACCAGAATTGAAAAGGTGAATGAGGCATACAAGGTTCGAGCAAACAAGCACAAAAAAGAAGTTCCATACAAGCTTGGTGATCTAGTATGGCTACATCTAAGAAAGGAACGTTTTCCAACCAGAAGAAAAAACAAACTGATGCCTATAAGTGACGACCCTTTTAAAGTACTAGAGAAGATCAACAACAATGCATACAAGATAGAGTTGCCAGATGAAATGGGAAACATATCTACAACATTCAATGTTGGTGATTTAGCTCCCTATATTGCAGGTGAATCAAAAATACAAGAAGACATCTTCGAACCGGGAGAGAATGGTGCAGGAGTATCTACTATGAACAAGGTATTCTAGTTCAATAAGAGAATTAAGGGCAAATGGTGAAAGAAGTTCAGTGTTTAAGCTTAACAATTACGATTTTTCCAAAAGTACTTCTTATGCACCTTGATTAGGCTAATCCTTTTTTAATCTCCCTTTAAGCAAGGTTAATTAATGCTAATGATACCCTTAATCATCATTAAGTATTGTGAATCAAGCTTAGTTGGTGACTAATTAGCTTAATTAAGGCGTTTAGTTAAGCTAATCTTGAATTAAGCAAAAATTGATTTTGTTCTTAAGTAATCTAGTTTTGTTAAGGCCTTAAGGAAGCTTATTTCTGAAAATTGAAGGCCACCTCGTGCTTAAAGGTGACCTCATGGTTGACTAGAAGGCCATTTGATCTTCACATGGGCTTAGAAGCAATAGCAAATGAGAAAGGAGAGCTTAAGGGTGACGAATGATAAACTGCAATTGCCACACGTCCCAGCAACCCTTCTTTCTTCAGTTATGGGAAAAGCTTTTCCCATCAGCAAATGACTTGAAATTGTAAAGATATTTTGTTTAAGGTATGTGTTTTTATTTCCCATAGGCTATTTTTCTATATCCCAACGTCCTATAAGGTAACTTAGCTAATGATTAGGAGAGGTACAGAAACAATATTCTTTTCTTCTTCTCTTATTTTATTGCTTTAATTAGGTCAACAAATGACGTACTTTTGTAGCTTAATATATCTAGTTTGTAAGGCGATTGGAATAAGAGGAATACAGTGAAAATTGAAACTTTTATGCTGAGTTTAGTAAGTTGTGTGCCTAGTGTAACTCTTGGTCAGTTTTGGCCAACTCTCAAACCTTTGCAATTTTAATCATTTTATCGTTGAATTGGTGATTAAGACTCAAAGTAGGCTTAAACTAGAAGCTCATTATTATAGTTTAGTCTTGATGGTGTGTGGTTCATTGGATTGTGGAAGTGGTGGTTGTTCGTTCATTCGAACCGGTTTGATACAATTGATCTTTTCTTGTTCTTTGCAGGTCCGAATGCTCTTGTTGTCTAAGTCTTTATGTATCAGTTTTTCACAAGCTTCACTCACTTATAATTCCATAAGGGTTCTAACTCTAATACCTAGCCTTCACTCAGCAACGGTTCGAATTAGGATGTGTTTTGAGATTAAGTTTGTTAGCTTCACTCACTAACTCACTCGAATATCACTTAGTTTTAGGTTTCACTCACCTAACACTAAGGTCGTTGTACTTAGGTTCACTACCTAAAAACAATCAAGTCTTGGAAAATACGTCCAACATTGACAAAGACAAACAAGCCTGAAAGTTCAATAATCAATTCTTACTCTTTATTATGGACTAGTAGGATGAGAAAACAACCTTGCTCTCCACATTATAATATTTTCGGATTTCCTAAGCAAGAGATAAGGGAACATTTCTTCTAAAAACTAGCCTATAATCTATCACAACTTAAGGAAACAAGTGTTTTAGGAAAGCTTTGGAAAACTTTTCATAAAACTTACAAAATTACACGCCTAAACCAAAAGCTTATTACAACTCAGATTTCCAGCTCTTATTACAACCAAACTAAAATAAAAAATGACTCAACTACATTAAATAATTTAACCAACACAAATAATAAAAGACATATTTTTCGTTACATGTAAAACCATCACTTTAAGCGTAAAGTAAAACCATGCAATAATTCTAATAAAGAAAATAAAGATACTTGGTGAAGCAATCCATGCACGTATCTTGCATCATCCTCCCCCTCTTGAAATGAAAAATTAACCTCAAGTTTTGATGTAATCTATAAATCATCTAAATCAAGTTTACAACAATATACACCTTGAATATGTGGCGTTGTTCATCACCCTCTTCTACTACAAGAAATCTTAGGCTTTCCAAATCTTGATTTGTCCCTAGTTGCAATTTATCCCTCAAAGAACAGCATGTAATATCTTTAGAATATCATGAACATCATTGTAACAACCCGAAATGTTCTCGACCAGCTTACAAACGGTTAACCACAACATTAGAGATTATGGTCGAGGTAACCCGGACTATTACCATCACACTCGCCGAACTACATCGGAGTGTGTGGAACTCGATTCCTAATTCTATTCGATTCTGATTAACTATTACAGCACGACCTTGATTCTCAAACTCTATTCTAATAAATTTCTATAGAAAATCCGACAGACTTTCCTGTGAAAATAGGCTTAACTTTAAAGCGAGAAATAATATGAACCTGATACAATTTCAATAAATAAAATACTCCAAACTCAACAACCTCAACGCTTTCGCGGAGCAACAACCAATAAAGAATCAGGAGCACTAGCTAGCGATTCTTAAATATAGAAATATGTTATAACTAATTTAGTTACTAACTAGTACAATGTCGAGCGTCCTCACTTCGATAACAAGTATAGCACTGCTCCAGCTCGTATCAGCTTCAACTTGCAAAAGATTAACTTACGACATCAACCCGAAACATTTAGGATACTGCCACCCACCAAGTGACAGGCCACAGAATTGACAAAACGACATACACACAATAGCAAAGCTGAGTACTAAACCCGTAAATAAGCTTTAACACATGATTTGGTAGCTTTTAATTGGAAACGACTCAATAGTCAACATAGTCACACTGTCACAACATGCATCACGTCAACTAACTTTTGACCATATACTTATTATATCTTTATCTTATTATTTCTGTTATATTACACGATCATTCACATAACAGCAAACAAAATAACACAACTTCAAGCAATCACAACAGATACATATTTCATATAAATCTAATTAGTTAATCTATCAACAAATCACGATCCCTTATAAGGAATCTGAGTTTACCAACCTTGAAATAAGCAATATACTTTATTTCCTTTAATTGATTTCATATCATAAATCCAAACTTATGCTTCTACACTTTATCGATCATTTTCTTACATTATTATACACAAACCCTTATCAGACAATAAATAACATAACAACTTTCAGTATAAAGATTCTTTATCGGGAATCCAATAACAAGATACGATTCCTTATCCGAAATCAAACATAACTTACCATGACATGTTTCCTCATCAGGAAACCAATATTGATATTCATATTCAAATGTTGAAGAAACATTAATTACTTACATGATTCGATTTCTTATCGGGAATCCAATATCGAAACAACTTAGCACGATATGATTCCTTCTCGGGAATCCAATATCAATATAACTTACCATGATACGATTCCTTATTGGGAAAATATCAAAATAACTTTCACAATTAAGACAACATTCTTTAAACCAGGGGGGAAAAGAACACGGCGGAGGAGACAAACCTTACAATCCAACAGTGGGGGTTGTCACCCAACCATTCGCTTTACTTTTAGTCTGGACTTTATTTTTCCGCTGAATTCATCAGCCATCCACAGGTTTCACATTACCTAATATATCGCTCGATTATCGCCCCACAAAGCAATGGGCAGGTTTTGATGTCCCCGCCCCCAGGTTCACAGTCCATGGGGGTATTGTTCGTGTCACCTCTCCGTAGACTAACACGAGGTTACTTTCCCTTTTATAATCCTTTCGATTATCATTCATAACTCAATCAGATCATTCATATAACTCATCCAATAATATTAGTAATTCTCAACAACTTTTGCACAACCAACCATACTAGGAGACGTCACTTTAGAAAACTATAAATCACATGTCATAGTTCTTCCATACATAATTGAGGTTCAATATATATATTTATGCATTTAGGTTCAACTCAATCCAATCATAAACTTATAAATTACCACAACTCATAAGCAATCATATCTATTACTAACTCATAACATTCCAATTCCTTAATTATCAAATAATAATAATTTTTCGAATTCTTATCCAAATTCTCGTTTTCTATTTGGTTGTATGAATGAATGAGTTTGATGATTGGGCTTTAGCTCTTTATATGATATGATTGAAGAATTTTTCAATATAAACAAGGTTTGTTTGGAATTAGAGAAGATTTTAGTGAAAATGGACTTACATGTTTGAAGTTTAGCATCCTGAGGTCATAATATGTATACTCCCTCCACCTGGAAATAATAAGCACATGTATACTATTTCTTTTTGTATGTTGAAATAAGTTGTTTCATTTCTAAGATAGAAATAGTTGTAATTGGTGTAACTCGTACTCGCAGCTAAATGGAGTGCTAAAGAGAGGATTATAACCACCAACTTTTGCAAAGTTTATCTTATTGAATATTTCATTATGAAGGGTTAATACAGCGTTATATTATTTCCAAACAGAAGGAGTATCCTGTATATGTTTAGTTTAACTCAATGTTGAATTTGTTTAGAAGTCTTATCTTGCTGCATATATATTACATATATTGGCCTTAAAGCTCACCTAGGGTCTGTTCTGTCAACTTATTTTTTAAACTTATATTTAGAGTTGTTGACAGAAATTAAGAGAAGTTAAGTTAGGAAAAATAAGTTGAATAGAATAGACCCTTAGAAACTATATTAGGCAAACGACAATAATCTGTGACACACTTAATCTTCCTCCTTCTAGTTTACCTGTCAACACTAACAGTGAGATGTAGCCTCAATTTCACTGGCACTTGTGTATATAATGGTTACCCATTTGTGTAGGCTCCTAGTCATGAACTAAGAAGGATTCGACAATACTTAGTTTATTTTTCTCAGAAGCAGTAAGATGTGCGCTCCTGAACAATAAGTTGCTTCATTGCCATTTTGATTTCAATTTTCTTCAGGGGTAGTAATTATTATACTCTTAACTAGGCTAATAGTATTCTAACATCTTCACTAATGATGGGCGTCGGTCAATACTGTATACATCAAGTTGTGTGCTGAACGTGTCTGCAAAGAAATCGTTGTCTATCTTGCATTCATAAATGTATAAAATAATACAGGACTGTTTATAGCAAGAGCTGCACTACATACCATGCAGTAAATCCCTTTAATATTATTATGAGAGAATTAATAGTAAAGACTGTGTTTATAAGTTTGGGCAACACGCTTGTCATTTTGTTGGAATGGTCTGCCTCTTTTGTGCAATTAAGTGAAAGGCTGCTGGTACCATTACAGTCTGCCCTATAGTCTTGGTTTTGTAACCATGAAACATGAAGCATGTGACAATCAAAGCTCAACTCCATGTTTAAGTACTAAGACCCTTGAAAAAGGAGAGGATCTGCAGGAAATAGGGTCCAATTTTGTTGAAGCATTCCATATCTTATTACAGTACAACTTAGCTCCATAATAGCAATGAGGTTTAACTTGTTTAAGTTGCATTTAGAGAAATCTCATGTTTTAAAGCTTTTGTCCTCTGTAATATATGCAATGGAGCCTCTTGGACGGCCTTATGTTACACCAAGACCAAATGTAGTATTATCTGTCCTCGGTTTTTTATCTTTCCTTAATTAGTGACCTATATCTGTACCTTGTTATGTAAGATTAGGATTTGAATTCTACTTAGCTGAACACATGGTTGACATTGGTATTTAGTATTTGAACTGAGCAAGAGCATCTAGATATTTATCTTTCTTGTAGTACTAGGCATAGAAAAGGCAAACATGGTAAGAAAATAAAAGGACACATGGTTGACACAACTCTAGCTGCTTGTGTTCAGGGAGTATGATGAGATGAGTTTCTTGAAATATACATATGTCATGAGATTGACTTCAATGTCAAAACTATGGTTTCTGACTTGAAATTGAGAGAAGGCACTGGAGCTATTTGAGCAAATCAGCGATGAAATTGAATCCAACGGTTTCAACTGTGAATGCATTAATCACTGCCCTCTGTAAGTTACTCTGCTTAATTTGTCTACACAAAGACTTCTTTTTCTATTGCAAATGTAGGTGAAATGGTGATCTATATTAGATCTTTTATTTAGCTAATCCATTCTTAGGCTACAATTTAGTAACAGCTCATAGTCATTTTTCCTCTCTAATAGGAGCATAATAGAAGAAAATAATAGAAGATAGAGCAGTACTTACTAAAACTGAGAGTTTGCCAATATGCATATTACATGAGACCTCTCCAAGGTTCTCTCAGTTTCACTTGCATATAGTACTAATTCTGATATTCTATCTTAATAACAGTGCTCTCCGAAAAATAATTCTTGGGCATATTTGGGCATATCTAGAAACTAAATTGATCCATATAAATGGCACTGCAGGTAATGCTGGCCAAATGCAGAAGGATTTATCGTTCTCCTCTTCATTTATGTCAGGTTTCTTCTATGTGTTCTGTATCCTACTCTATTACTCACTTAGTTTGCTTATAAATCTCCCTCCTTAGTCGGGGAATGATCTGGGTGTTTTCTTTACTCAATTTTGTCTTGAGGGTATGAGTAAGCTATGGTATAAGAGTTGGCATAATTGGCTGGCTCTTCTAAAGCCTGCTTCTGGGGCTATATTGCGCTATCTACTTTCTACTGTTAGTCTTATTGTTTGAGCCTTCGCTACCGTCTTTCCTAAACAATCATATGTTGTTGCGGTTCTTATATTATCAATTTAATGTGTAATTTCCTCATCGTATACATTTGAGCAGCTCAAGAATTGGAAAAGGATCTTTATGGTCCAACTACAGACTCGCTGTCAGCTGAGAAAAATTTCAGGCCTAGATGGGTAGAAAAATTGTTTTATCGTAGCATATTTTGCAGCTTGTATGTTTATCTTTTTAAAGTTTTATACTTTGCAGTACTTTCGCGGAGTTACAACTGATTTTTCTCAAAATAAGCTTGATGAGCTTAGAGACTTGTGGATCAAATATATGGATGAATATAAACAAGTGGAGGAAGAAGAATCGGAAGATAATGACCATTTTAATTAGGATCTGTGTATATTCTTTTTGAGTGTGATTAGGGAGGTGCTTCTATTTTTGTGCACATGAATTGGAAGAAACTGACAAAGGTGTTCTATTATTTTTTTATAACTTAGTCGAATTTTTGGAATCTTTTAACATTATGTTGATATGCATTTGATTTTATAGTGAATGATATTGAATGAATGAAAAGGTATTCCAATTTTAAAGTCATCTGAATTATTTCAATACAAGTGCCTAGAATCTAGATGTTCTATATATATATATGTAAATTACTTATAGATTATGAATAGAAAGACACGCATGGAGAAGGTGAAACAGATTGGAGAAGCGTATAATAATATTGAAATATTGCCTTTTTTTAAAAAAAAAAAAGTTAAAGAGACCAACTTTTCCTTTCAGGTGGTGTTTTCAGGATTGATTAAAAAGACCACCTACATATTAAAAATGATTTCTCTGTAAGATTAAAAAGACCACCTATCTGTAAAATGTGGTGCCCTATACTTTTTTTTTTTTTTTTGTCTATTTAAATTCATAAATAATCACTTATTTTAAGGAAGTGGTCTCTTCTATCAAATTAAGAAACCACCCGTAATAAGTGGTTATTTATCTTGAGAGACCTATGAGCGGAAGACCACCTCTCATGTGGTCACTAAATGAGATTTTAGGGGGTCTCTTTAGGCTTTTTTGTAGTACTAGTCTTGAAATGGGCAAGATTAAGATGCAAGGATTATAAATGGTTTTAGCTGTAAAGTTGGTAGAAAAGATGCACAAATTTGTAGTATTTATTTCATTCGTTTAGTTCTTTCTATTACTTGTTTATGGAATTAATGGTTATGTTAAAGTTGGATTACCTTCTTTTTATAGAATTAATGGTTATGTTATGGCGGGATTGCCAGTTTTATGAGAGCTTTTTTCCTCTAAGTGATAGTTAATTGTTTTAACATGGGAATGGTGTCCCCTTTCCCTTATACAATTCAAGTGACACTAAAAAATATCTTTAGATGCAACAATAATCTTTGTGATGCTGAAAAAAATGGCTATCGAGACAACTAAATTCATGTGACGTTAAATACATGGCTTTAGAGACAACTAACTACAGTTGATGCTGAAAAATGGCTTTAGAGACAACTAAATTCATGTGACGCTAAATACATGGCTTTAGAGACAACTAACTACAGTTGATGCTGAAAAAAATGGCTTTAGAGACAACTAAAGTCATGTGACGCTAAATACATGGCTTTAGAGACAACTAACTACAGTTGATGCTAAAAAAAATGGCTTTAGAGACAATTAAATTCATGTGATGCTAAAAATATGAATTTAGAGACAACCAATATTCATGTGATGCTAAAAACATGGTTTTAGAGGCAACCAACATTCATCTGATGCTGAAATGTATCTTTAGAGGCACCAGAATATACTTGACACTAAAAACCATATAATTAGAGGCAACCATGTTTATGTGATGATAAAAGGGGGTTTTAGAGGCAAGTCGGCCAAATGATGTGCCTCTATAGCCAATTTTTTTTGTAGTGTAAATATGAGTAATTCGATAATTTATCATTAAGAAAAATTCACAAAAGCTTATTAAAATCCCTTCACTAGTGGTAACTAACCTAACATGCTCGATTCCATAACAGTCCCACCAACAAGAATGGAAATAATCAACTAACTTCGCTCACAAATGAAACTGTTTGAACTAGATGCTTTATTCTCCGTCGTATTGACAATAAAGTTCTATAAAAACATCCTTTAATAATGAATATAACCTCCATACTATAACCAAATTACATAATTCCAAAGTAATAAACTAAACGATAATGTTATAAATTAATTCGATACATATTGACAACAAGAGCAATATCATATAATCAGATTGCTAACTTAATACTAACAATGAAGGCAATAAGGTTCATCATAAAGTTTCATTCCAACAATCAAAGATCAATGTCCAAATCATTAGTTCCATCAAAATTTATCAACACTAGCAAGAATTCAGATCTTCAATGCATCCCTTTACAACATGTGTAGAAATCAAACTCACCCAACAACTAACATAAACATCACAATGACATTCCCAATTCATAATTAACTAAACTTGATGGGTAAAGCAAGTTGGTTTAGTACCTTGGACAACCATCATAACCAATAGCGAGACGCTGGTAGCGGCAGGCCACAGCAGAGCCAACACCGCCACCATAGCAGCAACAACGAACAAGAACGGATATCATCATGCACTTGATCCCGATTCCATCTTTATACACTCAATTGGCATACCTAAGACGTTGCTTTTTTACCTTCATGTGGCCTTTAGACTTCTTTTTTTTAACATTGCAGATGACCCTTGTGGCCATGTGGATGGTGTTTGATCATGTAGATTTGGTGCTTTCAAGCTTTCTCCAAATCTTGTTATATACGGTGTTTTTAGGATGTTGGTGCAGGAAACTTACTCCAACTTTTATTTGCTTTAGATCGTTGGTGCTTCAATGCTTTCTCCAGAGCTCAATAAACGAATTAGTGCTTTTGAGCTTTTCTCAATATCATTGTCTGACCTTCTGGTCTAATCTCTGGTGTTTGATAGCTTTCTCCAGATCTTCAAAGGTTCAGTGGAGTGTTGGTACTTAAGAGATTTCTCCATACTCCATGCTTAAAAGTTTTGGCGAATTTTTGGTGCTTGAAAGCTTTTTCCATGTCTTCATGGAATTTTGATGAAGTATTGGTCCTTAAAAGCTTTCTCCAATATCCGAGTGAGTGATGTCAAAGTTTTATGCCCACCATTCAACAAAGTAGATCGGTGAAGACAAAAATGGATGACGACTATGCCCCCAAGCTTGTGCTTCATTTTTTTTACATGCTTTATGTAAAAACATGTTTTGACTTTTTTGATAGAGTATAATTTTCAACTTATACTCTTTTTTATTTTTTTTCATGGCTGCTCTTGAGGATTGAATTATCCTGATGCCTACATACCAAATAATGTGCCCATTATACACTTTTTTGGATCAAGCCGAACGTAGTTCGATTTTCAAATTTTTTTTTACAAGTATGCAGATTATACTCTTACTTAGGAGTAATTTTCCTTTTTGGATATTTTTTGTCTCTTTGTGAATTTGTTTTTTTTACAATGTTGTAGCCATGATCGTCCATCGACATAGATGTCTAATTAGAATTCTCTTCATGATTGGCGATGGTCATCTCCATTTCATGAGCCCAAGTTGCTCTTTCTTGGAATGTGTGTGGCTTTATTCCTTGCAATATGTAAGTCATGTCCCAATGCATGCCTTGAGCGCATAACTCTACAGTAGATGCTTCAGATAGGTGATCTTTGCATTGAAGACACAACGTCCGCCATCATTTAATGTCACGACTGGTTCGTCCTCCAGCTGGGTGGTTTGTGTTAACTTAGTCATGCTAACAATGCGGCGAGTGCTAAATAAATGATTAAGAAAAGCTCCCTCCATTTGTTACCAGCTGTCAATTAATCTAGCTGCTAAGTCAGTGTTCCAATCGAATGCCAGTCCTTTTAAAGATCGAACGAACTGCTTCACAAGTAGGTCCCCTTCGGTACCTGCATTATTACATGTTTCAATAAATTGGGGATATGTTGTTTAGGATTGCCAATGCCATCAAAATGCATGAATTTGGGAGGTTGATATCACATAGGCATCTATAGGGCATCAATTCTCTTTGTATAAGGCTTCGTGTAATGGTCATTCCCGTCGAAGTTTCCATCAAGATGGCGCTTGAAAGTTGTGGCTATCATATCTTTTATTTGTTGGAAATTGAATGAATCGCCATGGAGCGCTCCATCCTTTGCATTAGGCTTTGACTTCCTGCTAGATTCGGAGCCACTACTTTCGCCCTCACTTTCATCCCTTCGACGTTTCTCGAGTTTCTTTTTCAGAAGAGCAAGTTGTTTGAGTTGGAGTTTGATTTGTGCTTTGTTTTGCCTCATTCTCTTTGGCAAGTTTGTTAACAGGTAACTTCATGTTTGCTAATTCTTCCTTCATGGTATTTGCTTCAATGGGCATGACACTTACATTAACCACGTCCAGACGCTCAATTGGTTGACTTGGTCGAAGGATCCACTCTTGGAGGAAAGGATTTGTTGGCCACCATGGTTCAATGAACTTTCTTCATTGCTTAAACAGAAAAGGAGATGAGAGGTAGAGATTGTTCCATCAAGCGTGCCAAATTTATAAACACAAAATTTAGATCTGCAAAAAAGAGAGTCAAAAGATGTGAACAAAATACTTCCTCCGTTTCTTTTTACTCGCTACACTTCTCATTTCACGGACTCCTAGGCAATTTTTGGAGAAGAGAGAGGTAGAGAGTAAAAAGAAAAGGGACCCATATGGGAGGAGAGAGATAGAGAGAGTTTATTGCCCAAAAAAGAAGTGTAGCAAGTAATGTGAAACTTCCCATAATGAAAAGTGTAGCGAGTAAAAAGAAACGGAGGAAGTAACATTTTATTGAATTTTTGTATTCGGACTACAATTTCTAATACATTTGATTCTCTAATTCGATCTCCACGTGTATTTAGACTTTGTAATTCACTAAGAACTTTGATTTTCTTGAATAAGGGTCTTCGGGCTTGATCTTGTCCAAGGATGTTGATTTAGAATAGAATGATACGTTAGTTTTGTGTGCTTGTTATTCTTCTTCTACTCGAATGATTTTACTTTGAATTGTTGTTGCTCATGAAAAAATATGATCTTCTTGAATTACGGCCTCCGAGCTTGATCTTCTTCAACTTTTGTCGTTTATAATTGAACGACTTTGACGCTTGTAGTTCTTCTTCTAGGTTGAATGTTTTGTTTCGATGTGCTTAGAGAGTCTCTAGAGCATCTTTCTCTCTCTTTGAGTCTTCTGTTTTTCTTTGGACTCTGGTTTTCTCCCCCTCCGTTGGAAAATGGAGTTGAGAGCTCTATTTATAGAGCTTTCCTAAACTAGGGTTTTCAAGTATATTGACACTTGGGCCTTATAGACATAAACCCTTTTAATAGTCTAACGTCTATTTAATGGCACATTGACCCAATAATAAATGATCTAATATAAATAGGCTAATTTTAATAGCAAGCCCAAATTAATTCATTTGATAACCATTTATTAACAAAATTCAACATTTTCCATTAATGGGTTAAATAATAATTATGTTACATTTAACAAAATTTTCATGCCTACACTCATGATTATACTTAAACCACAACTGACTATTATAATAACTTCTTGATATCCTTAATCCCCCGTAATATCCAATAAGAAACAGATATTGTAGTGAAACCATAGAAGAAGTAACTCACTTTTTCAAAGAGACTACAATTAGCGATCATGAGCTACTGCTGCTGTGCAAGAGCGACAAACTCATCCACCAGATCGGAGCGGTCTCAGACAATTTTGGACCCTATGCTAGGTATTGAACATGGGTCCTATGGGATACATAAATAAAAAGGATCCATAATCCCATATTTTTAATAACTACATTAATATTTTTAAAAAGTAAGAAAAAAACATTAACTTTCTTAAATAATTCAATGTTATTTTTGTTTTTGAAAACAACACCTTAGGTATTTTAATTGAATAAAATATATATGTTATATGAAAATAAAAAATACATAGAATAGGGGCAAAAAATTTTGAAATAACAAATATAGAAATATGTTCACAGCTAATAAACTCAGAGAAATAAAATGAGTATATATCGTCTTAAATGAGTAGGTGTATACTTTCTACAATAGAGTATTTTAATTATGAATTATACTTTTGCCGCTGATTCACCGTCCATGCCGCACCATTACTACGCACGATACACCACCACTAGCTCGCCCCTTAATCATCCCCTTCTCTTCCCTATCTGGGCAAAATTTCGGCATTTCTTAAAATAGCGAAAAATATAAGAAAATATCTTTGTCATCATGTCAAAAAAATTGTATACCCAGAAATGAAAATGGCGAAAAAGTTGGATTTTAAGTTGAATTTGTACATATATGAAGGAATGGCTACAGAGTAATGTTAGTATAGGTTGGGCCCTAAAAATTGGGGGCCATGAGCAATCACTCACTTTGCTCATGTGTCTGAGACCCCTCTGCACCGTACCAGATCATCTTTTTCAAAATGACATCCTTTAGCTGCTCGATCCAAAATTGTGCTTAGCTTGTTGGGAGAATTTTTTTTTGCTTGTTCTCTCCATCACGGAGCACAACAATAATAGCTTCAACTAGGGGTGTATGTTCGAATTTTCGGTTTCGTTTTGTAGCAAAACAAAACCAAACAATGTGTTATTTCACTAGGATCAATACAAGAGAGGGGGTGAATTCTATGTGTATAAATAAACGTAATTTTTTGCGAAATTTTAAACTTAACCAAATAAACAAGCTAAAGGAACACAAAGGATTTTTACGAGGAAAAACTTCTTGGGCCCCACAAGAAGAAACAACCTCGGCCATTAGGGATTTTAAACTCAAATCTTTCACTAATTAGGCCAAACAACTTTGTTACAACCTAATTCTACTCACGAGCCACACCTTGAGTTCATAAACTTAAGTTCTTGAACAACTGTTCCCTTAACAATTGTTCCTGTCAACTTCACTTGAAGTTTTCTCACTTTAACTCGCTTCACTCAAAGCTTTTCTCTTACAAAAATTCACTCAAAGTCCCCTTACCCCAAAAACCAAAATACAATTGATCAAATAAACTTAGTGGAATTAGAAAAAGAAGGCAAAGAACAAATGGCTTTTATGAGAGAATGAAGGCACTGACACTTTACTTAGTTAAACCCACTAAATTACTTAGTCAGACACACTTCATGGAACTTCATTCGACATTAGTGTTTATAGTGGTAATAACATAGAACGTGGGTTAAAATGTGTATTAGTGGTTTGAACTATTATCCCATGATGTTCCTTACCCGGAGGAACACGTTCCTCAATCATCCCATGATCTCCATGATCACTGTTAAATGTGGGAGAGAATTAAGCTACTGCTCCTTAATTTTAGCAACCACTTTAAGCATTAATTAGAAAATCTAATTTAGTTAAAAACATTTTAATTAATAAAACCGAAATAAAATCCTTTTACTAAAAATATTATCTTTAAATATTTCCATAAAACCGAAAAGAATTTTTATTATCTTTTGAAAAAATAAAATCTTTTCCTTAAAAAGATTTTCCTTAAAATCAGATTTTTCCTTAAATAAAATGGTTACCTAGATTCTAGGCATAATTTACTCAACTGACATAAATGTACCGTTGTAATGCTTCATCCTAACTCTAGTTCCTTTTAACTGTTAGTTCCTTTACCTTATTAGTTCAGCACCAGTTCGTCAGTTCCTTACAAAGGAACAAACTATCATTCTCATTCTAAATTGTCATAGTTCCTTACCATTCTCACTCATTCCTTTGCAATGGAACTAGAAAAAAAATGCCTCACTTTAGTCTTCTTGCTCCAATGCTGCTCCAGTACCAAATATAGAAACATGTTCACTTAGTCTTCAAAATCCAAACTTCATTTCTTCCGTGACTTAGTATTCTCTTTGTTCATTTCATTGATACCATGAAATTCACTCACTTAAACAACTTGTTAGTCCAATACTTAGTTTGCATCTTTGTTCCTTTGTCAACATCAAAACTAGAGTTCAATAATTTTCCCCTTTATGATAATGACAACAAAGGTACAAACTAAGGAAATAACAAATAACATAAGATCGAGAATGAAAAAGATAAATAATAAAGGCAGGATTAAGAATCTTAATTTTAATTTTTCATTTACCTCTTGGATTAAGAATCTTAATTTTTGATTTTTCATTTACCTTTTTGATTTTTCATTTACATCATTTTTAAATTTAAAATTTAATTTTGTAGTTTGTTCCATGATCTTTTTCCCCCTTTGTCATCGTCAAAAAGATCAAACTCTTGGTGATTTCATGAATATAGATCAATACCTTGAGACCATTAACAAGCACCATAAAATATGGTTAACTTAGGATATTCGAAGGGTAGACTAGCTCAAACAGTAATCACAGAATACGAGCCATTTCAAGTAAGAAATTATGCACATAAGTCACAAACAAAGACAAATATAGAAAAAGTCATGTATTTATAGCACTTGTTCCCTTAAAGTACAAAAAAAGAGACAAAGAAAGAAAAGAAAAGAAACAAAAGCTAAGAAGTCTTGGGTGAAGAGAAACAAGAACTAGACATTAGGAAGGGAAGGGGAATGGTGTTCCTCAATAACTTCTTCCTCAACCACATCTTCCAACTTCTTCATCACCTCTCCATGTTGCCCATCAAGTTGTTGCTTCAAACTTTTAATGGTTTGGGCCATTGTCTCCATGTTCTTTTGTTGTTCAATCACACTATCATTAAGGACTTTCATTAAACCCAACATCTTATCAGTTTTAGCATCTAAAGTCCAATGAAGGTGATTATAGAACTTAATCATATGTTGAGCAGGAAGACAAACTTCATTAACCCAACCACACTCATATGAAGGAACTTGTTCCTCCCCCGAACCAGCAGTAGAAGATGGTTTAGGTGGTGGAACTGGGGTGGTTTCTTGTGAGGGTCCAGTTGTTCCTGGAAGAGAAACAGATGGGGAGGTGGTAGTGTAAATGGAAGGAAAAAAAAGGTGGTGGTGGTGGAAGGTCAGTAGAGGTAGAGGAGAAAGGGTTGGTTTCATTCATCTCAACCTTTAATTGTTCAAAGTTAGAAGGAACGGAGAAGGATGAGGGATAGATGGAAGAGATGTTAGTGAGGCGCACAAATATTTTTGGTGAGGGTGAAGGAGTTTGTTCCTTAGGTGAGTTGTGATCTTGTTCCTCTACATTAGATATGACTAAAGAGAGTCCTTATTTGAAGGAACAGGGACAATTTAAGCAGTTTTCAATCTTGTGCTCTATCTAACTCTTTTAAGAACAGGAGGGGTAGGCTTTTTAGCAACAGTTTTGCGCTTCTTGGGTTTATGTTTCTTTGGTTCCGTGGGGGCAGGAACTTGTTCCTCCAGTATAACTTTCACTGGTTCCTCTTCCACTGCCCTAGGAATTTTCCTCTTGTGAGAGGAACTAGGAGCAATTTTACCTTGAGTTAACACTCCCTCTTGCACAGAGAGATCCAAACCATGCAAAGCTTTTTCATTGAGAATATTACCTTGTTTTATTCCCGATGTTGGCCAACCAGTTGTGTTCACTTTAAAGTGAGTAAGAAGAGAAGTAATTAAAAGCACCATAGCCAACAACACAATTATTTTCAATACAATGCGTGAGATGTTGGATAAAGAGGGAAGGAAAGTTCATTTGAATGTGGTGATTATGACAAAACATGTAAGACATATCTAAGAGACCCACCTCATTCCTCTTC
The DNA here is from genome assembly GCF_026745355.1 of Beta vulgaris subsp. vulgaris. Taxonomy (NCBI): domain Eukaryota; kingdom Viridiplantae; phylum Streptophyta; class Magnoliopsida; order Caryophyllales; family Amaranthaceae; genus Beta; species Beta vulgaris. The sequence goes on from NC_079204.1 coordinate 34,445,926, forward strand.
TTAGTTCGAGGAACGAGTGCTCTCCAAACCAGATTAAACAGAATTTTGTGAATAGGAGAAAGAAGGTTGTGGTTTATTTTGTTTTGGCCAGCAGTTCCTGCAAAAGATTCAACGATCTTATCTTGAGGGAAATTAGGAGAGGAGACGGTTTCTTTCCTCTTAAAATACACATCAGTTCCTTTGCAAGGAACTTCCCATATTTTTGCCAATGTTTCTTGAGAAAATTTTATGTTCTTCCCCCTAACTTCAGTAGTACATATTTCATTAGTGTTGATGAAATTTGTACAAATATCATCCACAGCTAAAGGAACTAAAGCATTGTTAAATGCGGTTTCAAACAGGTATCCCATACCCTGTTCCTTTAGTATGTCGGTTAATTCGTGGAATCTCAGTTCCTTTGCCCACTCCAAATCTACACAAAAGCCTAATAGATACCTTGATTCACTTCTTTCCACTCGTTTCTTGGAGGAAGAAGCAACAGTTCCTTTGGAAGGAACAGGTGTAGTTTCTTCTTCCCCCTTAACTTGTTCCGGGGATTCTTCTTCATCATCTTCTCCAATTAGTTTTCTTCGTCTCACACTTCTTCTAGGTGACTCCATTTTTTTTTTCTTCTACCACCATTGTTGTTTCTTGAGATTTTTCGATTTCTAGGGTTTTGGATGGAGAAGAGGGGTTTTCCATTTGAGAGGTTTTAGAGATTTTTGTTCTTGGAAAAGGTGAAGTGAGGTTTTTGCCATTTTGTAAAAAGAATTTGGGGTTTTATGGCGTGTGAAGGGATGTGAAGGAGATGAATAATGGCGAAGTTGAAGCGACTAAGGAACACGGTTTTGGGATAAAAGAAAAATAAGAAGCTGCATGTAACAATAATTAAGAAATTAGACGCGTGAAAATTAAAAGAATAAAAACAAAAAATATAAGATATAAGAAAAAAAAGAGAATCATGACTTGATTAAATCTGATTCCTATCTTTTTGAGATTTTCGGATTTTTTTATTTTCGTGGATTGTTTAATTTTTGGAAAGAAAGTAAACTCTAAGGAACTTGTGCTATAGGAACAACTTATGCTCAATATCAACATTCTTCATATTATGCATGTTTGTTTAACTTAGAACAATAAGGGGAGTATTATGTGACATTTGTGTGTTATTTTATTCCTTTGAAACCATGTTTTTGTTTTTATCTTAATTTGCAATGGTCTTAGGCAATCAATCACAATCACTTTATATCACATAGAGTAAGACAAATCAATTCAGACATGAGGGATTGGAATAGGAACAATTACTTAAGTTTTATTAAACCTAACTCAAGCCTTAATTTTTCATATCTATCTCTTTGTAGAGGCTTAGTTAGTATATCTGCAATTTGATTTTCAGTTTGACAAAACTCAAGTTTAATCAAACCTTTTTCCACATTTTATTTTAGAAAGTGATATCTGATATGTATATGCTTAACTCTTGAATGATGCATTGGATCTTTTGAAATGCTAATGACACTAGTATTATCACAATAAATAGGAACACAATTAAAGTTTATTATATAGTCACAAAGTTGTTTTATCCAAAGCATTTGAGAGCAACATGCATCAGCAGCTACATATTCCGCTTCAGTAGTGGATAAAGCAACTGTGTTTTGTTTCTTGATGCTCCAAGAAACTAAACTATGACTAAGAAATTGAACCATGACTGAGGTGCTTTTCCTATTTACAAGATCTCCAGCTTAATCAGCATCAGCATATCCTCTTAACTCAAATGTATCACTTCTTGGATAGAAAAGTCCAAGATCATCAGTTCCTTTAAGATATCTAAGAATTTTCTTCACGATAGTTAGATGAGATTCCTTGGGATTTGCTTGAAATCTAGGACACAAACCAACACTAAACGCTATGTCTTGACGACTAGCAGTTAGATACAAAAGTGAACCAATCATGCCTTTATATTTCGTTTGATCAACACTTGTTCCTATGGGATCTTCATCTAATCTAGTTGAACTTCCCACATGAGTGTGATTTATCTTTGAGTTTTCAAGGCCATATTTCTTTAGCAGTTCCTTTATCTATTTTTGTTGGTGAATAAATTCCTTTTTCAGTTTGCTTAATTTGTAACCCAAGAAAGAAATTTAACTCACCCATCATACTCATTTCAAATTCATTACTCATGAGATTTGAGAATTCTTTACATAATGTTTCATTTGTTGCTATGAAAATGATATCATCAACATATATATGAACAAGTAATATGTCAGTTCCTTTCGATTTTAGAAACAAGGTTTTATCCACCTTTCCTCTTTTAAAGTTGTTTTCTAAAAGGACCTTTGATAATCTCTCATGCCATAATCTAGGCGCTTGCTTTAACCCATAAAGAGCTTTGTTAAGCTTGTAGACATGGTTTTGGGAGATCATTGCTTTCAAATCCAGGGGGTTGTTCAACATATACATGTTCATTTAAATAACCATTTAGAAATGCACACTTAACATCCATTTGATATAATTTAATTCCCATATAAGCAGCAAATGCAATTAGAATTCTAATGGCTTCTAGTCTAGCAATAGGAGCAAAGGTTTCTTCATAGTCAATTCCTTCTTGTTGATTATAACCTTTTACTATAAGTCTAGCTTTGTTCTTAACAATTGTTCCATACTCGTCTAGTTTATTTCTAAACACCCATTTTAATCCAATTACATTTTGTTGTTTAGAAGAAGGAACTAGATGTCATACCTTGTTTCTTTCGAACTCATTTGATTCAGCTTGCATAGCAGTGATCCAATCAGAGTCAGTTAGGGCTTCTTCATGATTTCGTGGTTCTATCATTAATAAGAACGCATGAAATGCACAAAAATTCCTTAACTGGGATCTAGTTTGCGTACCTTTGGATATGTCACTTATTACACTAGGCGAAAAAAAGGAAGGGCTGCGCTTTCTTCATTACGCAGCCCTTCTATACAGTAGGGCTGCGTTTTTAAATAAAACGCAACCCTTCTTTCTTGTAGGGTTGCGTTTTTATATAAAAGCGCAGCCCTTTACAAAAAGGGATGCGCTTGACTAAAAAACGCAGCCAAACTGTAAAGAGAAGGACTGCGTTTTTTAGTCAAACGCAACCCTTTTAAATGAAGGGCTGTGTTTTTTGGGTCAAGCGCAGCCCTTCATGGGCTTTTTTTTAATTTTATTTTGAAAAGAAGCGCATTGGGCTTAAAAGAAGCGTCCGCTAGGGTTTAATTGTCTCAGTCTCTCTCATTCTCTCTCTCCTCCCTCACATTCACCTGCCTCTCTCTCCTCCCTCACATTCGCCTGCCTCTGTCTCCTCCCTTCACTCATATTCTCCCTTTTCCTCTCCTTCCCAGACTTTCTTTTTTACTGGCCTGCGTAGATTCTCCCATGGACACTCCTCTCTTATAGCTTTCAAAATCAATTGCTGGAGCACGATGCATTGTGTAGGATTCTTATTTTCCTGCACTTTTCCCAAAATCAAACCTCAAAAAGTTTAGAAAAATCGCCTGCGAAAAGATCAAACTCCATAATTCGCAAATGAATCGACAAAATCAAAGTGCGGAAATCAGAAAAGAAAAAACTGAGATTTCTATTTCTTCGACATCCGTTCAGATCGAGATTTCTATTGCTTCGACATCCGTTCAGATCGAGATTTCTATTTCTTCGACATCCGTTCATATCGAAGACTCGACTGTTCTTCTATTTCTTAAATCTGTTTTTTTTTTTTCGTTTTTGTTTGGGGTGAAGGTAGATCTGGTTTTTTCCAATCATAGGTTTAAGGAGTACAAAGTTTTGAGATGAACCAGATTTATTGTTGTTGTAATTTAATTTTTAATTTTTCTTAGATCTGGTTTCGTTCATATCATTTCTTAATTTTTATTTTTGTAATTTATTTGTTTACTTATAATATTTACTGTTTATAATATATTCATCTGTTTATAATATGAGCCAGAAGACTCGACATCTTGCTGAATATCTGTTTTTGTAATTTTGTTATAATTTTATCAGTTTCGAATTGATTTTGTGTCAATTTGACATAAAAAATGAAAAAAAATTTAGGTCAAAAAGGCTGCGCTTTTACCTAAAAACGCAGCCCTTTACTTGTAGAAGGGCTGCGTTTTTAGGTAAAAAGCGCAACCCTTTTAAGCATGAAGGGCTGCGCTTTTTTGTTAAAAGCGCAACCCTTCGTTGTGAAGGGCTGCGTTTGAAAAGCGCAGCCCTACTTAAAAAGTGAAGGGTTGCTATTGAAAGGGCTGCTGTCAAAAAGCGCAGCCCTAATGACCTTTTTTAGCGCAGCCCTTCCTTATTTTTCCACTAGTGTTATGAGTTCCACTGTATGTGATTTTTGATGTCTCCAAGATTTTGGTTGAAACTCCCTTATATGAATAGGTTGTTCCTCTTGAGTTCCTTGAGTGGATGAGGAGCTTTGATCAGTTGTTCCTCTTTCAGCAATGCTTGACTCAGTTCCTTCAACTTGAGGAACAGGAACATCATTGTTATGAATGTTTTCATTTTCTTTGTTCCTTTCCTCTTTTATTTCTTCTTCTTCAATTGAATTTGTATCTTTCTCATTTGGTCGTACCAAACCAATCTCATAGTCATCAACCTGTTTGCTTGGATTGAATTTGTTAGATTCATCAAAAATTATGTGGACACTTTCTTCAACACACATAGTTCTTTTATTGTAAACTCTATAAGCCTTACTATATGATGAATATCCTAAGAATATTCCTTCATCACTCCTAGCATCAAATTTTTCAAGATTATCTTTCCCATTGTTATGAACAAAACATTTACAACCAAATGTTCTGAAATGAGTGATATTTGGTTTCTTTCCAAAGTAAAGTTCATAAGGAGTTTTATTAATGATAGGTCTCATCATGGCACGATTTATTATGTGACAAGCAGTATTAACAGCTTCGGCCCAAAAGTTCCTTGGAAGTTCACTTGCAATTAGCCTGGTCCTAGCCATTTCTTCCAAAGCTCTATTTTTCCTTTCTACAACCCCATTTTGTTGTGGTGTCCTAGGGGTAGAAAAATTATGATCTAGGCCATGGTCTCTACTTAATTCATCAAATTTATAATTTTCAAATTCTTTACCATGATCAGATCTAATATGCATCAATTTATGACCACTCAATTGTTGAACTCTCTTAGCAAAGACAAGGAACTCATCATAAGTCTCATCCTTACTAGAGAGAAAAATAACCCAAGACAAGATCTTTTGATCGAAGTTTGTCAAGTAATGAAAAGCTAGCATGTCCTAGATGCTTATGCCAAAGGAGTGAATAATCTTCAATTACACTAAAACACGTCAGATTGATTTTAGGAACAAGATCAAGATCCACAATATATGTTTTCCTTTTCCTTGTTCCTTCCAAAATTACCTTCTTAGTTTAATCTTAATGATCAAGCATTTTTCATTATTAAATTTGACGACGTTTCCCTTGTCATAGAATTGGGAAATACTTAATAGATTATGTTTTAGACCTTCAACTAAAATACATTTTCAATGGAATGTGATGGTGACTTACCAACCTTACCCATGGCAACTATGTTACCTTTTCTTATTGTCACCAAACGTCACACTTCCACCTTCATAGGTTGAGAGTGAGAGAAACTGAGATTTGTCTCCTGTCATATGCTTAGAACAACCGCTATCAAGATACCAAGTGTTGTTCCCCCTCACTCCAACCTGCAAAAATCAACTAGTTGTTATTTGCAGGAACCCCTTGTTTTATGGGTTCCTGTTCTTGACTAGGACTTGATTTGACAACCCATTTCATGTTACTTATCTTCACATTTTTGCCCATCATTTCAGTTTTTAGTTGACATTGATTTATGTAATGACCTAACTTACCACAAAACATGCAAAATTTATCACAAGGTAGGTCAACATATTTCTTGTTCTTGTTCTTTTTCTTGTAGTTTACAAAACCAAGACCTTCGTTTCTTTTAGTTTATGGTCTCTCAATCCATTTAGGAACAACCATCATTTTGCCTCTGTTCCTTGCAATAATCAGTTCCTTCTTAAGATTATATATCTGTTCCTTTAAAACAATTTTCTCTTTATTCAAATTTTTTATCTCGGATCTGTATCCTTTCAAAGGGGTTGATCTAATGTCAAATAAACTTAGAATTTTAAGTGTGAAATTTCTAAATTAATCAGATAATTTTCATTCTTCACACTCTCATAAGATTCCTTGATTTTCAAGTTTTTATCAAACAAATCAAAGAACCTAGTTTCAACATCCGATCTCATTTTCTTAAGCCATTCTATATGTTCTTTGCAAATTTTAAGAGCTTGTTCAGTTTGTTCACGTTTCTCACGTTCATCTCTACGTTCAAGAATTGCATCATAAAGAAGGTCATAAATTTCAGGCCTAGTTTTGAAATCTAAGTCTGATTCAAGTCCATGTTGGCTTACCTCAACATTTTCTTCATCTTCTTTTTCATCAATGTTTGCCATGAGGCAAAGATTTGCAGTTTCTTCATTTTATTATTCTTCTTCCTCTTCCATCTCTGAATCTTCCAAGCAGTTATCATTGCCTTCCGAACGTTCGCCTTAGAGAAGGGTGCTTTAGTTTCCTTGTTCCTTTCTTTGGTTTTATCATTTTCCCAAAGTGGACATTCCTTGATGAAGTGATTTGTTCTACCACATTTATGACAAGCAGCTTTGTTAGAAAACTTTTTAGTTTTACCTTTGAAGTTCCCGATCTTCATGTTTCTATACATCTTTCAAAATTTTCGGACCATGAGAGTTGCTTCCTCTTCTTCTGAGTCAGAGTCATCTTCATCATCTGCTTTGAGGGCAATGGATTTTGATTTGGAGCTTTCACCATACTCATTATCAACGTGAAGCTCATGAGTCATAAGTGACCCCGCCAGCTGTTCTAAGTTGAACTTAGTGACGTCTTTTGTTTCTTGTAAAATAGTGACCTTAGCCATACATCTGTCCTTAGGAAGACTCCTAAGAACTTTTTGAACATGTTCCTCTGATGAAATAAACTTTCCAAGAGAAGCTAACTCATTAATAATGTTAGTTAAACGAGTAAACATCTCTTGTATGCTTTCCTTAGTCTTCATGGAGAATAGTTCATATTGATTCATTAGTAAATCAATTTTAGATCGTTTGACTTTATTAGTTCCTTCATGAGTTACTTCTAGTAAATCCCATATTTGCTTTGCGGATTTGCATCCCATGATTCTATTGTGTTCATGGGGTCCAAGTCCACAATGCAATAATTTAACAGCCATGGCATTTACTTTCAGTTTTTCGAAATCGGTTTTGTCATATTTGGAGAAGGGTTTTAGAATTACCTCATTTTTGTCATTAGTAGTTGTGACCTCGAAATCACCAACTTCAATGACTCTCCACACCTGGTAGTTTTCAGCCTTGATGAATATCTCCATTCGGTTCTTCCAGTAGGAATAGAACTTTCCATTGAACATGGGAGGCCTTGCGGGAATTTTCTCTCTCTAGCTTTTTCTCTCAACTTTGAGCTGCCATGGCTAGGAAAACTAGAGCAAGAGTAAATTCAAAATCCTCTCAATCCGGTGATAAGGTGATGGAATTGAAGGTGCCTTCATCTTCACAGGCGAAGAAAACACGTACGATGGATGAAATCTTGGGGGTCCAGGCGTTGGATTTTGAGAGTTCGGATGATGATGAGGTTGCGAATCTGGGCCAAAATTTGTCTCCAAAATCATCGTTACGAGAATTGCAACAACAATCTGAGGTTCGATTGAACTTTTCGGAATGGATGACGGTGATCAAATCAAAGCATAAGGATAAGGTGCTTTCAACCCCTGTTTTACAGATGGAGTCAGGTAATCAAAATTTACATTTGAATGAGCAATAAGGTGATTGATGAGTATAATGTGGTAGGAAATGCTGATAGAATTGAGATAATCAATAGAAACCTGACTGAAAATGTAGATTCTGGAAATTATGTGAAAATTACGAATGATGACATACAAGATGAAGTTGATTTTTGGAAATCATCAATAGTATGCTATGTCTTGGGCGCGAATCCACCAATATATGTTATGGAAGGCTTTATTAGGCGGATTTGGAAGAATCTTGGTGTGGATAAGGTGGTTAGTATCAAGAAAGGGGTGGTGATTGTGCGATTCACATCTATGGAGAGCAGAGATATTGTGCTGAATGGTGGATTTCAATTCTTTGATAAAAAACCACTAATCATAAAAGCATGGTCTCCTGATTTAGTTTTGTCCAAGGAGGTGATCCATACGGTGCCGATATGGATTCAATTGCACAAACTAGACCTGAAATATTGGGGTGAAAAGAGCTTAGCCAAGATTGCAGGGCAAGTTGGTAAGGTATTACGGACTGATCAGGCGACCTCAAAGAGAGAGAGATTACAATTCGCTCGAGTGATGATTGAAGCAGAGGTTGACCAAGGTTTTCCAGATCAGATCAGGTTCCTAAATGAGAAGGAGGTGCTGACATCCATTGATGTGATATACGAATGGAAACCTGAAAAATGTGGGAAGTGTGATCAATATGGGCATTTGAGTGATAATTGTAAGAAGAAGGAGGTAACTAGAGTGTGGCAAAGGAAGGCAAATGTTGAAGTGCCACTGAAAACACAGCATACTGAGAAGAACATTAGGGAGTTCAAGGAGGTGGCTGGTCCTTCTAAAGCTAGGACTCAGCAAGCTAGTCCAGTACATATACAAAACTCATTTCAGGCTTTGATTGAAGAGGTACATGTGGGGGATGTAGCTTGTCAATTTGGTGGCAATGAAGGTGGGAGGGTGGAAGGCCCTCCAGAGGGCAATGAGTAAGCTTATCTGCTGGAATGTAAGGGGGTTCAACAGTCTAGCTAAGCAACGAGTAGTTAAGGATTTCATAGCTATCACCAAGCTGGTCTGGTTACCCTCTTAGAAACTAAGGTAAAGGTGAACAAGATGGGTGACCTTTACCTTAGAGTTTGTCCGGGTTGGTGCTTTACGAGTAATTATCAATTCCATAAGGGTGGGAGAATAATTCTGATGTGGAATCCAAATTTTTTTAATGTGAATATAGTTTGCTGCACAAGTCAACTCATACACTGCTATATTGAGCCAAAGGTGGGAGAGCCTTTTATGGTACCTTTGTGTATGCTTTTAATGAGCATGACAGTAGAATGGAGTTATGGAGGGATCTGATAAACCTTCAGAAAGTGAGTGAAGCATGTGTGTGGATGGGTGACTTTAACAATGTGCTGAATATGAATGAGAGGATTGGGGCCCCTGTGAGAAATTCTGAAATTCTGGAATTTAGGAAATGTGTGGAGCAATGCAAGATGGAAGATATGAAGGCTACAGGGTGTTTCTACACCTGGAACAATAAGCAAGAGGCTGAAAGTAGAGTATACTCTAAAATAGACAGAGTTATGTGCAATGAGGATTGGATGGAGGCTTACCCACATACTGAAGCATTGTTTCACCCTGAGGGTGACTTTGACCATTGCCCTGTAATCATGACTTCTTATCCTACTATGAATATGGGAAAGAAGCCATTTAGATATTTTGCTATGTGGAGGACAGCTGCTAATTTTGAAGCACTGGTGAATGAGAGCTGGAATAGTCCACTTAATGACACTCCTATGTTTAGAGTTGTTCATAAGCTGAAGAGATTGAAGGAGGTGTTGAAGAAATTTAATAAGGATGGGTTCCATGACCTGCAAGCAAAGGCTGAACAGAAAAGACAATTGCTACACAATGCAGGAACAGGTGCATAAACAACCTGGTAATATGGCATTGAGAAGACAAGAGGCAGCAGCTGCAATTGAATCTAAAAATGCTCAGCAAGTGTACATGCAATTTCTGCAACAGAAGGCTAAAGGTGATTGGTTGAGGGATGGAGACCTTAACACTAAAGTCTTTCATAGAAGCATAAGGAAAAGACAGTTACAGAATGCTATATTTAGTATACACAATGAAGATGGAGTTTGGGTGGATGACCCACAGGAGGTGAATGGTGCATTTCTTCAATATTACCAGGGGTTACTTGGAGCAAGAGTTGAGAGCAGGAAGTCAGTAAAGAGAAGGGTGGTTCAGTGTGGGCCTTTGGTGAGTCAAGAACATTGTGATTTGCTGTTAAGGCCTGTGAATGGTGAAGAAGTTAAACAGGCTGTGTGGTCTATACATGGGGATAGGGCACCTGGCCCTGATGGTTTTGGAAGCCAGTTCTACAAGGACTGTTGGCACATAGTTGGAAGGGACATTATTGATGCAGTGGTGGACTTCTTTCATAATGGAAGATTATTAAAAGAGATAAACTCAACCTCTATCACTTTGATCCCTAAAGTCAAGTGTCCTAGTAATGTGGGAGATTACAGACCAATATCATGTTGCAATGTGATTTACAAATGTATCACAAAGGTGCTGTGTAACAGACTGAGGGAAGTTCTCCTGATATCATCATGGACACACAAGGAGCTTTTGTTCACAGTAGGAATATCATGCACAACATCATGATATGTCAAGATATGGTGCATCAGTATGGTAAAAGGAAGAGTAGACCCAGCTGTATGATGAAAATAGATATGAGAAAGGCATATGACACTGTTGAGTGGAGGTTTTTGAGAGAGATGCTGGAAAATTTGGGGTTCCTGACAGATTCATTGGCTACATCATGACATGTGTGGAGACACCTAAGTTTTCCTTGATGATTAATGGGACTATGCATGGATATTTTCCTTCCCAAAGAGGGTTGAGACAAGGTGATCCCTTATCCCCACTCCTCTTTATAGTATGCATGGAGTACTTATCTAGAATTATGAAGAAGATAAGTGAAAAGGAGGATTTTGGGTTCCATCCTCAGTGTAAAGCAATGAAAATCACCCATTTATGCTTTGCTGATGATATTCTCTTATGCTGTAAAGGGGAATTCACAGCAATCCACCTTGTGCTTAGAGCTTTAAACTTTTCTCTGAAACATCAGGCCTACAAGCAAATGTTAACAAGTCAGCTATGTACTTCATGGGATGCAGGAGGAAGATATACAAAGGGCCTTAAACAGATCAGGCTTCAAAAGAGAATTATTACCTTTCAGGTACCTGGGGGTGCAAATTTGCAATAAAAGAATATCAGTAGCTGAGTGTGAGAACCTCATTGAGAAAATGGTGGCAAGAATAAGAACTTGGAGTTCTCGAAATATTTCTTTTGCAGGAAGGACACAGCTCATTAATTCAGTCCTAATAAGCTTGCATTCATACTGGGCTCAGGTTATGATTTTACCTAAAAAGGTGCTACAAGATGTTAGTAACATTTGTAGAGCTTTTTTGTGGACAGGATGTCACTTTAGTATGAAGGCAGGGTATGTGAAAGGGAGAGTGTGTGCACCCCTAAAAGTGCAGGAGGGCTTGGTGTAAGGAATGTGTATCTTTGGAATATAGCTGCTATGGGGAAGTATGTCTGGGCTGTTGAGAAGAAAATTGACAATTTGTGGGTCAAGTGGGCTCACACTATACACATTAAACAGCAGCTATGGTGGGAGTATAAGCCAAGAAGCAATAGTAGCTGGTACTGGAGGTAGGTGTGCTGTGTAAAAGAGTACCTGAAAAGGCACTATACTCAGGCTCAGTTTCAACTGATGTCACAATACTCAATTACTGAGGTATATGCAAAGCTCACTGGTGAGTTTGAAAAGAAACAATGGAGCACTGTTGTATGGGGAAGAATGGGAATACCAAGACATCAATTTTGTAGTTGGCTAGCAATTCAAGGAAGGCTAATGACAAGAGAGAAATTACAAAGCTGGGGGGTGTGTGACAGTAATAAGTGTCTGATATGTGATGATCATATAGAGGATCATAGACATTTATTCTTTGACTGTGAGTATAGTAGAAGATGCCTCAATGAAATTAAACAATGGTGTGGAATTACAACAAGAAGTCAGGACTGGCAGCAAATCACACCTGGTTGGTTAGTAGAAGAAGAGATTCAAAATACAGGAGAATGGTCCAAGCAGCTGCATTAGAGGCTGTGATATATTGTATATGGCAGGCTAGAAATCAAGCTTTATGGGAAGGAAAAATCCCTTGTATAGCTCATACTGTAAAGAAAATTAAATGTGATGTAAAGCATAGATGTATCACAGTCATGCCTAAGAAGATTAGTCAGACTGACAGGAGATGGATTGAAGCTTTGTAATAGTTTCAGGACTTTGGTTAGGATGTTTTGGTGTTTTGTTTGATATGAACTGCTTACTTACTTATCAAAAAAAAACATGGGAGGCCTTTGCGTGGAGTAACATTCCTCAAGTTTCTCGTATTCATTGTCCCTTGGATCTTTTTCTCAATAGGGTTTCCTATCTCTGATACCAATTGTTATTTCACTACGAACAATACAAGAGGGGGTGTGAATTATATGTGTAGAAATAAACGTAACTTTTTGCAGAATTTTAAACTTAAACAAATAAACAAGCTAAAGGAACACAAGTGATTTATACGAGGAAAAAATTCTTGGGCCCAACAAGAAGAAACAACCTCGACCACTAGGGATTTTAAACTCAACTCTTTCACTAATTAGGTCAAACAACTTTGTTACAACCTAATTCTACTCACGAGCCACACCTTGAGTTCCTAAACTCAAGTTCCTGAACAACTATTCCCTTAACAGTTGTTTCTCTCAACTTCACTTGAAGTTTTCTCACTTTAACTCGCTTTACTCAAAGCTTCTCTCTTACAGAACTTCACTCAAAGTCCCCTTACCCTAAAAACTAAAATACAATTGATCAAATAAATTTAGTGGAATTAGAGTAAGAAGGCAAAGAACAAATGACTTTTATGAGAGAATTAAGGCACTAACACTTTTCTTAGTTAAACTCACTAAATCACTTAGTCAGACACACTTCATGGAACTTCATTAGATATTAGTATTTATAGTGGTAATAACTTAGAAAGTGGGATTAAAACATGTATTAGTGGTTTGAACCATTATCCCATGATGTTGCTTACCCGGATGAACACGTTCTTCAATCATCCCATGATCTCCATGATCATTGTTAAACGTGGGAGAGAATTAAGTCACTGCTCCTAAATTTTAGCAACCACTTTAAGCATTAATTCGAAAATCTGATTTAATTAGAAACCTTTTGATTAATAAAACTGAAATAAAATCCTTTTACTAAACATATTATCTTTAAAATATTTTCATAAAAACAGAAAAGAATTTTTATTATCTTTGGAAAAATAAAATCTTTTCCTTAAAAAGATTTTCCTTAAAATCAGATTTTTCCTTAAATAAAACGCTTACCTAGATTCTAGGCATAATTTACTCAACTGACATAAATGTACCATTGTAATGCTTCATCCTAAGTCTAGTTCCTTTTAATTGTTAGTTCCTTTAACTTATTAGTTCAGCGCCAGTTCGTATGTTCCTTACAAAGGACCAAACAATCATTCTCATTCTAAATTGTCATAGTTCCTTACCATTCTCACTCGTTCTTTTACAATGGAACTAGAAACAAAATGCCTCGCTTTAGTCTTCTTGCTCTAATCCTGCTCCAATACCAAATATAGAAACATTTTCACTTAGTCTTCAAAATCCAAACTTGATTTCTTCCTTGACTTAGTATTCTCTTTGTTCCTTTCATTGAAACCTTGAAATTCACCCAGTTAAACAACTTTTTAGTCCAATACTTAGTTTGCATCTTTGTTCCTTTGTCATCATCAAAACTAGGGTTCAACACAATGGTTTTCACATTTTAAGTCCAAATCCAAACAAAAATTTATCCCAAACCAAACCAAAGAAATTCTTTTATGATGCAATCTTACAAATTATACGGAAATTTTCAAGTTCCAAATCATCAAATATAGAAGAATTACTTCAAATCACAACTAAAGTTTAAAATTGCAGTACTAGAACAAAAGATAATTGATAAAAAATTAACAAAAATAATGAAATAAGGTCAAGATGTTCTTTGGTTCTTGTCGAAAACATTCATCTTCTTCCTCTCGAAAACGTTCGTTATGTCCCCTTTCTTTGTCCATTTCCAGATCCCAATTTGAAGTCCACCACAAAGATTTTGAGATCCATAATTCGAGTGCGGAGAGAGAAATGAGTTGGGTGAGAGAAATGAAAGATAGAGAGATGAGATGTGAGGAGATCAGGAAAGAGAAGAGGTTGAGGAGGAGAGAGAAAGGAAATTAGAGATTTCTTAATTGTTATGGGCTGATAAAATGAGAGTGGAAGGGATGGGCTAGACTCACTAAAGCGCCCCTTATCTTTTTAAAACATTAGAACCCATATAGGATAGGCAAAGTTTGTTTTGGTTTGGTTTTTTCTTGTTTTCCTAAATAAAAACCGAACCAAATCAAAAAAATGTAAAATTTTCAATCCGAACCAAATTGAATTTTGAAAAAACCAAATAAGTTTGGTTTGGTTCAATTTTCGATTTTTAACCAAATAACTTACACCTCTAGCTTCAATTGTGTGTTGGAGGTCAACAAGTTCGAACTCGTAGCCAAAGATTAAGAGCTTCTCAATGAGCTCCCAACATTGCAGTAGTATTCAGATTTTCAACCACATATATTGATGTGCATATAGATTCCATTTTTTGGTTCCACTGATGGAGGGTACAATGATGAAAATGAGAGGGAAAGAGAGAAAAAGAGAGTGTTTGACTGGTGAATTAGTAATTAATCAACTAGCTTATTCTAATTCATATAGACATATAATTACATAGGGGTATGCACCGGTCAAAGACAGGTGGACCGCAATCTGGTATTTTTTTTTAATCGAGATTGGAATTTTTTTCGGTCTGGCCTTGGACCTGTTGGACCGGAATTTCTATTTTTAAAAAAAAACTTTTTATTTTTTTACGTATATATTTATAAACTAAATACATTAAAATTAATAATTTTAATAAAAATAATCCTTATATAATAAATAATAGGTTTTTAACTTATAACTTCCTACCGTTTTAAACTTTTTTTAACCTACAAACTTTTTTTTTACTACTATAATAGAAATTCCGATTCAACTGGTCCAGATCGAACCGGAAACCCAAAAGTAGGTTTTTTGTAGACCGAGAACCCTACCAAAATCTCCAGTCCCGTCCAGTTCGGTCCAAATTCCGGTTCGGCTCGGTCCGGTCCAGATTCCAGTCCAACCCTAATATTTGCACAACCTTAAGTACATGAGTGCAAACACAGTACAACTTATTTATCAGATAGATACTACTTCCTATGACATTAGGTATTGGTAGTTATCATAGTAATATAGTTTATGAAACAAAGTAGATAAAAGCTAATACCATGTTGCTTTGTAAAATATAGTTTATTAAGGAACATCCTCGTACCATGTTTCTAATGTAGATATTTTTCCTAGAATCATGTACCTAGTATTTTAAGGTGATCTCATTATTATTTACAACCCTTTTTTGTTTTTTTTTTTTTTTTGTATGATGTGCAACTCATTGTAAAGGACTAGGTTTAGCTTTTCACTTACATTAGGAGAGAAACTTTCCAACAAATTTACGATGTTTTTTTTTTGACAACAAGGACAAACAAGCAAACTAGATGATTATCTTACCCTGTCTAGCTGCTGTAGCTAGAATGTGGGCCGGGTCTACTACTTCTCGGCTTACCTTACAAATTTTACAAGAATTAAACTTACTACGCAGTGCTTTCATATCATAAACTATTGTGGCGATGTCGAATGGTTGGTTGTATCTGTCAGTGGTTTGAACTAACTCTGTAGAATCTGAGAGGACTAGAATGCGGTTGAAACCTTTAGTTATAGCTTCGTGCAGGCCTCGATACATAGCATAAGCTTCATTTTGAAGGGGTGACAAAGCCATGATCTTGGAATTTCCTTCGAAGACTTTGGTATTGTTAACATAGGCTGCCCAACCTATTCCTGCGTGTGGGTATTGTTGTGTGCTTCGTTTCCAGGCACCGTCTACCAGAATGGTGCATAAATCTTCCTGTGGTGGAACAGTGGAAAGCGGGATCTCATATGGTTTATTAAGACCCGAGAGCTTATTGGACTTATATACCTCTCGAATCTTGTGCCCTTCTTCATAATCTTTTAGATAGGCTTCCTTCTGTGACAAAATGGTAACTCGGCTTGCAGAGATATTCCTAAACACCACATTGTTCCGATGGATCCATATAGTCCAAAGAGTGGCTATGAATACTTTTGCTCTTTCGACATGATTCCATCCTCTTTCCAGAACAGCTGCAGGAAATTTCTAATCCAATCATTGATAGGTATTGACAGAGATTGAGAAGTTCTAATACCTAAGAAAGATCCGGCCCAGACATATGTTGAGATGGTGCAATCGCGAAACAAATGACTTTCATTTTCTCTGTGCCTCTTACATAAATGGCGACTTTCTTGGATTGGGATGTTTCTCTTTAGGAGATTGGAGTTAATGGCCATAGCTTTATTAAGAAGTCTCCAAGTGAAAATTTTCCATTTGGGACTGATGTCCGAGGCCCAAAGCTTACTCCAGAACTTCCTATTACACTCAGACGTATCTAGGTTTCGTTTGTTTTTTAAGTAATGTGCGTAGACATCTTTAACTCTTAAGGATCCAGACTTGGACTCACTCCAGCAAAAGTGTCCTGGAAATCTTCACTAGGTATGTGGGTTGTTAAGATTCTAATGGCCGTGTCAGTGGTAAAGTTTCTCCAAATGAGGGGTCTATTCCATGCTTTATGATTTGGAATCATCAAGTCCTTGACTTTCTGGATGCTTATTTCTGCGAGGTTAATGCCTTGCTTCACCTTGATTGGGTCTCCTCTAAGCCATTTCTCCGTTAAAACATTTGTGTGTAAACCATCACCTATTTGCTTTGTGAATCCATCTCGACAATCAAGAACTGACCTACAAAGGCCACGAAAACCCCAAGAGGTTCTTCCCAGCTTTTCCTTAGACAAATTTAGGGTAACTGGGGAGCCTTTGTACTTAGTGCAAAGGACTTGTGATATCAAGAACTGGTTTTGAGCATGAATCCTGATAACTTATTTTGTGAGAAGGGCTTTATTGAATAGATGGACGTTCCTAATGCCTAACCCTCCTCCCCCTTTTGGAAGTTCAAGAGTACTCATACTTTTCCAATATATGGGCTTGGTACCTCTTGAGCCTGCCCATAGGAATCCTACAAAGATCGAGTTTATTTTGTCAGCCGTGGCCTTTGGGATAAGGAACACACTGAGGATATTGAGACTAAGCATTGCGAGGATGCTATTGATGAGAATGACTCTTCCCGCATGTGAAAGGGAGAGGTGATGCCAGCTTGATATTCGCCTCTCAACCTTCTCAACCAACGGAAGAAATTTCTGAGAGCTTCTCCCATCCACTTCAATATTGCATCCTAGATATTTCCCCAAGGTCTCCGCAAAAGGAGTACCTAAAATACTCCTCATATATCGCTTGAATCGAGGTGGAGTATTTGGGCTGAACATTATGAGGGATTTGTTATAGTTGATCACTTCACTTGAAAATCGATTAAATCGAGATAGAACATTCTTCACTTCTGCACAGGATGCCGGATTAGCTTTGAAAAAGATCAGAGAATCATCTGCAAAAAAAAAAATGAGACACCGACGGACATGATCTGGATAGTCTAATTCCTTGGAATAGGCTATCATTGATTCCTTTAGTTAACATTTTAGATAACATGTCCATTACAAGAATAAATAGATAGGAGGAAAGAGGGTCTCCCTGTCTAAGGCCACAGGTAGGCGTGAAGTGTTTTGTTTGCTCGCCATTTATTAGAATAGAGTATGAGACGATAGTGACACATTTCATGATCCACTGACGACAGATGGCTGGTAATCCCATTTTATCCAGCAGCCATGCAAGGAAGTCCCAGTCGACTTTATGATAAGCATTGAACATGTCTATCTTGAGTGCCGCAAAGTACTTATTACCTTTCTTGCGCTGCTTGATTGAATTAACTATCTCATGAGCAATGAGGCAATTGTCAGTCAAAAGTCCCACTAGTACGAAAGCATTCTGGTCGGGGGAAACGATGGTTTTCAAGATTGGCTTGAGTCTATTGGTAATAACTTTCGAAATAATTTTGTAAATTACGTTACACAAGCTGATCGGCATGAATTGACTTGCTTCTTCTGGGCTATCAATCTTAGGGATCAAGCAGATATTCGTACAGTTCCATACTTTGAGAAGAAATCATGATGAGAAGAAGTGAGAAACAGCCCGTCAAACATCCTCTCCGACTGTAGATCAGAACTTTTGATAGAAAAAGCAGGGATGCCGGCTGGTCCAGGAGCTTTGAGGCCGCCCATTTGAAACACGACTCCTTTAATTTCTTCCAGTGTAACTGGTTTGACTAAATCCAATTGCTGCCCGGGAGATATTTGTGGGACTAAATCTTGAATCGCTATTAGTTCTCCCCAAAACTCATTGCCATGTTGGCCTCCTTGATAGATGCCTGTGAAGTGTATGAGTAATTCTTGCTGAATATCCTCCTTGTTTGTGACCCAAGTTCCTGCTGAACTCTTGAGCATAAGTATCTCATTTGGCTGTTTGCTATTTTTTGCCTTCCTAAAGAACCATTTAGTGTTCGTATCCTCCCATGCCTTCCATTTGCTTTTAGCCCGCTGTTGCCAGAATTTAAATTGAATATCCAATTTTTCCAAGCAAATTCTTTTGACCTCTTCATCTAGTATGTCTCCATTGGTTTGGGGCAGACTAGATTGAATTTCCCTACACTGGTTTAAAAAGTCCTCCCACCGAATATTGTGTTGCTCTTTATAGTTTTTGCACTATCTGAATTATTTGAACCTTACCGGACCGCATTTCTGAGCGACCTGGAACATCGGCGACCCCGAAACGGGGAGAAGCCATTGATCAGATATTATGGATGTGATTTCCTTGAAGTCAAAGCATTAAGCCTCCATTTTAATCTGAGACTTCTTCTTGGCTTTGATTGGCGAATTCATCAGTAAAATCGGACTATGATCAGAGACCAGAATACGTAGATTCAGCATTGTTGCCTTTGAATACTTGTGGAACCATTCTTCTATAGCGTATGCTCTGTCTAATAGCTCATATATCCTCTCAGGACCTGAGCGATTGTTGCACCATGTGTATTGTTAATGTTATCACAAACTACATCATTCTTTTCCTGGTATGTGGTCGGATCCTCCCAGCTTCTGATTGAGAAATTCTACTTGGTTAAAGTCTCCCATAACTACACCATCCAAGGGGTTTTGTTCTAAGTAATCAGATATTAGTTCCCATACTTCCCCACGGTTTTCAAGATAAGGCGACTTATACAGAAAAATAAGGTTCCATTTATATACATTTTTATCAAATACATCGTTGATAATACAAGCAAAATGATTAGTATAGCTGCTGCCTAAAACTAGATTTACATCGTTACGCCAAAATAAAGCTAGGCCACTTGCGTTATTTATAGGATCAACGGTGGCAACATTAGGGTATCCTAAATACGTAGCTAGCTTTGTAGTAATAAAAGCATCGACTTTGGTTTCTGACAGGAATAAGATTTGTGGTAGGAATTTGCGGACTAACCATCCCAAGAACGGAATTCTAGGAGAGTCCGGTGATTTTAACCCCCTACAATTCCATGTTGTTTTTAATTTAATTTAAGTAGTTGAGCCCAAAAACCACCTATTAATTACTCATAATGTTGATTTTAGTTAAACTAATTAATTGGATTCATGTATTTAACTTGTTGGGCTTAGTGTTTTGGGCTGATTTTAATTAAATCAGGAAATGAAATAGATTAAGTGAGATAGTTATTAAACTCTTTAACTCAATTGGATCAATATTGATGTTTGGTTAAAATATAATAAAACTCACTATATATATATACATATATCTATATATACATATATGTATACATATATACATATATGTATACATATATACATATATGTATACATATATACATATATGTATACATATATACATATATGTATACATATATATATATATATATATATAACCCTTGCAAATTGATTATTATGACTAATAGTATGTGATAACCTTAATATTATATTTCATATAATTATAATATATCAACTAAAGAATAATAGTAAATAAGTATAGTTTACTTGTTAAATTTGTATATGTTAAGGTAGCAGATAATTATATACAAGAACGAAAGAGTTCTATTACGAGTTTTATAATTACAAATCATTGAGTATAATCATGAACCATAAGATTAATGACCACTGTTTTAATTTATAAAATGACGAATAATATGTTTAAAGGGACCCTATGACTAATAGAATGAAATATTTATTTAAAGGTTAACAAAACTATAACGTTTTGAAATCGTAAAATATGAAATGGTTAGACGTCATCTATAATCACACATAATGAATTATAATTTAAATGTTAAGTCGTTAAGTATAAAGAATGCTTATGACTATTATCAACCACCAAAGACATTAATATATAAAACTCATACACACCTCCTAAAATGGATATATGATGGAAATGGATCAGTAAACTCAGAATTCCGAATAAAATATTAATAAGTCTTTATTAATTCCTGAATTGATTATTAGATTAAAAAGGAAGAGATATTACAAGCCTTCCCCTACGATCAAGGTCATTAAGCAGGATTCCAGGTAAGGTCTACTGCTAACACCCGCGCTCCCCTTCCAACTACGTTTTATGGTGCTTTTATATGATGTTTATGCTATGTTTTATATGGTGTGCGAGATATAAGATGCGTGACTATGATTTGATGAAATGACATTACTATGATTTCTGAAATTACTCGACAGAAACGAAACATGATAAATGAAAGTGAAAAGATGGTGAATGGCAGTACTATGTTCTCTAGGTCGTGCACGTGTCATTCTGTTATCTGGCGGCACACCACCTTTTGATGGGGGACAACGTCCTCGGTGGCACCCGCATTATGGGCACCTGCGACTTTTATCAACCACCAAAGACGACAATATATATAACTCCTAAAATGGAAATATGATGGATTAGTAAACTCAGAATTTTGAATAAAATATTAATAAGACTTTTATTAATTCCTGAATTTATTATTAGATTCAAAAAAAAGGAAGAGATATTACAAGCCTTCCCCTACGATCAAGGTTGTTAAGCAGGATTCCAGGTAACGTCTACTGCTAACCCCCACACTCCCCTTCCAACCCTTTAAACATATTATTCGTCATTTTATAAATTAGGGAAATTCTCTTTGGTAGCCCCCTGGTCTTATAATTTCTCAGTGGTAGCACTTTTTAAATTTATTTCTCAATGGTAGCCCCATGTTATTGTACAACTTAATCTCGTAGCATTAGTATATTATTAGCTATTAAGCTGTTGTTATTAAACGTTAGACTTAACCTTATCTAACCTTAAGTAATCTTTTTACTAACCTATCCTTTTCCTTCCAAACTACTATTTTATTTTTCCCTCCTTCCATTTTCCCTTCTTCACTAGCTATAAAAACGAGGCAAGCCCTCCTTTTTTCCAGTTTCACTCTTCACCCCTTAATCTCCAACTTTTCTCTCCTAACACCATGAATTCATCCTCATCAGTGAACCCCACTTCCATGGCTGCCCCTGCTGTAACAATGGATGGAACATTGAGACTTGTAAAAATCAAGCCTTGTAAGTGCGACCCCACAAACATGCTTGAGTTGAGGAAGATCAGCTTGTTGCACAATTAAATATAAATTGCAGAAGTTATATAGAATCAATTGAAGTGTACTTCAATTCACTTCAATTCTATAAGAAATCACAACACAAGTCTGCAATATCATGTGATTTAACATATAAAAAATACTTTAATTGTCAAACACAATATCAAACCAGGTGGTAACATCACAACAACAAAAAACCCCAAAAATCAAGCAACTGTTAACAACAGTACAAAAAGCTAGAGTATGAAGAACAATCATTACACCATTAACAAAAACAAAAGTTTCAGTAAAAACTAAGGTTGACTAGAACCCCTCTTCTTCTTCATCTTTTTTCCTTGTTCTTTGGAAGTGAGTCCTCCTTTGCAGGTTTGTGAATTGTGGCCAAACTCTTGGCAAATGCCACATTTTACTGTGTTAGATCTCTTACATTTTCTCTGCTCTTCCTCTTCTCTCCTCCTGTTTCTAGGAGGCGTTCCAACTCCTCTCTTGAATGCTGGTGGTTCAATAGCAGGTAATGAACTCTCTAGCCACTGCTCCCTATCTGGAATGGCCTTAATATTTCCATCATGTGTTCTCTTGTACATGTCAATAGAGTACCACTCACTTACAAACTTGTGAGGGTCAAGCCTAGCATGGTGAATGGCCCTCACTGCATGTTTGCAAGGAAGACCACTCAGTTGCCAAGCACCACAAATACAAGTCATGTTGTTCAAGCTCACGGGCAACGTTGACTTTCCATCCACAACCTCATACTCTCCATCACCACTTAGATATGGAATGCATGTCCTTGAGTCACTTCTCAACACTTGAAGTCTCTTGATGATATTAGGGCATATGTCATCCCTATCCCACTGTTCACAGACTTGCCTCCTGGTGGCCATTCTCACTATTGTCACTCTTCTCACACCTACAAAACAAAACAATAGTGTCATTAGACATCATAGGTAGGTTTTGAGAAAAGAGTAACAAAGACAATTTAAGAGTTCTACCTTCAAGCAATGTGAGCACAGGCCTACATCTGTCAATACCTAGAGTGGCATTGAAGCTCTCAACAAAATTGCTCTTATTCACATCACTTTTCACTCTTGTTGGAAAGCATGTTTGGACCATGTAGACTGCTCACCAATTTCAGAAAGCCACACCATGGACAAAGGATTTGCTTTGTGCAACTGCTTCATTGCCTTCTCAAAGGTAAAGAAGGAATATGCACCACAAGCTTTCCAGAATAAGCTCAGCATCAAAGGTCCAGGAAACTTCCTTTTGAAATTCTTGCTCAAATGTTTGCAGCAATACCTTCTGTCTACCTTAGGCCACAAATCAGCTATGGCATTTTGAATGCCCTGCACTAACAAATGGAATTCACATAAGCATATAAAAGAAGCAGCAAACTGAAGGAAAATGCTCTAAAAAAATACCTTCTGCCTGTCTGAGATGATGCACCACTCATCTCCTCTTCCTCCATCCTTTAGTACATATTTAAGATGCCATAAAAAAAATTTACATGCTTCTTCATCTTCACCAGCTACAATACCCCATGCAAATGGGACAATTTCTTTGTTTGCATCTAATGCAACTGCAGATAGAAGAACTCCCCCATAATTACCCTTCAAGTGAGCCCCATCCACACCCACTAAGCTCCTACAACTAGTAAACACCCCATCAACAGCTCCCTTGAAAGCTATGAAAATAGAAGAAAATCCTAAGGGTCTCTCTGGATGTGATGGTGGGTTCCATGCACAATTGGCCACGAAACCTGGGTTTAAATTCTTTGGAACCTCACAGTATGTAGGAAGATAGCTATAGGACACATCATAATCCCCATGTATCTCCAACAGAGCATGTTTTCTAACTCTGTACAAAGTACTCTGTGCCATTTGGACCCCAAATCTCTGGAAAAGAAGCTGATTCAATGCCTTAGCTGGAACATCATTGTTAGCTCTAATATCCTCTATGAGTACTCTTGCAGCCCATTTGACATTCACCATTGGATTGTTAGTTTTCAGTCTCACACAATTGTGTTCAGCATTTTGAATGGACTTGATGGCCCAAAGTAATCCCATCTGGCAACCTTCCTGCATGCAATCTCCATCCACAATTCATATCACGGCATATAACATTATATTTCAAGTTGTTTGCGCTAGCAACAATGATTGAGAATCCACTCTGTATGCAGTAGTCTCTTACTACATCTCTAAGGTGTTGTTTGTCCATAAAGATTTGCCAGGGTTTGAGACCGATTTTACCAAATTCCTCGTCAGGGTACATCTCACCATTTTCATACAACTTTGCAAAATAGTTGTCTTGTTCATCATCATAGTCATCCAAATGTGGACCCTCATATAGGTCAAAGTTATCATTGACAAGGAAACCAAGATCATCATCTGAACTTACTTCAGCCTCATTAACCAAGTTGTTGTCACTCTCATCACTGTCACTATCGCCTTCATGATTAGAGGGAATGTATGCATCATCATCGCTTAGGGAATTGTTATCCAAGTTGTCCACATCCTCACTCAAACTTAAAGTCGTTGATCTTCTCCTTTTCACACTTTCTGTGGTTGACAAAGACTCAGGGGTAGTTGTCATTATGCCCTTTCTTATGGCAGTGGTCTTTGGTATCTTCTTGTTTGGTAGCTTTTGAAGAAGTGAGTTGTACTTTAGTGGTTTTGAAAGAGAAGGTGTCACCATATATAGATTGTTAATGACTACATTTGGGGTAGGGTTCATGAATATTGCACTTTCAGTTCCAATGGTGGGGCTTTGACCTAAGCAAACAAACTCTTTGTCAACTTCATTCTTCTTTCCCTTACCCCTTTGACTCACCTTTCTATATTCCCTGCCCCTACCCTTAGGTGCCATCCTTTTGTCAGCCACTATGTCATTCCATGTCTCTTCAATATTAATGTGGTTGAAGTCTTCATTTTCAAATGAACCAAATTGGATCATAGGTACTTCAGTGTAATGGTGGTTCTTTAGTGGCTGGATAGGGGGTTGTAATGGTGGCTGAACAGGGGGAAGTGAAGGTTGCCTATCCTTTTGTGTTGCTCTCAGGGACAAAGCACTTTTAAACACATCAGTAGATTTGTCCAACTTCTCCACCAAAATGTTAATTTCCTTGTTACCCTCTAAATTAGAAAAAAAATTCATGAGGTCCTTATCATTGTTCAAGTCAACATGTGTCATCCTGTTAACATATGAAAAAGATGGCAACCTAGGGATCTCATGATTCCTTTTCTCTGCCTTATCCAAATATTGTATGACAAAGTCCATTAGCATTGCCTTATCAATATCCTCCACTAGCACATCAACATCCTGACCCATGTGGCTAAACTTCAAGGTGACATTATCTCCCATTCTTCAAACCAAAAATAACCAACATGCATACAGCAAAAAAAAAAATTACACAATCAGCACACCTCACAAAAGTTAACATAGCTAATGTACACAAAGCTAATTAATTTAACATGATCAACAGACTAAGGTTTAACACAGTGTGGTTTCACTCAATTTTCATATGAAACAACATCATCCACATTATATTAGGCTCACATAAAGGTAGTGGGAGCAGATCAGTAAATTCAGGAATAATATTGCAAAAATATCGACCTACTCTATACAACTATATACAAGCTAAATCAACACATTACCTAAAAAAAAAAAAAAAAAGCTACATCAACACCATCACCTACTGTAAAAAAATAAAAATAAAAAAACAAAAAAAAAAAAACAACATGACCTTAAAAAAAAAAAAAGCTAAATCAACACCATCAATAAGATCAGAATTTAATGAAACAAAACTAGAAATAATCAAGTTCAAGAATTATTATGTAGAATTACAGTAATCAATCGCAAAGCACTTTCCCAATTTCCCAATATATGGCAACATTTTTTCCATATACTAAACCTGACTATAATAAAGGGATCAAGGATATACAGTCAAGCCTATGGAAATTCAGAAAAAAAAAAATTAAAATCCTGTAGATCTCAAGCAAATAAACAAAACAGAGTATATATCCTTGTTTCAAACAATTTAGTTCATCAACAACGAAATTTAGAAGTTAATTCATACTTCAAAGACAAAGGAAGGAAGAAGATGAACTTTTCGCCACCAAAATTTCGAACGATTGTGACCCAAATACACGATCACCAGCGAAACCCACTATTTTAATTTAGTGGAAATTACCCCCAGCAATTACCCCAAATACACACAATTCAGTTTGAACAATTTCCATTATTTAGTATAGCGTCTATGGTGGAACCTTGTTTGAGAGATGAATTTTGGAAGAGATGAAAATTGAGGAAGATGAATAGTTTTGAGGGGAGAAATATGAAGTTATGAGAAGTGACATGGGTCAACGTAATAATTAGGTTGTGGGGAAACCTAACTAAAGGGTTATAATTTAACTAGAGGGCAACAACTAAACATAAGTCAACATAGTTTAGGGGAAAACTAACAGCAGTTTAACGACTAACAATATACTAATGCTACGAGATTAAGTTGTACAATAACATGGGGCTTGATATGAATGCGGATGTACTTTAGTCGAGTTTTACGAAAAACTACGAATCTTGAAAGAAAGACTGAATCTTTAGGGTTTTCTTTAAGTATTACGGATAGAACAATTCGATCAAACACAAAGTAACTCACGAATTGGGTCTTGATTCACTCTCAAACACAAAGTAATTAAGCAATCAATCTTAAATCTCAAACACAAAGTAATTGATTCAAGGTTTAGAAATCACACAAAAGTCCGAAAATTTTCACAAAGAAAATTAAAACTTTAATCTCATAAATCTCTATCTTATTAATGGCCGAAAATATTTTATTTATAGTACAAGTTTCCTAAGCATATTAAAACTAATAAATCTTAAAGATAACAACTAAACAATTATCTATCTTTATCTTAAGGATAAAGACAAATAACAAACTAAAAACTATCTATATCACACGCCTAATATAAAGCAATTAAAATACATAGACTCCTAACAGAACTAGGACACTATGTACGAAGAATCCTAACAGAACTAGGACTCCTGGACAGTGGCTGGCACTGTCTGGCGAACTTGATGCTCCTCATACGCATCATACTCCCCCTCTTAAGAAGAACTTGCCCTCAAGTTCCATCCATGCATGGTACCAAATCACAAACATTAATTGAAACACAACATCCCTTGCCAAGTAGCACTTGATATGTGTCGAAATTCTCATGATGTACAATTTGGAATGGACCTTCATCCACCGGTTCTTCCTTCCCCTTTGAGTCGCAATATAGCTTTTGGGCAGCGATAGAAAGCCATACATGATCCCCGACACTAAATGGTGCCTTTTGACGAAGTTGCAGTAGATGGTCTTGCTTTCTAACCCTTCTCTCCTTCTTTGTCATCTCTTTTGAATCAATAGTAGAAATGAAGCACGAACTACTTGGTGAAGAAGTACTACTCGATCCTTTTCCCTTAACTTCAGTAGCACCCGAAAGCTTTGGAGGTAATGGAGCCAAGTGAATCTTCTTGTTCCCCACTCGCACAGTATAAACATTGCTTTCACCTTCATGACTAACTTTGCGATCAAATTGCCACGGCCTACCAAGGAGTATTTGCGAAGCACTCATTGGTAGTATATCACACCATAGTTCATCCGAATAGCCACCAATAGAGAAAGCAACTAGTGCTTGCCTTTTCACGCTTAAACCTACCGTATCATTCAACCACTTAATCTTGTAAGGACATGGATGTTCCCTTGTTGGCGATTGCAACTTATCTACCATAACAGATGAAGCTATATTCGCACATGAGCCACTGTCAATGTTCATATCACACGTCTTATCCTTCACCCTACATCTCGTATGAAACAGATTTTCCCTTTGTTCTCGATTTGGTGAAGACTCAACATGCAACACTCTCCTAATTACTCCCAAAAAAATTGATATCATCTTCAGGATATGCGTTCTCCTCTTCTTCATCTTCTAAAGGTGTCAACTCTCCCTGTTCTTCTAAGGCAGTAGCTTCATTGTATTGGATGATAGTCAAGGTGTGTCTATTGGGACACTCACTCGTAATATGTCCTCTTCCTCGGCACTTATAGCACATTCTCTTGTTTAGGCAAAAACACCTTCGGTTTATCTCCATTCTTATTTTCTATATTCGAATTAGAATTACCATTGAAGTTGCTCCCTTGAGAACCCTCCTCAAACCCATATTGCTGTGAACTTTGAAAAGATTTATAAGTATGCTTGGGCTTCTCGTCCTTCACTTGTTTCTCATACTTTTCTGCTAGTTTGCAAGCTTCATCAAAAGTGAAAAATTGAGAAGTATCGACCTTTGCAGCAATGTTCTTAGCAAGCCCTTGATATATCTAGCAATTTTCAACTCCTCTCGTTCTTGCATGTTACAAATCATAGAAAGTTTTTCAAATTCCCTAGTGTATTCAGCAACACTAAGGTTGTCTTGCATTAAACAAGTGAGCTTAATGTATTGGTCTTGCGCATAAGACCTAGGTAGGAACCGTTTCTTCATCCTTCTCTTCAAGTCCTCCCATGAAGTGAGTCTTTGATCTTCCCTTCGAAGTTCCATAACCAAACTCTCAAACCATAAAGAAGCATACTTTGTGAGTTTTAAGGTAGCCACCTTGAACCTTTTTTGATCATCATAGCCTTTGTAGTCAAAAACTCGATCAAGCCTTCTAACCCAATCTTGGAAGATTTCTGGATCAACGTCTCCACCAAACTTCGGCAAATCAAGTTTCAAACTTCGATCTTCTTCATAAACCTTATTTCTCACACTTGGTTGCCTAACCGAATGCTCTGATTGATCATCATGATCAGATTCATACAAAACATAATTCGGATCCTTTCTCCGACGCACCATGTTTGCAAGGATAGTGATTCTTTGATCAGCTTGTTGCTGACGCTCTTCTTGCTCTTGATTGCTCTTAGTAAGTTCATCAAAACGAGCATCTATCTTAGCAAAATTAGCATTGATATCACGTAGAGTCTTAGCCCAATATTCTCCACCTGCCATCCCAATCCCCACGCAAGCAATATGCAGCAAGAAATTGAAGGAAAGCAAATAACAGCCCCGTAAACTTGCTCCCCAAGGAAATTATCACAGGCGTATCAAAATATCTCTAAATTCAATGAAATTTTGTCAGGGTCTAGTATTATATGTTTTTAGCACTTGACCAAAATTTCACTCAAAAACTCCAAGTATATCAACCACAACGACCAATTTATCCCAACCCTGCCAGATTCAATCGAAAACAGACCAATGAATAAAAACCGTCCCGAAACTATACGAAACAATCTTCAATTCCCACGAAATATAAGGACAATAAACTAGACATGTAGTAGTCCAGTTTAGGCTTAAGAATAACTCAAAAATTCATTTTCAACTAGGAGAACAAAAATAAACAAAACACACCTGGATACTGTTAGAATCTGGACGAGCAAACTGCAAGTTTTTTTGAATTTTTTTCGACCAGCTCTGATACCAATTTGATATGAATGCGGATGTACATTGGTCGAGTTTTACGGAAAACTACGAATCTTGAAAGAAAGACTGAATCTCTAGGGTTTTCTTTAAGTATTACGGATAGAACAATTCGATCAAACACAAAGTAACTCACGAATCGGGTCTTGATTCACTTTCAAACACAAAGTAATTAAGCAATCAATCTTAAATCTCAAACACAAAGTAATTGATTCAAGGTTTGGAAATCACACAGAAGTCCGAAAATTTTCACAAAGAAAATTAAAACTTTAATCTCATAAATCTCTATCTTATTAATGGTCGAAAATCTTGTATTTATAGTACAAGTTTCCTAAGCATATTAAAACTAATAAATCTTAAAGATAACAACTAACAAACTTATCTATCTTTATCTTAAGGATAAAGACAAATAACAAAATAAAAACTATCTATATCACACGCCTAATATAAAGCAATTAAAATACATAGACTCCTAACAGAACTAGGACACTATGTACGAAGAATCCTAACAGAACTAGGTCCTGGAAAGAGAACTTGATGCTCCTCATACGCATCAGGGCTACCACTGAAATAAATTTAAAAAGTGCTACCACTGAGAAAATATAAGACCAGGGGCTACCAAAGAGAATTTCCCTATAAACTAAAACAGTGGCCATTAATCTTATGGTTCATGATTATACTTAATAATTTGTAATTATAAAACTCGTAATAGAACTATTTCGTTCTTGTATATAATTATCTGCTACCTTAACATATACAAATTTTACAAGTAAACTATACTTATTTACTATTACTCTTTAGTTAATATATTATAATTATATGAAATATAATATTAAGGTTATCACATACTATATCGTCATTTAATCATTTATTAGTCATAATCTAGTTTCATAATAATCAAATTGCAAGGGTTATATATATATATATATAGTGAGTTTTATTATATTTTAACTAAACATAAATATATATATAGGGCATGTTCTCTTCGGCATAAAACAGCTGAACTGAACTAAACTGAACTGAACCGAATTGAACTGAACTGAACTGAACTGAACTGAATTGAACTGAACTGAACTGAAATGAATAGTGATATGTGAGAGTAAAAGTATTGTCAAGAGCTGAACTGAACTGAACTGAACTGATCTGAACTGATCTAAACTGAACTGGACTGAACTGAACTGAAAATAAGCTGGGGAGAACATGCCCTTGAAAAATTTAACTATCTCACTTAGTATTTCATTTACCGATTTATAAAAGTCAGCCCACTTAATAGGATTTTTTGGCTAAAACACCCTTACGTTTGGTGATTTTTAAAACAATCCCCCTTTTGTTTTTTTTTTTGAAATGAACCCCCAAACGTTTTATAAAAACTTTGGTTGCACCCCCAAAACCTAACTTCCGTCAAATCCAGACGTTTGTGGGGCCCTTTTTTCCATTTTCCCTCCTAAATGTTGCATGAAATGCCATTTGTATCCTTGGTAATAAAACCCTTCAACTAACCTCTTCATCTCTCTCATTCAATTCCTTCATTTCTGATTTCATCTCTCTCACTTGCTTCAATCAGAAATTCAGCATCTCTCTCTTGTCATCATCTACACCTTTTCATCTTTTCTTTCAGTCTCTCTCATCCAACACTCTCTCTCTCGTCATCATGGAAACTGGTGCATTTTGCCTTTCTGATGCTCCTGATTTTTTGTTCAACAACCAACAATTTTCCACCTTTGGCTTAGTGTCTTGAATCTTTGCGATTTCACTCTTTAGAAACGTTACTTCATGTGTCAACAACCACTTCTCCAGCACCAATTCATTAATGACCAACTTCTGCTACTCCTCCTAATTCTTGTCAACCCATCCAAAGAATCCACACCCTTCTCTTGGTATGAACATTTGAGAATTTGCAGGCATAGAGACTCCTTCCAGGATTGTCATGCATCCTTGACCTCAAAATCTTAGAAAGAATTCGACAATTGCATTTGGTTGCCATAACCCTAATTGAACAATTAACCTAAATTAAAATAAGCAAATAAACCTAAAATCGCAAAATTACCCAAAATTTAATGCATAGAAATGAATGTAACACTTATTTGATTTGAAGGATGTCAGGAATTGTCAATTGAGAGTGGAATTGCAATTTTCCGTTCGAAATTTTGGATTAGCAGCTTCACTTTGGGGTGTCGGAAAATGACCGTTGTGAGAGAGGGAATATCCTGATTTGGGGATGAAGTGGTTGTTATATAATAGCATAGGTGGTCCCCACAAACGTCTGGATTTGACGGAAGTTAGGTTTTGGGGGTGCAACCAAAATTTTTGTAAAACGTTTGGGGGTTCATTTCAAAAGAAAAAACAAAAGGGGGATTGTTTTAAAAATGACCAAACATAAGGGTGTTTTAACCAAAAAATCCCACTTAATATTACCAAAGCATTAAGTCAAAGCCCAACAATATAACACATGGATACATATATATTTGGGCTTAAGCTAAACTAAATAAAACAAGAACATTAGTTAAAGAGGTATATTATACCTCTGCTCAAACCGAGCAGCGTTGAACCAGAGAGCAGAGGAGGACGAACGAGGCTTCGGTGGCTGGGCGAGGAAGGAGGCAACAGGGAGGGATTGGTGGCACGGCGGTGGTCTGGCGGTGCGTGCAGCAGACCAGGCAGAGGAGAGAGACAACGAATTGGGCGAGGAAGAGAAAAGCTGAGCGAGACCCCGCCGTGCCATAAATTTAAGAAGTTCAAATACATGGCAACAAATTTACTATGTTGCTTCATTGTATCTAGCCTTTTTAAAGATTGAGAGTTTTCTCCCTTCTAATGTCAGTCTTAAGATATACTAGAAAACTAACGTTGGTTTAATGTAGGGGTACAATATGTTGAAAGTTCAAGCACACAAATCGGAAGAAGAAGGTTGCAATACATATACTTACACTTGCGTACCGGAAAAACTTGAAAGAAGAAAAGAAAACATCAGCATCCATTTGGTTAGTATTTATAAATGGTGGTAATAGTAATGTGATTTGGTATAAATTTATACGGAAATTCTTATGTCCATAACCATGGTAATGAAACTTCATCATAGAACATGAGTTTTCTTTAAAAAAATTATTATCTTTTAAAATCACTTTCCCAAGTGGTATTGAATAGTAATGAAATTTAGTAAGAAAATGAATATTTTTGGATGAAGTATAATTACTATGGGTAATAAAGTGAAATTTCATTTATAAGTTTACACTATAATGCATTACCATTACCCTATTGTTTTCATAAATTTTACTTGCGTCTTTATTTATTAAATAGGAAAAATTGTCAAGAATAAGTCAACCTTTAAGCCATCTGCTAAAAACAAGTCAACGTTTTGATTATACTTGAATAAGTCAACCTTTAAGACCAATCTGTTTTTAACAAATCCTTGCATGTTGCTAACTTATTTAACCGCTTAAAAATGATATGTGTAACTCTTCGAATGGATGAGAGAATAAACAAAAAGAAACTATAAATTACAAAAAATAAAAAGTCATATTATTTGTAATTTAAATTGTTTAAAATTGATAAGTACTAAAGGTAAACGTATCTAGGAAATAAAAATAAAAATGCCTTATTTTTAGCGGATGAGACAAAGGTTGATTTATTATTGACAATTATTTTCGTTCAGGTGATATTATTAATTTATTACTCCTAATACCAGACTTGATTATTTGTATTTTAAATGCTTAAAAAGTTAGGAATTGGAGTTTGACCATGCATAGAGCTTGTCCATCTTCCCTAACAAAGTTTAGGATTCAATTCCTATTTCCAAGCATTAGTTTGGATGGTTTGATATGATAAAAATTTGAATGCATAGGAAACAAGACAAGGACTTAACACCTAAGGTGCATTGTTTGTAAAATTTAATTTGCATACAGTATTACTATTGATCAGAATTCATCTATTATTGGTCTTTTCTGTTAATGCATCTGAATATTAATAAATTAGTAGTATAAGATAAGGTCAACATATTTACTTTTGTTATTTTATCAAATATATAATAGCTTCAAGTACCTATTTACTCTTGTTAGCCTACCTTAAATCATGAATTATCCTGGTAACATTTTGTGTTAGTCCACCCTAAATCATTTAGGGATTGAAGCTTTACTGTTGTTACTTTTATGGTTGCTAATTGAAGAAGATAAGTCATCCTCCACGTTTACACAACCTTATTTATTGAAGTCGATCATTCTCCATGTATGGGGGATGTTCAAGTTTAAAAGCAGAAGCCCAAGCTTGCTTTTATAGGGTTGTAGATGGTGCGAGAGACCAATAAAATCTATTGAAGCTTCTACAGGGAGAGAACACACAAGACATTACAGTGATATAAACCATAGCAGCCAGAATACTACAAAACAAAACTATGTACACCTCTACTACTTATTGAAGGACAAGTCATCCTCTATGTTTTATCAAAGAAACAAAATGGCATATCTTCCCTGTTCAGGAATATTGAGTAATTCTATGAAGTATAAACGTTTATAGACTTGGTGCTTTAAACTCAACTAACTACCATGTTACATCATCTGCTGTGGTTCCATGCTATAAAAACATGCTACTTATGTACCAAACTACCAATCTAACATTAATCATCAACAATCCCAAGTAAGATAACAACAGGGCGTTGCAAGCGACTTGTCACTAGAAGCTTGAAAAAATTCCACTCTATGACATGAGTTCAAGAGCCTCTCTTGTTTGCCCAAGGATATTGAACACTGTCGCGGCAATATGTGATGCTGTAAGTCCAGCTTCTGCCATCTGATCAGCTGGTGCCCCATGCTCAATGTATCGATCAGGAAGGACCAAAGGCCGCCACTGCACACAATTTCAAAAGAGGTAAGACCTAAAGGAACAATTTAGCTACTCCCTTGATCTACTTCTTTTTACTCCGATATATTCTTATTTAATCATTTTAAGGGTTTAGTAAATCACTAGATACACCTAAAAGAGGGGTTGCTTTCCTCGTATAGGTGCTTTCATGAAACAAAAGATATTATTACTTATGCCGGAGAGGGGGGGGAGGGGGACATACTGACTAAGTTTGTACCTTTACTTTGCCATCAAGAAGGCCATCAAGAGCCATGAACTGGGCAACATGAGATCCAAAACCTCCAATGGATCCTTCCTCAACAGTAATCAGAACTTCATGAGATTTAGCTAGACTACGTATAAGAGCATGATCTAATGGTTTACAAAAGCGGGCATCTGCTACTGTTAGATGCAAGCCCCTAGATTCAACTAAAGCTGCTGCAGCCAAACAGTTCTGAACTGCTGCACCATAACCTAGGACAGCCACTCTCTCTCCTTCCTTCAAAATCCTGCCTTTACCAATCTGTCACATTTGATATACAAGTCTAATGAGGATATATGTTAAGAGAGTTTTTATCAAATGACCATGCACGAATTTGAGGCTCACCTCAAGTGGAATGCCTTTGTTCCCAGGTGGCAACTCCATACCAACTCCATTTCCTCTTGGATAGCGGAAGCAAGATGGTCTATCATCAATAGCAGCGGCTGTGGCAATCATGTGGAATAGTTCTGCCTCATCTGAAGGCGCCATTACTATCATATTAGGGAGGCAAGCCATAAATGTGACGTCAAAGGAGCCAGAATGGGTAGGGCCATCAGATCCTACAAGGCCTGCTCTGTCCATAGCAAACCTCACTGGAATCTTTTGCAAGTCCACATCATGAACTACCTGTACAAAACCTCTCAAGGTATTTAATAAGACATCACCACATCAACATTAAGGTTTCCTGAAGGGCCAAGTGAAGAATGTGATCTATTAAATTGTACACTTGGGAGAGGTTGCATGTTCTTACATCTACATGTTCTTTTAAATGTTCGAATTATAAGAACATAAAGGCATCATAAAAAAGTACTTGCATTTTCAAACGACAATCATTATACCAAAAAACGCATGCATATTACAGGGGGGGGGATTTCAAATATGTCAATAGAAAAAGCAAGCAAATATGATAAGAAGAATACAGGGATATAATGAAAAGAACATGTGGCTAGGAGCATGATGCACATCATGCTTCTGTGTGTAGGATATAATCTGCAGTGGAAACAACTAGATAAAAATGGAAGAATAAGAAGTCTTGCCTGATCATAAGCCCTTTGCATGAAAGATGAGTATATCGCACAGAAAGGTTTGAGACCTTCACAAGCTAATCCAGCTGCAAATGTTACAGCATGCTGTTCAGCTATTCCAACATCGAAGCAGCGTGTTGGAAAGCGTCGCTGGAAGAGATTTAAGCCAGTTCCACCACCCATGGCAGCATGAATGGCAACTATGTCTTTGTCTACCTCTGCCTCTGCAATTAAAGCCTCCGCAAAGTAAGTTGTATAAGACTGAGTCGTTGATTGGCCTTTGAACTGCTTTCCAGTGGCTGGATCAAATTTGGTCACCCCTACACAATGAGGCAATAAAGTAACTAATAAAAGCCTTATCATGCAAGTCACCGAACCTCAGTTTCTTTATCAATTTCATAAGCAATGATTTATCGAGTTTTAAGGAAAAATTAGATTGTAGGATAAGAAAGGTTGACAAGACTGAAACTAAATATTCAAAGAAAAGGAATCGTTTTAGGTGGACAAGGGCTTTACTTTGTAACTGATACAAGTATTGTCTAAACATCAGCATTTGGGAAATAAAACCCATTTTATAGTAAGTAGATACCATGGTATTTGTCTGGAGCTCTCTCTGCATATGGATATCCTCTTCCTTTCTCTGTCACGACATGGATAAGCACTGGACCTGTTGTTTTTGTACTCTTAACCTCTTTAAGTATAGATACAAGATCATCAACATTGTGACCATCCACAGGACCAATATAGTAAAGTCCAAGCTCTTCAAACAAAGTTGATCCTGAACCACTAATCATCCCTCGAGCATATTCATCGACTTTGGCAGCTAGCTGATACATGGGCCCTCCAATTTGTTTGGTTACTCCCTGCAATATATCCAATAATGACACAGACCGTTATCCTTCCATGCCAGTCAAAAATAGAAGCATGACTCTTTCCTTAGCACTGCAATAAGTCCACTACCTTGGCAACTTCTCTTAATTCTCTGAGAGGTTTGTTCGACTGCAATCTACTCAAAGCACTGCTAAGAGCTCCTACAGGAGGAATAGGCCCGTCTACAGTGGCAGTGGGTAAAGAGACCTGCTTATTGTCATTGAGAATGACAATCATGTCAGAATCGAGGTATCCTGCATTATTCATTGCCTCAAAGGCTTGTCCGGCAGTCATGGCACCGTCGCCTATAACGGCAACCACATTGTTCTGTCTACCCTTTAGATCCCTTCCCACAGCCATACCTATACAAATGATAACAGAAAAAGATAATATTTTCAGGATATGGGTTAAGTTGCTTGAGAAATATCATATTAACATGAGACATAATATCCTATAAACCTGCATGCACCAAAGGAACCGAGATGTTTTTTGCTGTAATATTCTAAAATTCCATTTTGAAGTAATATAAAGTATAAACATAAACCAACCTCACCTAACTTTTACAAATCAGTAATGCATTTTTTCTGTCAGATATATCCTTACAATGAACAAAGGAAATTCAATAGTAGAGAAAGGGTGCTATACATATTGACTTAGCTATACATGGCAATTGGCATCTAGAAAGGTCTAGGAAGTAGAAACCATATTAACATATTTCACAGTGCATATTTTCTAATCACTATACACGAGGCTAGATTATGTTTGTTGCACATTCAATCTGTCAAAATATATACAATATGTACTGGAATTGTTTGCCAAGCAAAACAATTAACTAGCACGATAAGTCAATAAAGATTGCAACTATTAACCGAAGTGAAGAATACTAATGAAGGGATGTGATGAAAAGATTAGGAATTTACCCAAGCCAGCTGAAATGCTGTTTGAACTATGACCTGCTCCAAAGCAATCATATTCACTCTCCCCACGCTTCGTAAACCCTGACAATCCATTAGTCTGTCTCAATGTTCTCATCTTATCTCTTCTTCCCGTCAGGATCTTGTGTGGGTAAGACTGTATATTATTACGAAATGCACATATTCGAAAATATCAGTTTCAATTTTAACTCCTTTCCCACCAGACCCTATTCAAACATGTTCGTGTGCTAAACTTCTTCCATTATCTAATTCATAATCCATATTTCCACATCAAATAATTATTTAATAAGAATTTCTGAAATTCCAATTTAACAGTTATTCATCATTTATTTTGCTGAATTAGTGGTTTTCATGGAAGCTGTTACGCTGGCTATCAGTATATTGTAGTCATTGCAAGAAAGAGTTGTACACTGCTGCACATATATATAATAACTACTACATCGCAATATAGTTTGTAGATAAATTTAAAAATGTCAAAAGCAACCTCGCCTTCCATTGAAGAATGGAAGAGGTGTTAGTTTCAATTCAATACCTGGTGACCAACATCCCACAATATCCTATCCTGAGGAGCATTAAAGACATAATGAAGAGCCACAGTAAGCTCTACAACGCCGAGGCTGGAACCAAGGTGACCACCTGTTTTAGAAACATTGAAGATAACATCGGACCGCACCTCATCTGCTAATTGTTTAAGCTCCTGCATTGACAGTTAATATTAGATTTTACGAAATTATACCTATGATAACAGCAGAACAAGGGTGTCAACTTAGTAACTGAAGGAACTACATACAAGGAGTTTTACCTTAACAGATAAGTTTTTCATATGAATGGGATAGTTGATGGTGTCCAGAAGGGGAGTAGGTGGTCTTTCAGAGTGATACTCTCCATTTTCTACCAATGAAGCCCGAACTCCATATGGCCTTCTCTTGACCTTAACCAAATTAATGAATCGATATTTTTCAGTAAACGGTTATCCAAAGCAATCATGTTCATATCAGATCTAGACAAAACAGATTTATGGACTGCGTACCAGACGTATCTGATTGACCATATATTAAATCACATCGACTACACAATTGAAACAAAATTCTCATCATCGTCGTCCCAAAACAGATGAAATTTCTGCACTGGACACATTCTCCAAAATACATCTTTTACCATTAATACATTTGATTATGTATTAATAATAAACAATTAAAAGTTCGAAACTATAAATCTAACCAGAGTCCATATGACTATATCTTTTCTTTTATGGTAATTAATAAATACAATCAAAGTTGGTAAAATATTACCAAACTTGCCCTCTATGTCATCGGAGTACGGTAACGGAGACACATTAGTTTCACTATGCAGTCAATGTGATAGTGTGTACTGTGTACAATCAAAGTTGTATACACTAAAAATGGTTGTATGAAAAAGAAGTTAATATCCAAAAAGAACTGGGCAATCCTCTTGTCATCAATTCCAAGCAAAAATGTACTCGATAAAATTCTAACTACATCCCCTCAACAGAGGGGTCAAAGACTAACCAAAACATCATAAAGGATAGAAAAATATAACTCAATAATTTCATATTTCTGAAACTAAGAAGGTTAGGCAGTGCAACAAATTAATAATACCAACAATTTTAACATAAAATCAGTGAAAATAAGTCATATAAATACAAAAGTTAAAACCAACCTGATTGAATCTATGTTTAGGTAGATTTTGCAGATTGTTCCTCCAAGTGAATTGGGGCCTGAGTAGATCTGGACTAAAGTGTGCAGGCAAAGAGCAAGAACAAAAACCCATTTCAAAATTCTCCTAAGAAAATATATAGAGAAAAAGAAACAACCCAAAAAACCAAATTCTCAATCAAAATCAAAGCCAGAAAGCAAATTATCAATCACGATCACGATCAAAAACAACTATTACAACCCAAAAAAGGACATTTTTTTGCCTAACATAAATTCATGGGGAGCAAAATTAGTGAAGTCCCTATATATAATTGAGCATAAAGCTGAAAGTTTGGTAATGAAGTTGAATGAGAAAAGAAAAAAAATAAAAAGGGCAATGAAGAAAGGAAAGAGGGGAAAATGAGAGAGGACGTGTTTGGCAGGCAATGGAGAATGGTGGATTTGGCATTAGTAGTTTAGTACTAAGTACTAACTAGCAAGAAGTGCAGTAGTTATTGCGTTTCCACTTAAAAATTGCCCATGCTACTAGTTGTTGTGCTGATTTGTGCACGGTGCACCCAAACAAAACAGTGAAATGATTTGAAAAGGGGCAGGAAATTCTATATTTTTATTGGACCACGTCATCAGAAATCTTGAAGTGGATAGCTAGGGAAGATATCCACATGTAGGAGTATCTCATTGGATACTTTTCCTTTTCTTATATGGAATCTCTTTGGTTTGTTTCTTCATTAGGAGCTTCTCGGTTTATTTTATTCTTTTTTTACAAATTACTAGGTTAAACTGCCTAATTTAGGCAACCTTCAATTTTTCAAAAAGATGTGTAAATGCAAGGTATTGAACATGTGACCTTTGAAATGAAAAGTAAGACTTTAACGATTAATACACTATGACTTTGTTGTCTAATGTTTCAAATAAAGTATGACTAGCATTTTTTGCACGCGATGCGTGCTTGAATTCTTTTCAAGACAGAAACTCAATTTTTTCCGACTTATATAACGGTCAAAATTTGAACATTAGACATACAAAGTATAATTATTTTTATTTACAAAATTTAATTGGTTTAGTCTATGTCACTTAAGTCTCTCACTTGTCTCTTTTCTTTTTTTACTTTTCAAGGTCAAAATTCTATGAACAAAATAGAAATTTTATTGAATTTATCTATGATTTCTAATATTATAATTTAGTTGATTTTTAAATTAAGTACACTACGTCATATATTGTGAGGAAAGTGGACACTTGGATTTCAAGTCAAATTTTTGTGAGTATGTATTGACGTGGTAGTGTATTGGTTGTAGTTTGTAAGTTAATTTTTTTTTTTGTAAAATTTCATCATTTGAGTGATTTGTATAATGTAAATTATGCAATTCTATGATTTAAGTTGACTTGTGAGTGATTGTTATAATTTTATTTTCAGTATTTTTATTTGAATCCCCCTTGGTTTGTAAGTGATTTGTAATTTACAAAGGAAAAGGGGTAAAATAGTCTTATCATTCGGGGACACCATAGCCCCCCTTCCCTTATATGATAGAGATATGTTGTACTTTAATTCTTGAATGATATTTTACATAAACCTCTTTTACTTTGATAATTAATCGCTATTATATAATAGAAAGAGATAGGTCCAAATATATGTAAAAGTTTCATTATATATAGGAAACATTATGAAAAAGTAAATAATTTTTTTTCCTTATCTAACTTCTAAATTATGATTTCACTACAAATACACCTCAGGTTTTTTTCCTTGTGTAACTACTAAATTATGTTTGCACACATTGATATTTAAAAATTTTCATCGTTTCAATTTTTGTCCTTTTCTAAATTTTAACACTTTGAGCTTCAATTATATTTGAAATGAAATTTTGATTTTTTTTCATACACAATTTGATATTGGATTTTTTTTTTTTAGAAAAACAAAAATCGTTACTTTTCGCAAATTAATTTAGTTTTTTTTTTCTGAAAATGGATTGTTGCAAAAATTGTTCGCAAAAAGTTTGATATTGTTTTGTTTTTCAAAATTTATTTATGAACATGGACTTTTTGCAAAAGTTATTGGCAAAAATTTTAATATTGGCATTTTTTTAGAAAAAACTAAATTTGTTTTATATGAAAATGAATTAAATTTAAGTCTGATTGTATAAAAGCCTTTTTGAACTCATTGTTGTCATCTCCATTTTTTTAACTACATAACAGTCAACTAATTTGCTATTGTTTATTTCAACTTATGTGAAATAATTTTGAAGGTTAAAAGAATTATGTACCTTTTTCAAAGTTCGCAAATTGCCGATGGATGAATGTGTGATATCGCCGTCAAAATCTTATGCTTTTCTCAAATTTGTGTTTATAGGTAACTTTTGTGAGTATGTAATTGTGAATGGTTCTTGAGAACAGTGATCAGTAAGTAAATTTTTGTAGTAAATGTTTTTGTATGTATTGACATTCTAGGTTATTAGTTTTACTTTGTATGTTAATTTTAAGTTTTAATAAAGTTTCCTGATTATTTGAGTGATTTGCGTGATTTTTATAACATGATTTTCTTAATTATGAGTGATTTGTAAAGTTTCTTCTTTTAAGTGATTTGTGAGTGAGTGTTAAATTAATTTTTGGTAGTTTTTTTGAGTCCCGATTTTAATTTTGAGATTTCTTTTGTAATTTAGAAAGGGAAGGGGGGCAAAATAGTCAATTCAAAAGAGGACACCATAGCTCCCCCCTTCCCTTATATAATAGAGATTAACTATTGTAATAATTATAATTAACTAAAAAGATAAGCAAGTATATACATATCTAATATCATTATGACATAACTTACAAGAGAATATTGATATCATATTCTCTTACCACAATTTCTTTTAAGATATTGTTTTCAAACTCAAACCGTTGATTTTTTTTATAGATTATCACGTCGTGAAGTGAATTTTTCAATTTCTTAATGCACAAAAAATACGAAAAGTAGCAAAATAAATTATGAAATTTAAAACGAATAAAATATTTGTTTATTGTAATTGACCCCGGACATCATCCGGGCAAAAAAACTAGTTATATCATTAAAACTAGTTTTGAAGCCCGTACGTTCCACGAGTTATTGTTTATTTTATTTTAGCAAATTTTTTGTTAACATTATTGTTGATTTTTTGTTGATGTGAAATGAGATTTTTCAACACAATTGTTATATAATTTCTCCATGATTTTCTATTGCAACAATTACCACTTTGAGTAGTTTCATCTATTCGAATCACTTAACTTTTGGTATAAAAAAAACAATTATAGTTGACAACATCGTCTTTACGTTATGTTAATAAAACCATCTTTAATTACTCAAATTGCCTCATTAAGTTGCATTTACTTTATTGAGGATTTACTTATGCCCTACTCTAGTTTAAGTGTTTAACACTCTATGCTAAATTTTTATTTTCTTACAAATCATGCCCAAACTCATTGTTGAAGTAGAAAAAGACAAATAAAGTATTTGTCGTTATAGTTTAATTGCTAGATTTGTTATTGTGATATATAAATTTTATATTTTTAATGTTTAGTTGAATATTAAATAGTATCCCAATAATTGGTATGACTAACAATAGTTAACACATTTCTAACATAAAAAATACCCGAACGATATTTTAAGAAAGTAGAGGGTACACATTTAATAGATGCGAGACAGAAAAAATATGAGTGTCAGCCACAACTTCAACCTTTAATTATCAACATATAAACACTAACGCATATAGAATAGAAGATGGGAAAGAAAAACAGAAGATCATAATGATGGTATCATGAATAAATTGAGTTAAATCTAAAACTAACCTCTAATAATAATCGAAAATACTATTTAAGAGAAAAAAAAAAGTATATTCATCAATCATGACAATATTAAGACTTATCAAACTTCCCCTTTTTTATGATTTGCGACCTCAAATGATCTAGAAACCCGATCCTTGATTTTTCAATTAGTTTTAGTAGAATTCAGTTCATTGAGAAAATAATAAGATCTGACATATAGATATATGAAAAATAAAAATATAAATAATTATTTATCCAAAAAATATTCTAGGAATAAAATAATTAGTCAATTGCATAATACCTTTGCAATATCGTTGACAAACTGTCATTTGATTCTTCATGTAATGTCATCATGGTATGTTATAGGTTCAAAACTATATGTTTATATTTTTGATCTTTATATAACTCAATTTTTTAAAAGTATGATTTTGAAAAGCATAATTTCTATTGGTACATATAATACGATATTTTTATAGTTAATTTTATATGTATTTATAATAAATAATGAATAATATGTTATTGTTCATCTAAATAAATATATTTTCATAAGTTGTAAAATTATATTGTATATGGAACTTATTTCAAACACTCTCGACGGTAAAAAAACAAATATAATATTGTGAATTATGTCACAAAAACTATATTCAATTTACATAGTTGAATAATATAGGTTGTTTATTCAAAATCATAGTGTAATCTTCACTTATTAAAAATACCTTATATGTAATTATATCTATGTTAAACACTATTTTCTAAAAAAATAAAAATAAAAAGAATGATATATCATGCTTAGGTGAAGCTCTCTATAATATTTTAAGGTTGCTTTTTG
This sequence comes from Beta vulgaris subsp. vulgaris, assembly GCF_026745355.1. Lineage (NCBI taxonomy): Eukaryota > Viridiplantae > Streptophyta > Magnoliopsida > Caryophyllales > Amaranthaceae > Beta > Beta vulgaris. The sequence goes on from NC_079204.1 coordinate 34,489,226, forward strand.
TAAAATCATACTCTAATTTTTTCGTCATATGGCTGTAGATTTTAATTTTTGTTATAACAACAAAATTTTCTTAATAATTTTTGTTGGTGTTGTAGCCTAAAATATTAACGGCTATAAATGAGACATGTGGCTCCATCGCCACCCTACACGTGGCACTCTGCTGCAGTCAAGTACATGGCCTAAAGTATACTTTAAAGAAGAATGTACTGGTACCCTTCTGGCTCAGCCTGTAATAAGGCCCAAATAAAAAAAACACATCTATAGAATGGATGATATGTACTCTCCAATCAATGATCGCCACGTGTCATAATATTACTGCTTAGCGAATCAGATGCTCTCAAATTAGGGTGACATCAAGATACAACAGTCTTTTCAGACACTATAGATAGTCCTTGAAATCAGGGGAAAGATACATTTTTCAGAGCAGGCTACTGTTATTCTGCCATAAATTCTCTTTCTCTCTCCTTTCTCTCTCTAAAAGTTTCCTTTACACTCCTGATACCTGACTTAAGCTTCATATGGGGAAATACCACCCAAACCTTTAGGGTGGGTCCCTTCTTGCAAGTCTAAAGGCGGAGCTCAGGTCCAGGATTTGGATCCAGACATTGTTGCACAAGTCTCTTACTGTAGAACCTACTATTGGGTATAGTAGTACTAATTTACGAGTCTAGCACTACATAACATTTGGCACCGTCTGTGGGGAGACGCAACAACAACTGATTGTTACTCATCCAATGTCGCTAGAAACCAGAGTTTTGAGATCCAAGTGGAGGACACGGTATGTAGGTAATGAAAGGCCACCGACGGGAAGAGATAGGCCCCCTGCTGTTGTCAACCTTTCTGGATGAAGTAGGGAGCCTATTATTCAAGAAAACCATGAGCGTCCAGTGACAGCTACCTATCTGGAAACTGTCTTGAATGACTTTCAGACTAGGATGGGCGCTGTCATGGAGGAGCAAATCAAGAACAACATATTGTTCTTTCAAGTCAATCCGGATCCAACTGTTGTAGCCTTGTCTAGGGGGTAGTCTCAGGAGGGTCGTCCAGGGACAAGCGGGCCTCCTCGGCAGGAAATGTCCAAGTGAGTGTCAAAAGGAAAGCAGCCGGTGGTCAGTGAGCCACGGAGGAAGATGGATTGGAAGTTGGTGGTCCGACCTGGAGATAATATATACCTCTTTGCGGTCACAAAATGGAGACGGATGCTAGGGAATACCTGGAGGCCAAGAAGGCAGTTGCTCTTCAGCGTTCAGCTTCAGGATCTACCCCTTATATGAAGGATCCTCCATTAAGGCTGCCAACCAGAACTGAAGGAAGAAGTCAAAGACCTTCGGCTTTCCAGCCAAGACAAAAACAAAACAATATTACAACCTATGGTGTATAGGCGTCAGGGCCTAGCTAACACCTCCTCCAATCCTGTGTTAAAGGAATATCGTCGGGAGCACATACCTACTGAGGGACATGCTGGCCGAGGAACTCAAGATTAATTGGCTGACTTCATTCTCGGCCAGAATCATGGTGTCTCCCCCATACCCAAAGGTTAAGCTACCCACGATAGAACCCTTTGACAGAACTACTAATCCAGACGATCATCTATCAACATACAAGCATTAGATGTATGTCCAACTAGTCGATGATGATACTTGGTGTAAGAATTTTCCAGCTACTTTGAAAGGAGTAGCGCAAAAATGGTTCAATAACCTTCCTCCTAACTTGGTGAACAACTTTACAGAGCTTAGTATTCTGTTCGCTGGTCATTTCGTAGCAACTCGGCAGGAACAGAAAACCAGCATGCATTTGGGGAAGGTCATCCAAGGACCAAAGGAAGCCTTAAGAAGTTTTGTGAAGATGTTTAACTTGAAGCATTGCAGATTCAGGATCTGAACGCATGAGTGGCTTTTGACGCCTTCATCAGGGGTCTAAGACCAGGAAGTTTCAAATTTGAGCTGGTCAAAAAGAAGATTATCACTCTGACCGAAGTCCTTCGGGAGGCAGAGGCATTTATCCATGCTACAGAAGTATGCGCAGAAGCAAAGCATCCTGAAACAAAAAAGACTGAAGAAGTAGTTCAGCCAAAAAAGAGCAATCCCAAGAAAGTTGAAACTTGGGCATTGACTTCAATGAAAACCTCATCGAAGATAAGCAAAACAAGTGAACCAACAACATTAGTGGAGCCTATAGAATTCAGCAAAGATCAATATTCTATTCTTATGGAGATAAAAGATCAGCATGCACTAAAGACGCTAGCTGAAATGAAAACTTCCTATAGAAATAGGGATAAAAGAAAATATTGCCACTTTCACAAAGATTGTGGTCATGAAACAAATGAATGGAAACATCTGAAGATAGCTTTGGAGGATTTAGCTCGTAAGGGGAAGATGAATTCATATCACCTCAAAGAGGAAGAAAGTGTCAGAAGCGGGATGACCGTCAGAACCGAAGAAAAGAAAGTGAAAGCACTAACGAGGATGTAGTACTTGTCATATATGGAGGTTTTGCAGCTGGAGGTCCAACCAACTGGGGATAGAAGAATTACTTAAGCAAACTTGGCCAGATCATGCTCACCAATCAGGCAGAATCTGACCCCTTCCCTAAGGTAGTTGTCAGTGAGCTGGATCGCGGGAAAATAAGAACCCCCACGACGATCCTTTGGTTGTGGAAATGAAGATTGCAAATCTCAGAGTGAGAAGGATCCTGATTGATACGGGGAGCTCGACTGATATCATCAGTGCAGATTGTTTGTCAAGAGTAAAGTTTAATGAGAATAACTTGGTCCCAGTCTACCATCCCATCATAGGGTTTGGTGGAGGAGTAATCCACCTTATGGGAACTGTCACCTTGCGCGTTAGGATGGGAGATAAAGAGGCCTCCAGAATATTATTTGTTAAGTTCTTGGTGGTACGAGATTTGACGGCTTACAACATTATTCTCGGACAACCCACCTTGAACCACATCAAAGTTGTTATTGTGACTCATTTGATGTTAATGAAGTTTGAGTGTGATGGAGAGAAGATTGGATCCTTATATGGAGATCAGCAAGCAGCAAGAGAATGCTACCTCACCACTCTAAAACCTTCATCATGGAAGGGAGAAAAAGCATAACAGCCAAAGGAAATAGATGTCAGAGCGGCCGAGATGGTGAAGGGCCAGATAAGTGAGTTAAAGAACGAAGTAAAAAGAACTCAGATGAAGGCCCCTCATGTAACAGCCCGCCCGCTTAGTTGCTTAACTTACTTATAATCCAATCCATAATTCTCTTATTATTGCATGAGTTAAGCATCTAACCGTGTGAGCGTTACTAGGACTACCTCCAACTACTAGAGAGGTAACTTCATGATATCATACTTACTCTAATTAATATCAACAAACGTAGTTAGTAATTATTACATCCTATTCTAGAGGATTTATACTAAATTCCAAATTTAGTTAATTTACATAGCTGATATTAAACAAAATTAGTTATTTAAATAAAGTACTTTAGGTGACCCGCTTCCGTTCTTCTTATTATTACTACTTCATCCATAAGCTTAGACAAGTAAGATGATCCTCCCACCTTTCCTCCTTAATCCTGCAATTGTGGGGACTCTGCCCCAACCACAACAGACAATCCACAAGATATTCAATCAGCAAGGTTGGTACACAAGCTCCACTTATCATAAGAAGTAAGTAAAAAAGAATTTTCGTAAAGTAATTATTTCCTGGATTTCATTCCAATAACATAATACCAAACTTGTTCCAAAACTCCACATATTTGACTTATGCCTATATTTGAACGGTTAGGAATAAAAATAAATAGTCATACGATTTAACTTTGCAATCACGTAATCTTGACTAGGGAAGGAGAACCTGACTAGAGAGAGATATTAATCATGTCTCTAGACTGATGAGGGACGTCTCCCTTCCTTATGATAACTGCTTGCAAGACTTTCAAGACATGTCCCAATACATATACACATTCCTTATTATTTCACATAAATGTTCATCACTGCTAAAGCAGCTTCTTTCCCTAATTGCTTAACAGAAGGAAATGATAGCGAAATTTTATTATTAAAATATACGAAAAACAAAGAATACTTAAGAAATTTGTGGAGACCTCATTTTCCTTTAGAAAAAGATTTTAACAACCAATGGTGTCATGTGAAGTTCCCACTAGAAGAGCTTTTATTTAAAAAGAATATTTTATAACAAAATTTACAAGAAGTCATCGTTCTTGAGATTTAAGAAACCATTTAGTTATTAGGAAAACAAGATTAGTTCTTTCTTTAGTTATGTATTAGTAAGTAATTGACTCTTAAATAAAAATCATCAAGTATTTTAAGTTAAAAATATCATCCCTCAAGAATTCCACATTATTAAGGTAATTTGTGTGATTTACGAATGTATCGTTATTCTACTTCTTCGTAATTAAGAATTTAAAATCCTTATATCGTGATTACCTTTGTGACCTCCCTCTTTATGATATACTTTTCATTAAAAGGGTGTTTATGTTCCCTATTTTTTCCCTTGTATTATTACTCTTATTAGACAAGTTTAGGATGTGTAAAATGCATTTTTCTTGACTAGGAGTCTAGTTGAAATAGTACAAGTTTTCAATCATGGTGATACATAGGTTTTATCTTCTCTTATTAGACCTTTTTGCTACTGCCTTATACATCGTAAGGTTGGTTGGGACTCAATTAATAAAAATCTTACCATTTCAACATAACAATTTTCGATTTTAGTACTTTGACTTAGGATCTATTACTTTAATTTTTTACCATATAATTTTTCTATTTAAAAAACAATATAGCTACTGCCGTAATGGAATTTCTAAGTTTTAACTTCATAATAATCATTTGATTCAAGAATTACAAGGCTTTAAGTCCAAAATCACGTTTTAGAGCAAAATAGGCAAACATAAATGGAAACTTCACATGCACTTAATTAAACACTAAAATCATTGTATTTACAGAACTATAATCCACATAATTCAACATGCAACTCCCATTTTCGTATCAAACACAACATACGGTTGCTTGGCCGGGGTAGAAGTGGTGGTAATTGCGAATGAGCAAGTAGGGGTAACAATTATCATAAATTTAAACCAAAATAGAGTATTCTAGAGTAGTACTGCTTGTGTACCTTACCTTCTTTGCGAGTTTCTTACACCTAATCCTCCTTGAACTCTTGCTTACCTTCCGTATTTTCTACTACGTCACTTACCTTCTTCTTTCCTTGTTTTAAATGAGCTTCCTTGGAACTTTGGCTTGTATAAATTGCTCCCCGATATCTATCACAAGCTAAAGTACTTAGGTATTAGTTTATGTAAGTTTTAGGAAGTTTTGATGCAAGATTTTTAGAGAGAAATGAAGACGTGCTGCTGTTCCAAGAGGAAGAACAGACAGGCGAGTAGAGTGAGAGAGAAAAAAAGTTCTGGGTATTTCTACGTTTTGCTCCAAATGCTACCAAATTTCAACCCCAACTTCCCATATGTATTTAAGACAGTAGGGTGTGGTTTATTCCATGGTTGGACGGATTTTACTAGGCCCCAATTCCTATTCCCCACAAAGGTGTATCTGGAAATTATGATCAGTCCATCCTTATCACTTTACCTTTATTTATCCCTCCTAAGCTTTAATATTAACTTAAAAACTTGTACATATGTTCCTAACAAGTTGATATTCATATTCCAGGTTTTACTTTTCCACTTATGTATATTCTTATATTTATTTTAAGCATTTTTTTTGTTATCTCCATATCTCAATTCCTGTAAAAGAGCTATTCTACCAACTCATATTTGGGGACTAATAATTTTTAAGAAGTAAATCCTAAATCCAACTATTTAACTTTATGTATTTATTATCCTTAATGACTTTCATTAATTCCTAACATAACACTATTTAGGAAAGGCTATTTCACTCTTCCCTCCTTAAGAAGTTTGGTCCCGAAACTAAAATCTTACCTTAGAACAAATGTGGATAGCGTTCCTTCATGTCGAGTTCTTTTTCCCAGGTGATTTCTTCAGCGTCATTGCTTGACCATAACACTTTTACCAATGAAATGGTTTGATTTCTTAATACTTTATCTCGCTTATCCAGAATCCGGATAGGCCTTTCTTCATAACTTAATGTCTCGTCAATCCGAAGAGGTACATATTTTCGCAATTGGGAAACATGGAAAACATTATGAACCTTAGAAAGTTCAACCGGCAAAGCTAGCTCATATGCCACCTCTCCAACTCTTTTGAGGATCTCATATGGTCCTATTGATTTAGGACTTAACTTCCCTTGCATTCCAAATCTCTTCACTCCCTTTGTTGGGGATACTTTTAAGAATACCTGATCCCCTTTCTTCAAATTCCAACTTCCTTCTTCTCAAATCTGCATATTTCTTTTGTCGATCCCGTGCCGCTCTCATTTTCTCACGAATTGTTCTTAAGTTTTCCATCGTTTCTTGCACTAACTCTGGCCCAACTGGGATCTCGGAACTGATATCATCCCAATAGATGGGCATACGACATTTCCTTCCGTATAGAGCTTCATACAGGGCCATCCCAATACTTGCTTGATAATTATTATTGTAGGAGAACTCTATTAATGCCAATCGTTCCTCCTATGACCCCTAGAATTCCAATACACAAGCTCGTAGCATATCCTCAAGAATTTGAATTACTCGCTCAGTTTGTCCGTCTGTCGCAGGATGGAAAGCAGTACTTAACTTTAGTGTTGTTCAGAAGGCTTCTTGTAATTTTTCCCAGAAATGTGATAAAAATCGAGGATCCTATCGGACACTATAGTTGAAGGTGCTCCATGGAGTCTGATGATATTTCGAACATATGTGTCTGCTAACTGCTTTTTAGTCCATGATATCCCAATAGCGACGAATCGTGCGGTCTTTGTCAGTTTATCTACTATCACCCAAATAGAATCATACGCTTTCCGCGTCCTTGGTAAACCAGTCACGAATTCTATAGATATCGAATCCCATTTCCACTATGGTACCGGTAGCGGTTGAAAAGGCCCATGCATCCTTCTTCTATCAAACTTCACTTTCTGACACACCATACAACTTGCTACAAATCCTGATACATCTCGCTTCATCCCTTTCCACCAGATTTTTTTTTTCAGATCCTGAATCATTTTATCCCTACCTGGGTGTACAGAATATGCACTACTATGAGCTTCAATCATGAGTTTCCTCTTTAATTCATCATCATCTGGAATGCACCATCTTCCATTAATACGCACGCTCTGATCCGCGTACTTTTGGAAGTCGGTGGCTTCGCCTTCTTCAATCTTTTTCTTTACCTGTTGAATGAACTGATCTCGATTTTGTTTCTCTCGAATTTCCTCGTACAGAGAAGGTTGAACAGAGATAGCGTTTAGGTTCCCTTGCAAATCCCATGCCTTAACTAAGTGCAAGTCTAATTGTACAAATTCCCTATACAACTCTTTAGGTACAAAAATGATTGAATTCACCTCTCGTCTTGGTCGACGACTTAACGCATCCGCCACCTTGTTTTCCTTTCCAGGATGATATTGAATATCTATATCAAATCCTTGATGAACTCTAACCATCTCCGCTGTCTCATGTTCATTTCTTTCTGGGTGAAAATATACTTTAAACTCTTTTGATCCGTGTAGATCTTGCAGGTTACCCCATATAGATAATGACACCATAATTTCAAAGCAAAGACTACAGCTGCTAACTCTAAGTCATGAACTGGATAATTTTTTTTCATGGGGTTTCAATTGTCTCGAAGCATAAGCTATCACACGTTCATTTTTCATTAATAGACACCCTGACCCTTCTTGCGAGGCATCACTATATACTCCAAATCCTTCAACTCCTGTTGGTAACGCTAATACAGGTGCACTAGTTAATCTTCTTTTTAATTCTTGGAACGCTTTTTCACATTTCTCTGTCCATTGAAACCTAATGCTTTTCTTAATTAAGTTGGTAATGGGTAACGCAATCCGAGAGAAGTCTTTAACAAATCGTCGGTAATACCCTACTAATCCAAGGAAGCTGCGAACTTCGATTACATTAACTGTAGATGGCCACTCAACAATTGCTCTAATTTTCTCCGGATCTACCGCTACCCTGTTCTTTGAGACTACATGACCGAGGAACACCACTGACTCCAACCAGAATTCACATTTGCTAAATTTCGCATATAACTTTTCCCGCCTTAATGCACCTACACTAGTAGAATAATTGCTTAATATTACAGTAGTATTGCTGCAGTTTTACCCATACACAGCAATATATTAAAATATTATTAACGTGAAAATTTTCAAACTTAAGTTGACTTTCTGACCAACTGTATTGCTGCGGTTTTTAGTTAGAACGACAGCAATATATTAAAATATTAATTTTTTTTATTAATATTTGAACCTATTGCTACGGTTCCTTCAGAAAGCACAGCAATAGGATGTCTTAAAATAAAATGCACGGCCCAATTAGGGTTTTATTCCGCCTTCCTTGTAACACTCCTGGACAACCGTTTTTAAACCTCCTCTCCCCACTCTTTTTCCTCTCTCTCCTCACTCTCTCTCATCTCCTCCTCATCGACCTAAACCCTAAAACCAAACCGCCGGAATTTTTCTATTCTCTTCCTGCTTCCCATCATCGTCGACTGTCAGATGACCTGCGTCGCCTCGAATTTCAGCCGCGAACATGTCTCTGTCGCGAGGAAGGTCGGTCTATGACTGACGAACTTACGATTTTGCCGAAGCAACGTGTAAGATCCGTCACATCTCTCCATCAACGTCTTTTGCATTCGTTCGCATCTCTCCATCGTTCATCTCCGGCGTTCGAACGTGCTCTCTGTATCGATCAACATTATTTGTTTATCTCCATCAATGTGGTCTATGTACCGATCGTTGGCATCAATGTGGTGGTTCGTTTGCGTTCCGTTCGTCTCCACCGGCAAGTTGTTTATATTGGTTTCAAGATCTAATGATATTTTCCCTTTTTTCTTTAATTTTTTATTTTTTTTGTTAATTCTGTACTTCTATTTCAATGTATATCTTTGTATATCTCTATTTTTTTCTTTTTTGTTTTTTTAAAATTTGTCATTATTAGTTTGTTTTCATTTTCTTTTATATATTTTGTAATTTATTATTTTTATTGAATATATGACAGTTTGGGTGAGTTACTTTTGTGTTGTTATTGTATTGCAATAGTCTCTTTGGATTTGAAAATGTTTATATTATAAGTGTATTATAACTATCAAAAAATTACACCTTGATTTTTTTTTAAATTTTTTTTTTACATGCCATGCTTATATTGTTGTGGTTTTGGGAAGAAACCGCAACAATATACCTGCATTTTTAATATTAAAAAAAAGAAACTATTGCTACGGTTTGGCCTAGAAACCGCAGCAAAATCTGACATATATTGCTGCGGTTTAAAATCGCATCAATATAATCATTACCTATTGCTGCCACCTTAATTGCCGCGCCCCCAAAACCGCAGCAATAAGCATTTATTCTACTAGTGCTAGCACCGTTCTTAAATGTTCTGCAGGATCTTCACGATTCACTGAGTAGACCAAAATGTCATCAATGAATATCACCACAAACTGATCCAAGAATGGCTTGAAATATCTCTGCATCAAGTCCATAAATGCGGCAGGAGCATTAGTAAGGCCAAATGGCATTACTACAAATTCATAATGACCATATCTGGTCCTGAACGCAGTTTTAGAAATATCTTCATATGCTATTCTCATCTAATGATATCCGGAACGTAAATCTATTTTAGAAAAGACCCCTACACCTCTCAATTGATCAAATAAATCATCAATTCTGGGTAGCGGATACCTATTTCGCACTGTAATCCTATTGATTTCCCGATAATCAATGCACAGTCTCATGGTTCCATCTTTTTTCTTGACAAACAACACTGGCGCTCCCTAAGGAGAAGCACTTGGTCGAATATAACCTTTTTGCAATAATTCCTCCAATTGTTTCTTCAATTCTACCATCTCCATTGGAGGCATTTGATATGGGGCTCGAGAAATGGGTGTGGCTTCCGGTATTAAATCAATATGGAAATCCACTATTCTCTTAGGCGGGAGCCCTGACAATTCCTCCGGGAACACGTCCGGATATTCTCTGACCACGGGGATATTCTTGGTCTTTTCTATGACGTCTCTCCCTTCATTACCAAAAACCTCGTTTTCTGCATCTCCTCCATACTGTTGACATTTATTTCCTTTATAAAATTTAACAATTTACTACCCCTAGGAACACACCTTTGGTATTGTACTTTACTTCCCCCTGGTGATTCTAACTTTATTCTTTCTGGATAATGTTCAATCACTGCTCTGTTTCTACTAAGCCAATCCATTCCTAAAATAATATCAGATGAATCTAAATCAAATGGTATTGAATTTGCAAGGAGTTCGGAGTCTGCTATCTGAATCGTGCAATCCCGAAGGACCCACTTACAAATAATTGAATCCCCGTTGGGCATGGAAATCGACATACTCATGGGTTCTACACAAGGTTTATTTTGCATTTCCCTAGCAAACTTATCAGATATAAAGGAATGAGACGCACCAGAATCAAATAACACATTCGCCAGGTTGTTACACACTAAAAAGTTTCCAGAGATAACGTTACCTTCCATTTATGAGGTCTCAGGTGTATCATCTTTTTTCTGATTTAATTGCGTATGCTTTTCCAGAAGATCTTCCTTGATTCCAAGTGAAGCCTCCCTTACTTTCGCGGCTGGAGCTACCTGTACCAGCCGTTAGCATCAACGGCCTACTATCCAGAGTATTTCCCATGTCAGGTCGTCTATTCACTGCTTCTTTCGGACAATCCCCGATTTTGTGCCCCGTACCTCTACACTTGAAACAGATCAATTCACCAGCACAATTTGTAACACTCCGTCCATTCATAAGCAATGAATAAACAAGATAGAAAGATTTATTAAATAGTAGACGATAACAGAAATATCGTCAAGACGGATAGTGTCACTCTAAAGTTCGAATAAAAACTAAAACAACAACAAAATAAATCCCATAGAACATTAATCCAAAAGTAACTATAACGAAATAACACGATCCCAAAAAACTCACAAATAACGCAAAGAAACAAAATAAGTAATCTTCCTAATTAAGCTCGACAATATCTCTCAAACCCCATGACAAAACCATACTGCAACATATTAACCTGCAAAAATATATCAACAAACATCCACAATCAGTGGGGAGTAACTAACAGCTCTCCCAGCTCAATTAGGATCCATGTAGAAGTTATCAAGCATTAATAAATAAGTCCCAAACAACATAAAATATCAAACTGAACCAAATAACAGCCAAACAACAACCAACAGTTTAACATGGTTAAATAAAGTAAATCATGATTAATAAATTAATATAAGCATACAAGATCCATAACATAAGCCTCCACAATAATTTAACAGAAAAAAAGTAAAAATAACTTTTGAGAAAGAGCAGAACGCCAGTGGATCGCAACCCACTTCCTAAGGTTTGTCAGATCGAAATCTCGAAACAGCCTATGGGCTTACATTCCCTAGTGTCTGTGTCTAAGAATGGCCAAACTCCCGATGCAGGATAGTACCCAGCTCAGTACTTCCCAACCTCTCGGACGACAACAATTAACCCAAGTAAGACCCCTAAATCGCAACCTAGGTGGTTGGCATGTTCTTCACCGGGGACTACGTCTATCCCATCCGATATCTTAATCTCAATAAAACAGTTCTACAAATAAATACTATAGTATCTTCATCAAATATAAATAATAAGGATGCCCTTCAGGCTTTACACCTAAAACCAACAAAAACTAGGATCGCAATCCAAGAGTCTCGGTTTAACAATATTTATTCTTACAAAAGTAATAGTAATATAGTAATACTAATAAATTATTTCTCCCGACAAAGAGAAAAAAAAAGTAAAAAAAATCCTTCATTAAAAACATACTTATACACCAAAACGCAATATGACCAAAAATATTCCAACTACTACACTCTCGTTGTCTGAGTTTGGGTACAAGGTTAATTACAACGTTAGTTATAATACTCCCGGTACATAGCTCTTAGCGAAACGGTACTAAAGACAGTATTATTCTCCCTCGAGTACTGTAACGTCGACAACTTAGATATTGATTTAGTAAAATAAAACATAATTATACTCTTAATTTAGTTACCCCCAACAATACAATTATTATAATAATAATTAAAAAAAAGCAACAAGCTCATAATGTATATATATATAAGCAAATATAGCATGCAATGCACGTAGGCAACTAATCAACACACCTGCTACTTATAACCACAATCATACATATAATACAAAAGGAAGAAAAATAAAAGAACATCTGCTACTTATAACCACAATCATACATATAATACAAAAGGAAGAAAAACATAAAAGAACATCTGCTACTTATAACCACAACCATACATATAATACAAAAGGAAGAAAAATAAAACAGAACTTCTACAGTAGCAACCTACGAGAATGAAACCAAAGTTTCAAGCCTACTTGACACTATCATTTACATACAGACAACCACGGACTGCCACAGATGCGAGCCACGCAAGGGATACGTTCAACTCGAGAATCATGCGCTCGGCGTAGTCCATAAGTGATAGACGCAAGACATTGGCAGACTAAAAAAAAAGTCACGAACTACACCCCTTTCTACAAGCTACTTAACTAGAACACATCAGATATTGATGCTCTCATATAATAATCATTTTGATCATACTTAAGCAAACCAACAACATAGGTGCATAACAACATGATTTATAAGATCTACTAACCAAACCGTAAACTATAAAGATATAATGAAACAAAACAAAAAAAAAAACTCTAGCCACCAAGCTCTAGCAAGGATAACGTACAATATAGTAAAAATCAGTTTTCTTCGACATAAACATCACTCATAAATATTCAAGTATAACCAGTATAACATCAATACTATGAAGGAATACCCACCCACAAATCTTAGCATAAAATTTACCCCAACCTAGATATTAAGAACTAAATAATTTCTAGACGGATGCTTGTTGTGCTAGGTTCGCCATTAGTTACCTGGGCCAACTGGAGGATTGAAGCTAAGTCGTCTAGTTCCCGCCGTCGTTCGCCTGTTCGTCCTCCAAGTGATGACCTCCTAGTAACCCCAACAAGAGCTTAGTAATCTAAGATAAGAATGAAGATATACTATGTGTTCTATGTGACTAAGAGGGGTGAATAAAAATGGGGCTTTTTGGTGAACAACAATGGTAGGAAGATGAAGGAGAGGAAAAAAAAGAGAAAAGATAATAACTTTCTCTCTAAAGGAGTCTGAAGAGTTTGTTGCAAGAGTGAGTATCATTCACGTTAGTTTAGTGCCGCAAAATATGAGGATTTAAAAGGAAACGAAACCAAGCGTAAATGATGGTATTTGATGTGGGTATTAAGAATGATTATGAGGGAGGTTACAAGGGGGTTATAAACCCTTTAAAATTCTGAAAAAAAATTCCTCAAATTACTGCATAACATTCTGCCAGCATAATTTGTGTAACAGTTCGGACCCCTCTTGCTACTAAACAGTCCAACCGCGCGACGAGTCGATAAAATATAAAGCGTAATCCCAACGCGAATATCTAACTACCATAAAAAAAAGTTAATAATAATATTTCAAATAAATAGGATAATAACATACTAAATAAATATAATTTTTTTTTTGTTTTTAAAACAAGTTGACAAACTATAACTTATACGATGTCATTTTTTTTAAGAATAACTTACTAAATTTTTAGGACGGAAAACCATGGTGTTACAAACACTCCCCCTTAAGAAAGTTTCGTCCTCGAAACTTAAAACGTCAAACAATACCTGAAAAAAATAACTCTGGATACTTGAGTCTCATCGACTCCTCCGTCTCCCAGGTGGTTTCTTCAAATTTCTGACTCCTCCAAAGCACCTTCACTAAGGGAATGACCTTTCTCCTTAACGCTCGATTCTGACGGTCAAGAATACGAACTGGTCATTCCTCAAAGGTCAAGTTCGGTTCCACAGCTACCGACTCAACTGGAATGACATGAGAAGGATCGCTACGATACCTTCGCAATTGCGACACATGGAATACATCATGAACCCTTAACAAATCCGGCGGCAAAGCCAACCTATAAGCCACTTCCCCTATTCTCTGAAGAATCTCATAGGGACCTACATACTTCGGACTCAGCTTGCCTTTCTGACCAAAACGCATCACCCCCTTCATTGGAGATACCTTTAGCAAGACCTTATCACCCACCTCATAGGAAATAGGCTTACGACGAAGATCAGCATAGGATTTCTGCCTATCTTGGGCAGCCTTCATCTTAGCCTGAATGACCTTCACTTGCTCCACAGTATCTCGAATCAGCTCTGGCCCCAAAACTAAGGAATCACTAATGTCGCTCCAACAGGTAGGACTACGACACTTCCTCCCATACAAAGCCTCATATGGAGCCATCTGAATGCTAGCCTGATAGTTATTATTATAAGAGAACTCCACTAAACTCAATGACTTGACCCAAGATTGTTGAAATTCCAAGGCACAAGCACGAAGCATATCCTCCAAAGTATGAATAGTTCTCTCAGTCTGGCCATTTGTAGCAGCATGAAATGCAGTACTCAACTTTAACTTTGTACCAAAAGCTTATTGCAGAGCAGCCTAAAAATTGGATAAGAACCTTGGGTCACGGTTAGAAACGATATCCTTAGGAACCCCATGCAAACGGATAATCTCACTAGCATAGGCCTCAGCTAACTCCTCCATAGACCAAGTATTCTTCATAGCAAGGAAATGAGCCACCTTAGTTAAACGATCCACGATCACCCATACCGCATTCTTGCCACCAGCAGCTCTCGGAAGACCCATTACAAAGTCCATCGAGATAGAATCAAACTTCCACGCAGGATTTTGTAATGGTTGTAGCAAACCACCAGGCCTCTGATGCTCAAATTTTACTTTCTAACAAACCAGGCATTTAGCCACAAATTCAGCAATCTCCTTTTTCAAACAATGCCACCAAAAACTAACCTTAAGATCCTTATAGAGCTTATCACCCCCAGGATGGACAGAAGAGGGAGTGTTATGCGCCTCCTCAAGAATTTTCCTCTTAAGATCCCCAACATTAGGTATGCACCAGCGTCCCATGAATCTCAAACTACTATCAACACAAATATCAAAATTCTCAGCTCGACATTGCCCCTTTGCTTCACGAATCTTCTCGAGCTTCGGGTCGTCTCTTTGTTTGCTTCTCAATTCCTGGAACAACTCTGGCTCGACACTCATAGAGCCCAATAATGCCTTAATGGAACCTTGAGGCACCACCTCAATATCAAGCCTTCGGAACTCATCACATAAATCCTTTGGCAAAATCATGGCAGTGTTAAGAGAGTGTTTTGCCTTTCGACTTAGAGCATCCGCCACCTTATTAGCCTTATCCTCTTGGTACTCTAGGGTCAACTCATAATCTTTAATAAGCTCCAACCATCTGCGCTGCCTGAGGTTCAGGTCACGTTGAGTGAAGATGTACTTCAAACTCTTATGGTCAGTATACACCTTACATGGAACACCATACAAGTAGTGTCGCCAGATCTTGAGTGCAAATACCACTGCTGCTAACTCGAGATCATGAGTCGGGTAGTTCCTTTCGTGAACCCTCAATTGCCTCAAACCATAAGCAACTACCTTACCTTGTTGCATCAAAACACAACCCAGACCATTTTTCGACGCATCACTATACACCTCATACTCTACCCCTTCAGAAGGTAAAGTAAGAACTGGAGCAGATGTGAGACTTTTCTTCAAAGCTTGGAAAGCCTTTTCGCAATCCTCAGACCACAAGAACTTGCACTCCTCCCTCATCAACTTGGTCAAAGGTTGAGCAACTTTGGAGAAATTCTTGACAAAACGTCGATAGTAACTAACAAGGCCTAGGAAACTCCGAACCTTAGACACATTCTTCGGACTCTCCCATTCAACCACAGCTTTGATCTTGGAAGGATCAACTTTTACCCCTTCTTTACTAATCACATGGCCAAGAAATGCGACCTCTTTCAACCAGAACTCACATTTAGACAGCTTGGCGAACCATTTTTGCTTCCTCAGGACGTCTTAAATTAGCTTAATATGTTTCTCATGCTCACCCTCGTCCTTAGAATACACCAAGATATCGTCAATAAAGACAACAACACAAGAATCCAAATATTCATGGAATGAACGATTCATTTGATCCATAAACACAACAGGAGCATTCGTGAGACCAAAAGGCATCACTTCGAACTCATAGTGCCCATACCTAGTTCGGAATGCAGTCTTAGGGATATCTTCCTTCTTCACAGGAATCTGATGATAACCAGACCTCAAATAAATTTTGGAAAAGACCCCAGCACCCTTCAAGTGATCGAACAAATCTTCAATTCGAGGCAACGAGTACTTGTTCTTGATCGTTACCTTATTCAATTCACGGTAATCGATACACAAGCGCATACTCCCATCCTTTTTCTTGACAAACAGAACGGGAGCACCCCAAGGTGAGACACTAGGCCATACGGAGTCGAGTATATTGTCACCAATGCGCATCCAGGGCCAACAACTGTCCTCAATAACCAACACAAGTTCTTCCGGTGCATTTTGTCCTCACTCATGCACAGCCTGAGAAACTTCCCAGGAGGTCACCCATCCCTGGACTACTCCCAGCCAAGCATGCTTAACTGTGGAGTAACTAAGGAAAATGAGTTCCCTAAAAGCAAGATGCATCTTGTTGGAATGAGTAGCCTGCTAAATCCCTTTAAAGCAATCATAAGGCGTATTACATACACCCCCACTTGAGAACAGCAACGCCCTCGTTGCGCCTGAGGACTCCACATATTCGGCCACAACGACCTGTGGGTCGCCCCAGCCTGGAAACTGATCACCGGAAACTTTAGATATTCGGTCTGACGACCTCTAGGTCGTTCCATATGACAATGCAGCCCTAGAATCCTCCCCCACTAGGCGCTTGAGGACTCCTAATATTTGGCCTGACGGCCTTAGGGTCGCCCCAACACGCGGTCGCAGGGTTGCTCTGATACCATTTGTAACACCTCGACCCATACGGAGTCGAGTATATTGTCACCATTGGGCATCCAGGGCCAACAACTGTCCTCAATAACCAACACAAGTTCTTCCGGCGCATTTTGTCCTCACTCATGCACACTCTGAGAAACTTCCCAGGAGGTCACCCATCCCTGGACTACTCCCAGCCAAGCACGCTTAACTGTGGAGTAACTAAGGAGAATGAGCTCCCTAAAAGAAAGATGCATCTTGTTGGAATGAGTAGCCTACTAAATCCCTTTAAAGCAATCATGAGGGGTATTACACAATTCCTTCCATAATGATTCCTTCCACATAACCTACACTTCCATTCTGACTTCTTAACTTTCTCACGTCCCTCTTGAGGCGTAAAAGTTACCCTAGCTCCCTTTTTTTTTTTACCCTTTTCGTACTCCCTGCCTTTCTTTTTCCCCCATTCCTCCTCTTACGAAATTCCTCATCCTTCATCTCAATTCATTCCTGCTCCAGGGTCCGATCATATAATTCTTCGAAGGTTGAGTATGGCCCTACCCGCTTTTGATATTTTAAATTCAACCCCTCGAAGAACCGCATGGATTTAATTCTTTCATTTCCCACAAAATCTGGGGCAAACCGCGAAAGTTCTAGGAATTTTGCCGCATATTCCAACACGGACATTTTACCTTGCCTCATAAACAAAAATTCATTCTCCTTCATCCTTCGCAAAGTCGGGGGAAAGAATTTATCTTTCAATTTTTCTATAAACTTTGCCCAACTGAAATCAGGTTGCCTGGAAATTTCTTTAGTAGTATTCCACCAAATATCTGCAGGTCCTTCCAAATAAAAGGAAGCCATTTTGACCTTCAAGTGCTCTGGACAACTCACCACTTCCAATACTTTAGTCATATGGTTTACCCAGTCCTCGAACTTAATAGGGTAAGCCTCCCCATCATAACAACGAGGTTTATGGGAAGCTAATCTCTTATAAAATTTCTCCTCCTCATCTCCCTTACTAGCTCCTTGAGCTTCTAGTAAGGTTAGCAATTTTGCATTCATTTCTTTGAGAATTTGAATTTGTTCATCTTTTGATGACTCTTTTCCGCTGGTTCCTGCCCCAACGGTATTTGCAATATTCCCTTCACTGGCCATTTCCTACACATGTCAACATTTAAACAGTTCAAATATCATCAATAAATTTCTTCCATCATGATTCCCCATTAATTACACAACAACCAATCAATATAAACACATGCAATACCATTTTTCATTCAATATTCATACTTCATTACTCTTACATTACATAAAAAAAACACATGCTCATAAGATCTTATTTAGCTTCTATTCATTGAAGATGAATAAAATTACATATTACGGAGAAATAGTAAAGTAAAACACAGAACAATCACTACATTCTCTTAAAGCCACCGGTTCTTCATCCCTTGCTTACCCCAATCTCTACTTAATCTAGCCTGTAAGGATCATAGTAGTACCCACTATCACTACTACTAGGGGTCGGAATTTCAGGGACATAATCAGGATCATTGGTACCCCGAGAAGACCCGCCTACTGATGAATTACTTATAGTACCCTTGGAGCTCCCATAACTGGTACTCTTGGACCTGCTGGATTGTAACCTACTGGCTCTGCGATTTGGTTGCCCACTGGATTCGGATAGTGGTGAAGGGGGCGGCATATATGGTACATTTCTATTCATTTCTCTCTGCTCCAATCTCGCATATATATCGCTCCAATACTGGGCTCCTGGTCCCATAGGAGTTTCCCCAAGAGCCCATGCCTCTTTAGTCATTTCCACCTCCCTTTCTACCTCTTTTGGAATCCCTCTCCACCTGATTAAATTTTTGTTTACATTTTCCTATTAATGCCATCATCCCGATACGCCCTTGTGGCTACATATAATACCAACATTCTCCAATAAGTTAATTTGAAAGTCTCCCATGGTTTATAAGATGGTAGGGTCTTGATTAAAGTATAAGATTGAATTTCATGACGCGAGAACGGGTTATGATCTCCTTATTAATAAAGATGTTTTCTTTTTGAATTTTTTTTTCAAATATTTTGTTTTTGGAGTTACATCACTTTTTCATTAGAGTTACATCACTTATTAATAAGAGTTATAACGTGTAAAATTCATTTTCATTTCTCATATAAGTATGCATTCTCATATGAACTCACTTCTATATATATATATATATATATATATATTAATATATATATATATATATATATATATATATATATGTGTGTGTGTGTGTGGTGTTGTGTGTGTGTGTGTGTGTGTGTGTGTGTGTTGTGTGTGTGTGTGTTGTGTGTGTGTGTGTGTGTGTGTGTGTGTGTGTGTGTGTGTGTTGTTCTTATAGCCTACTTTATTACTTATCTTTATTTGAGAACCTACGTCTCTGATACCATCTGTAACAGCCCGCCCGCTTAGTTGCTTAACTTACTTATAATCCAAAATTCTTAATTCTCTTATTATGCATGAGTTAAGCATCGAACCGTGTGAGCGTTACTAGGACTACCTCCAACTACTAGAGAGGTAGCTTTATGATATCATACTTACTCTAATTAATATCAACAAAAGTAGTTACTAACTATTACATCCTATTCTAGAGGATTTAAACTAAATTCCTAATTTAATTAATTTACATAGCTGATATTAAACGAAATTAGTTATTTAGATAGATGACCCGCTTCCGTTCTTCTTATTATTACTACTTCATCCATAAGCTTAGACAAGTAAGATGATCCTCCCACCTTTTCTCCTTAATCCTGCAAATGTGGGGACTCTGCCCCCACCACTACAGACAATCCACAAGATATTCAATCAGCAAGGCTATTACACAAGCTCCACTTATCATAAGAATTAAGTAAAAGTGATTTTTCGTAGAGTAATTATTTCCTGGATTTCATTCCAATAACATAATACCAAACTAGTTCCAAAACTCCACATATTTGACTTATGCCTATATTTGAATGGTTGGGAATACAAATAAATAGTTGTACGATTTAACTTTGCAATCACGTAATCTTGACTAGGAAAAGAGAACCTGACTAAAGAGAGATATTAATCATGTCTCTAGACTGATGAGGGACGTCTCCCTTCCTTATCATAACTGCCTGCAAGAGTTTCAGGACATGTCCCAATACATATACATATTCCTTATCATTTCACATAAATGTTCATCACTGCTAAAGCAGCTTATTTCCCTAATCGCTTAATAGAAGGAAATGATAGCGAAATTTTAATATTAAAATATACAGAATACAAAGAATACTTAAGAAATTTGTGGAGACCTCATTTTCCTTTAGAAAAATATTTTAACAACCAATGGTGTCATGTGAAGTTCCCACTAGAAGAGCTTTTATTTAAAAGGAATATTTTATAACAAAATTTACAAGAAGTCATCTTTCTTAAGATTTAAGAAACCGTTTAGTATTTCGGAAAAAAAGATTAGTTCTTTCTTTAGTTATGTATTTGTAAGTAATTGACTCTTAAAGAAAAATCAACAAGTATTATAAGTTAAAAATATCATCCCTCAAGAATTCCACCTTATTAAGGTAATTAGTGTGATTTACGAATGTATCGTTATTCTACTTCTTCGTAATTAAGAATTCATAATCATTATATTGTGATTACCTTTGTGACCTCACTCTTTATGAGATACTTGTTATTAAAAGTGTGTTTATGTTCCCTATTTGTTTTCCTTGTATTATTACGCTTATTAGACAAGTTTAGGATGTGTAAAATGCATTTTTCTTGACTAGGAGTCTAGTTGAAATAGTACAAGTTTTCAATCATGGTGATACATAGGTTTTATCTTCTCTTATTAGACCCTTTTGCTACTACCTTATACATGTTATGGTTGGTTGGGACTCAATTTATAAAAATCTTACTATTTCAACATAATCTTCTAGCAAATATGATAATAATTTCCGGTTTTAGTACTTTGACTTAGGATCTATTACTTTAATTTTTTACCATATAATTTTTCTATTTAAAAAACAATATGGCTACTGCCCTAATGAAATTTCTAAGTTTTAACTTCATTATAAGCATTTGATTCAAGAATTACAAAGCTTTAAGTCCAATATCACGTTTTAAAGCAAAATAGGCAAAACATAAGTGGAAACTTCACATGCACTTAATTAAACACTAAAATCATTGTATTTACAGAACTATAATCCACATAATTCAACATGCAACTCCCATTTTCGTATCAAACACAACATACATAACAATTATCATAAATTTAAACCAAAATAGAGTATTCTAGAGTAGTGCTTGTGTACCTTGCCTTCTTTGCGAGTTTGTTACACCTAATCCTCCTTGAACTCTTGCTTACCTTCTGTATTTTCTACTACCTCACTTACCTTCTTCTTTCCTTGTTTTAGATTAGTTTCCTTGGATCTTTGGCTTGTATAAATTGCTCCCCAATATCTATCACAAGCTAAAGTACTTAGGTATTAGTTTGCATGTAAGTTTTAGGAAGTTTTGATGCAAGATTTTTAGAGAGAAGTGAAGACGTGTTGCTTTTCCAAGAGGAAGAACAGATAGGCGAGTAGAGAGAGAGAGAAAAGAAGTTATGGGTCTTTTTGCGTTTTGCTCCAAATGCTACCAAATTTCAACCCCAGCTTCCCATATGTATTTAAGACAGTAGGGTGTGGTTTATTCCAAGGTTGGACGGATTTTCCTAGGCCCAGATTCCTATTCCCCACAAAGGTGTATCTAGAAATTCTGATCAGTCCACCCTTATCGGTTTACCTTTATTTATCCCTCCTAAGCTTTAATATTGACTTAAAAACTTGTACCTATGTTCTTAACAAGTTGATATTCATATTCCAGGTTTTAGTTTTCCACTTATGTATATTCTTATATTTATTTTAAGCATTTTTTTGTTATCTCCATATCTCAATTCCTGTAAAAGAGCTTTTCTAACAGCACATATTTGGGGACTAATAATTTTTAAGAAGTAAATCCTAATTCCAACTATTTAACTTTATGTATTTATTATCCTTAATGACTTTCATTAATTCCAAACATAACACTATTTAGGAAAGGCTATTTCACCTCAAATGAGTAAGTCGTCCATCCTCTTGCTGAGCAAGAAGAGGAAGTGCATGGCCATCAAAGAAGAAAAGGCTTCGTCAGAAGAAGTAATGGCCATCATGGGAATCGGACTAGCGTGGTCAACTTTCTCTTTCTTGGTCATAAATCCTTTGTATTTTTTGGGAGAAGGGGAATCTTTTGTTGCGGCCGGCCTTATACGTTGGAGCATGTTTCTGAAAAAAGACAAGATAAATACATAATGTATCTGAGTAAAGGCAGTCAAAGAGGGATCAACTCTCGTTAACTCATACACGACCAAGAAAGTTAGAATGTTCTGCCATGAGTTAGGGGAAAGTTGCTTGTGGCCAATGTTGTAATGATGAAGTAGGCGGCTTATGAATGGATGCAAGGGAAATCGTAACCCTGCGTCCAAAGCCAGCCAATAAACGGCAAAATGGCCATCCGGGGCACTGATTATGGTATCCTCCCTACCTTGCAGTACGAAGGAGAACCTCGACATTGGTATTGTAGAAGAAAAATGTTTGAGGTCCGATCCTACTCGTCCAAGCCAACTATTGTCGACTAGGATGAATCTAGGGTCTGATTGGGGACACAGGCGGCGTCTAATTTCAGAAGATATGGTGGACGCCTCCCCCGAATCATAGGACGGGTTTGAGGAGACCTCCACCTCATTGGATTCGTCTACCACCAAAGCTTGGGTTGGCCTCGGAGGTCCTTTGAGTGATCCTCTCTTCCTGGACGTTCTCAGGAGAGGGAGTTCGGTTGGCTGGCCGATCACTTTGAATCTTGCGCTCCCCTCCTTAAGGGAATCGACCTGTTAATACTTCTATTTCCGAGATCGAGGCCGGGAGATTCGCCCCTCGTCTAATACGAGTTGTTTGCTTGACGCACGTCAGATTACCCTGCACAGGTAAAGATTGGGTCGTCTGACTTTGCCGTCCATGTCCAAATATATAAAATGCATGTCCGGCCAGAATAGGCCCAACTCTAGAATATGCCGAGGAAGAAAGGCTCTTTGTTCTAGGGTTAATACCAACCCTTAAACGGCCGGAATTATTCGATGAAGAATAAAAAAGAATAAAAAAGGAAAAGGCGCGAAATAAGAATTAGCAGAGGAATACTTGTTGAATTGCTTAGACGGAGGGAGGAAACTTAGCGAAGATCTTGGACGGATTAAAGAAACTTCATGAAATCTTGGACGAAGGCTCTTTCTCTCTCTAAAGTTCGGTAAAAATGGAGTAGAGTCTCTTTCTCTAAAAAATTCTCTCAAAGATGTGAAAGTAATTTCAGGAAGGACAAGGGGACATATTTATAGGGAGGTAAAAATGACCTCCCCCTCCGGTAAAGTAACCGTTGTATCCCCAAAAACCCTTGAAGGTTGAACTGTTGAAACCCGGAAAATGGCGCCCTTTCTATCATGAAAAAGATAGAGAAGTTTCCGTCGGTTAAAACAGAATTACAACCGTCTGGGGACCCAAATGGTAAAAATCCACTTTTAAGGGTTAAATGTTGTAGCAAAAAATATCAACGGCTATAAATGAGACACATGGCTCCATCGCCACCCTACACATAACACTCTGCTGCAGTCAAGTACATGGCCCAGAAAGGTGGATTGCCTAAAGTATACTTTAAAGAAGAATGTACTAGTCCCCTTCCGGCCCAACCTGTACTAAGCCCAGTAAAAGCAAGGAACAACTCTATAGAATGGATGATGTGTACTCTCCAATCAATGATAGCCACGTGTCATAATATTACTGCTTAGCCAATCAGATGCTCTCAAATTAGGGTGACATCAAGGTACAACAGTCTTTTCAGACACTATAAAGAGTCCTTGAAATCAAGGGAAAGGTACGTTTTTCAGAGCAGGGTACTGTTGTTATGCCATAAATTCTCTGTCTAAAAGTTTCCTTTACACTCCTGTTACCTGACTTAAGCTTCGGAGGGGGGAATACCACCCTAACCTCCAGAGTGGGTCCCTTCTTGCAGGTCTGAAGGCGGAGCTTAGGTTCAGGTTTTAGATCTAGACATTGTTGCACAAGTTTCTTACTGTATAACCTACTGTTGGGGATAGTAGTAGTAATTTACGAGTCTAGCACTACATAACATTTGACGCCGTCTATGGGGAGATGCAACAATGACTAATTATCACTCATCCAATATCGCTAGAAAACGGAGTTTTGAGATCCAAGTAGAGGACATGGTAGGTGATGAAAGGCCACCGAGGGGAAGAGATAGGCCCCCTGCTGTTGTCAACATTTTTGGACGAAGTAGGGAGCCTTTCATTCAAGAAAACCCTAAGCGTCCAGTGACAGCTGCCCATCTGGAAACTGTCATAAATGACTTTCAGACTAGGATGGCCGCTGTCATGGAGGAGCAAATCAAGAATAACATGTTGTTCTTTCAAGTCTATCCGGATCCAGCTGCTGTAGCCCTGCTTAGGGGGCAGTCTCAGGAGGGTCGTCCAGGGATAAGCCGGCCTCCTCAGCAGGAAGTGTCCAAGCGAGTGTCAAAAGGAAAGCCACCGGTGGTCAGTGAGCCACGCAGGAAGATGAATTAGAAGTTGGTGGTCCGACCTGGAGATAATATACCTCCCAGCGGTCACAAAATGGAGACGGATGCTAGTGAATACTAAATTGTTTTGGTTCAGTTGATTAAGACTGGTGTTTGGATCCTCTAGAGTTCTAAAAGAACTTTATAATCTAGAGTTTGAGCAATATCAACATTGAATAAAAAAATTAATAACTCATATATGATCTTTCCAAAATCCACTGTATTCTTTCACAACAAAATCCACCCCCTTACTTTCCCCCCTTTAATTTCACCAATACACGCTTTTGATTTTAAAATGTATGGTTCATATATAACTCTACCTTGTAGAATTCTGTTAAGACTCTAGAGGATTCGTACTCCTAAGACTGAGGTTTTGAAAGATAATATGTTTAATCATATAAGTTGAACCTATGATAAAATGTTATAGTCACATACAATACACTATAGCTATAAATATTATTATATTTATCTAACATAAAGACTAAATAATGCCTTATATTGATCTAGTTAAATATATTTTTATGAGTTGTAAAACTATATTGTAAATGGGTCTTATTTTGAAGTATATATTTCAAGCATTATCAAAAGATGGAAAAATTATAATGTTTTGAATTAGGTAGCAAAAATTGTATTCAATTTATATAATATAATAATTGAGGTTGTTTATTGTAACACCTCGTATTTTTATGCTCAGTTAGTAACTATTTGTATTAAATTATTTAATGAAAATAATTTCAAATTTATTTTATTTAAAATATTTATTTATTATCTTTGACTTTTTACTCTATAAGTGGTAAAAAATAAGCTCCTAAGTTTACTAGGTTAAGTTAGAACCCAAAGACCTATCATATTAGTGTTATAGGAAGAAATAAAATTAGAAATATAAAAGGAAAGAAAACAAAAAAAAAGGAAAAAGCAAAAAAAGGAAAGATAGAACTTGGAAGTTGGAACCCACGGCCTTTTTTTTTCTTGTTCTTCTGTACTCCACCTTTTTTCTTTTTCTAATCTCCATCCTCACCTTATTCAACTTCTTCCTTCAACATTAAACCTTGAAAAACAATAAAAATTACCAACCATCATTAGATCAACCTCGATCCATCATCTCCATCTTCATTGTTGACTTGTTAGTTTTTTAAAGAGGGTTCTTGGGCTTGCAAGTTTCGGGTAGGAAAATTCGGGTCAAAGAAAACAAAACCGGGTCTTATATAGAGTAATTTCACCCTATTACTTCCCCTAATCAAGTAAGTTATGGGTTTCTGTTTTAATTTCGTATTTGGTTGATTATCTTAATTTGGGGTTTATGTAAATTTGGGTTCTTCAATAAATTGAATTGGGGAAAAATTTCTTTTGAACGAAATTTATATAATTGGTTTGTGTTTCATGTTTGATTCGACTTAATTAATGTATTTTCGAGTTAGGTTTGTGAAATTATTATTTTCAAAGCATATCCTGAAATTTGTGATATGTGGGATTTTTGTTAATTCCATGGTTCGAATTATAGTATTATAGTTGTTGAGCAACAAAATTTATCAGGAATTAATATGATGTAGTTAGCATAATTTTGAGGTTAATTTGCTAATCACTAGCTTCAAGATTTACTCTAAAATTATTACTATGTATTTGTTGTGGTTGCCAAATTTTAGTATAATAATATAGTTGTCTGTTCAGCAAAATTTAATTCATGAGTGAATATAGTATGGAGATAATTAAGTATGGTGTTTTAAATTATAGTTTTAATGTTGATTGTTGTTGTGGTATGGTGGTGGCAGTGTGTTACTGTAGTATGGTTGTTGTAGTGTGCTAGTGTGGTATGGTGGTGGCGGATTGTTGTTATGGTATGGTTGTTGTAGTGTGTTGTTGTTGTGGTATAGTTGTATATAATAACGATGTTAAGGTGTGGGTAAGTTTTGACTAAGCTATGTCATTTATAAGTGAATCATGTAAAATATGATCACGTGGAGTATAGTCAAGTGAGTTATACTATATTATTATATTGTAGATTGCAGGTTCGTAGAAGAACCTTATTGACTTGAAATTGAGAATTGTTAACTGTGGTTGCTGATAAGGTAAGATTTCTTACTGTGCTTGTACAGATGAGTTTAGAAACTGTTTTATATTGTTTGGAAATTTATTTTTACAATGAGATTGTTTTGTGAAGTTCATAGGTTGAGATTCAAATGGTTCTCGATATTTATATTGAAAGAGTTTATGAGATTATTTATGAGATTTACATTAAAAGGAGGAAGTTCCTCAATGTTATCAAGTTTAATTAAATTGTGGGATTGTCGATAAGCGGTATTCCTCGAGTATGGAAGTACGTTGAGTTAATAGTGTCTCAATAATATATTTTAGTAGTTGGGAGTATATTGATCAATACTCTTGTCGTTCGTCTTCCTTCTTGGTACGTTATCAAGTTATTGAGCCAAGCTAGCTCATTGGAATTTTATTACTTCCTACTCACATATTACGAAAGGTTATATTTGAATGTTTTACAGAATAGTTCAGAAAGAAAGAAAGATTATATTTCAGGTTGTTAGAAAGTTTAATATATTTTTATATATAATCTGCACATCTTTTAAATGAATTTGTAAGATATTCCTATACATCTAGCCTGCACATTGAATAGTTTTGTTTATTATAGTATTAAATCTTACTCAGCCTTTGGTTGATACTACAATGTTTAATGTGCAGGAACTTGAAGATAGTTAGCTCCGGTTGGGTTAAACAGTGCGTTGGATCCCTTTTGATTTTATAAGACTTTAAAACGACCTCTGCGGTTATTCATTTGACTATAAGATTTATATTCTGGTTTGTAGTAATTAATTTACATTCTATTTAGTTGGTCTGTAATAATTATTTAAAACTTATTATTTATTATTTTAATTAGAACCATTAGCCTTGCGGTTCTTATTACTAATTATCGCGGCGTAGCACCTTTGGATTTCCGAGTTTATTTATATGAAGTTGTTTTTAGAAGTATTAGAAATTCAGGGTTGTTACAGTTGGTATCCAGAGCTTTAGGTTACTGATGACTTTAAACAAGAATAGGTAAATAAACTTATTAAATTGAAAAGATGTTGTGAGGAAGTGATATGGGAATACAAGGAATTATATTATTATGAGCTGATGATATATACTTCTCTTTTCATGTTCTTGTTTGATTTATTTATTTTTATTTTCTTTTCTTTGCCTTCTTTTGTTAAGAATTATTTGGTGAGGGTGAATCATTTTGGTTTATCTTTGTTTCTATTGTGCTGTGAAGATGATGCGTAGACACGCGCGTGCCAGAAACTCAAGCTCGAATCGTATGATGCGCGAGATAGCTCAATCCAGTCGAGCATTAACTGATGCCATGGTGAAACTTGTCGAGGCTCAAGCTACTGCCCTTAATACTCCTGTTGCTGGAAATGTTAGTTCAAAAACTGTTGTGATTTCTAAAGCAATTGACTAGAAGAAACCTCCTTCTTTTGATGGTAAGGGTGACCCTAGTAAGTTGGAGAACTAGATTACAAAATTTGAAAAAATCTTTACCACTCTCCAAGTCCCTAATGAGATGAGGGTTGATGTTGCTGCCTATGATCTAGTTGAGGATGCTGATATTTGGTGGACTCAAAACAAGTTTGATCTGACCACTAAGGTGACTGTGGATGAGGAAGGAGAAGAGCTCATTGAGGAGAGAGAGTTTGGTTGGATTGAGTTCAAGAAGGTGATTCGTGATGAGTTCTTTCCAGCCCATATGAGGAAGAGGACGGAGTTTAATGATCGTATGCAGGGAGGTATAACTGTTCATGAGTTGTATGTGAAATTTCAGGAGTTGGCTCATTTTGCTACGGGGTTAGTTCATGATGAGAAGGAGAGAGTGGTGAAATTCGAGGAGAAGTTAGACCCCGATCTTCATTCTAGGATGGGAGCTGGTGAGTATACTACAGTGAAGGAGGTGTACACTCGTGCTTGTAATGCTGAGAGGATTCAGGAAAAGAGACTAGCTGCAAAGAAGTTGACATCCACTCCATCAGGGTCTACTCAGGCGACAAAAAAGGGTGATACATCTGGTTTCACTGGTTACAACAAAGGTAGAGGGGGTTTCAATAAAAATTGAAACTTTGGGAACCGTGATTCTGGTGGTAATTAAAAGGGAGGTTCTAGTCAGCAGTATTCTAAGGACAATCAGAATTCAACTCCTTCCCGTAGCCAGCCCCAAGGTCAGATTCAGAGGACTGATCGGATTTTCTATTGCAAACGTTGTAGTGAGAACCACCTTGGCAAGGATTGTGATGGTAATTTGGTGGAGTTTAATCACTGTGAGAGGAAGGGGCATCGTGCTTATGAATGATTTACTAACCCAAGATCGAGGAACTTCAAGCCTGAGATGAGTTCGAGGAATGGGGCACAAGCAGATAAGAGACCCTCGAATGGAAACAACAGTCGTCCTACTCTTTCTACTCTATTTTCTAAAAAGAGAGAATTATCGGGGTCTTACATAAACTGAAAATTTGAAGAAACTCGTCGGCGAATTGGTGTTAGACTGACGAGATCGAGTGAGTGAGGGAGGGGGAGGCGCCGAAGAGATCAAGGGAGGGGGGACTGGTGTTGAACAGGAGGGAACTGGTGTTGACCTGACGAGTGTGAGGGAGATGGAGGCGTGAGGGAGGGAGGGCGAGGAGAAGAGGGAGGTGTGAAGGAGGAAGGGGGAGGAGGAGGCGCGAGGGAGGTCGAGTGGATGGGGGTCTACGTGGGGGATGTCGGGGAGGGGTGGGGGTGGGGTTGGGTGATGAGGCTGGTGGGTCTAGGGTTGGGGGGCCGAGGTTAGGTTAGGGGGAGAGAGAGAGAGTTACAATTTTTAGGTTTACTTAGGGTTTAGTTTGATTTAATTAGGATTTTTTAGGGTTAATTAGTTAATTAGTTAACATAACGCTAACGTCCGTTAGCCAAAAGGGCATTTTGAGTAATTTTTTTAAAGGTCAGGGGTCTCTGGTGAATTTTTTTAAAGGTCAAGGGTATCTGGTGAATTTGGAAAAAATTAAATTGGGGTATTCGATGAGCAATTTTTTTGTTAGGGGTATTTGGTGAAATAATCGTTATTATGTTTATGGGAGATGGGTAGTATAGGAAGGGCAGATAGGATAGAAATATTATATCTCTGCATTAAAAATTTAATTCAGTATGTTTATGTCTTTCTTCGGTGCTTAACTATTTTATGTTATTCATATACTTTAAATTATTGTTATTCTTGCTAATTGTTTATTGTTGGAAACATACACTACGTGAGAGTTTCATTTGTTTATATATGTTGTATTCTTTTGCTATAGGATCTAGACATGTTTGATAGATAGGATATTCGAGTGGGGAGGTACGCCAACCCGATTATGTTGAGCGTTGTGGGCATGATGAGGGATCTGATTCCAATGGTGAGAGTTTCACTAGCTTAGACCTGGGTGTTGGGTACATGTCACAAATCCTAAATTACTACAGGATATTTTTCCTTATTATATTATTTCCTTGGCCTCCAAGGATTGAAGACCCTTGGTCTCCAAGGCTTGAAGACCCTTGGCCTCCAAGGATGTAATACTTGCTCTCCAAGGCCAAGTACCTCTTGTAGTATGTATACCCCCTTTTCTCCCCTTGTATCTAGAAAAATACACACAACATACACACAACACACAAGAGCTGTATACACAATACCCATAAACATATTAGCTCACATTAGATCCAATGTTAGTTAGAGAGTCATACCATACTCTTGTTACCCTTCGGGGTTGTACTCTCATACCTTTTTCATATATTGGATAATATTAATGCTCGTCGTCGTGGTTTTTTTTTTTTTTTTTTTACCTCTTTAGAGGGTTTTTCTCACGTTAAATTGTGTGTGTTTGTTTTTACTTATCTTGTCCATCTTTTATCCAATTTTCTCAATCTCTAAATTTGCTTTCGCTTGCGCTCCTAACCCCAACAAGTGGTATCAGAGCCAAAAGGTTTTGTTAGAGCGTTTTTCATCTATCTAAGATGTCTTTGGTGACAAAATTTGATATTGAGAAATTTGATGGCAAGATTAGCTTTAGCATTTGGAAAGTCCAAATGAAGGCCGTTCTCACTCAGAGCGGATTAAAAAAGGTGTTAGATGGCAAATCGAAAAAACCATCTAATATGACCGATGAGCAATGTAAAGAGTTAGATGAGAAAGCCTTGTCAGCTCGTCAACTTTGTTTATCCAAGGAGGTGCTTCATGAAGTCATTCACGAGACGTCAGCGGCAAGTTTATGGTTGAAGCTTGAGTCATTATACATGACCAAGAGTCTTGCAAATAAATTGCGCCTCAAAGAACGTTTGTACACAATTCGCATGTCAGAAGGTACTCCTATCCAAACTCATCTTTATGAGTTTACTTCTATTTTGATTGATCTTGAAAATTTAGATATCAAAATTGATGATGAAGATAAAGCAGTTTTGTTGGTTGTCCCACTACCTAAATCTTTTAAACACTTCAAGGAAATTATGTTTTATGGCAACAATGAAACGTTGTTATATGAGGATGTTAAATCTAATCTTCTGTCAAAGGACAAATATGACCTTGAAAGTGAGGAAAAATCTTGTGAATGTTTGTATGTTGCGTGTAGTACTTCAGGTACCAAGTACCAGTCCAGATCAAAGGGACATAATTCCAACATTTCTTGCAAATATTGTAAGAAGCATGGGCACAATGTTTCCGATTGTTACAAATTAAAGAGAAAGCTCGAAAGAGAAGAAAATGAAAAGAAGAAGGAAACAACCGAAGTTAACATTGTTGATTCAGATTATGAACTAGTTCTTTTGGCTACTTCTCATTGTAGAAGTAGAAATTCACATTGGGTGCTTGATTCTGGTTGTGCTTACCATATTTGTTCTCAACAAGATTTCTTTGTCAATTATCACTCGATAAAGAATGATTTTGTTTTTGTGGGAACGGTTCTCGTTGCAAAATTTATGGAGTAGGCTCTGTTCGGATCAAGACACATGATGGGAAAATTAGAACATTATCTAATGTTCGACATGTTCCCGACTTGCAGCAGAATCTTATCTCAATGGGCACTCTTGATTCTAAGGGGTGCACATTTTCGGCTCAAGGTGGAGTACTCAAAGTCTCCAAAGGTGCTCATGAAATTATGAAGGCCATTAAACATAGAAATCTCTATGTGCTTTAAGGTTCTTCAATTCCAGCTTCATCATACCTCACCAAACTTCGCCATTTGGCGTTGTCCACAAAGTGGTTCAAGTGAGTTAAGTCTGTCACTTTCTATTCCTAAACTCGAAGATCATTCGAGTTTAGCGGGTGACACATCTGCCTAATACCCTTCGGGGTTCATACGATGAGTACACATTTACGGAATTTGTGCCAAGGTGGAGAATGTTGGGTACATGTCACAAATCCTAAATTACTACAAGATATTTTTCCTTATTATATTATTTCCTTGGCCTCCAAGGATTGAAGATCCTTGGCCTCCAAGGCTTGAAGACCCTTGGCCTCAAAGGATGTAATACTTGCTCTCCAAGGCCAAGTACCTCTTGTAGTATAAATACCCCCTTTGCTCCCCTTGTATCTAGAAAAATACACACAACATACACACAACACACAAGAGCTATATACACAATACCCATACACATATTAGCTCACATTAGATCCAATATTAGTTAGAGAGTCATACCATACTCTTGTTACCCTTCGGGGTTTGTACTCTCATACCTTTTTCATATATTGGATAATATTAGTGCTCGTCGTTGTGGTTTTTTTTTTTACCTCTTTTAAGGGTTTTTCCCACGTCAAATTGTGTGTGTTTATTTCTACTTATCTTGTCCATCTTTTATCCAATTTTTTCAATCTCTAAATTTGCTTCCGCTTGCACTCCTAACCCCAACACTGGGATGCTTAATTTGTTGAAGGTCAGCAGTATAGATAGTGATGATGATCACTACTACAATAAAGCCTAAAGAGACCCCCTAAAATTGCATTTAGAGACCACATGAGAGGTGGTCTTCAGCTCATAGGTCTCTCAGGATAAATAACCACTTATTGCTGGTGGTTTCTTAATTTGATAAAAGAGACCACTTCCTTAAAATAAGTGGTTATTTATGAATTTAAATGAGGAAAAAAAAAGAAGGAGAAGGAGCCACATTTTACAGATAGTGGTCTTTTCTATCTTACAAAGAAATCATTTTTAATATGTAGGTGGTCTTTTTAATATTTCTTAAAACACCACCTGAAAGAAAAAGGTGGTCTCTTTAACCTTTTTTATTTTTAAAAAAGAAAACGCCAATATTTCAATATTATTATACGCTTCTCCAATCCGTTTCACCTGCTCCATGCGTGTCTTTCATAATCTACAAGTAATTTACATATACATAGAACATCTAGGCACTTGTATTGAAATAATTCTGATGAACTTAAAATTGGAATACCTTTTCATTCATTCATTCAATATCATTCACTACAAAATCACATGCATATCAATATAATGTTAGAAGATTCCAAAAATTGTAAGGCCAAAGGTAAACCCTTGCAACAAAAGAAGGAAAAAAGAAAAGAGAATTGTAAGACCAAAGGTATATGATTTTACAACATCCATCATCACACCTGCAAGAAGTGTTTGGATTTGCTGATTCAGGCAACAACTCACCACCCCCCTGCAACTGGTAAAATTCTTATGTACCACGACACAGTAATTCCCTTGCAAATGGTAAAATTCCTACGATGATATCTGCACCAGAATTATCAACAAAAATCACAGCCTGCCATATGGAAAGAAATGGTCAGTGCAGGATTATGAGTTACGCAAGACTAACTTTGGATCCAATCCTTCATCTACTTCGCCACAAAGTAATCACCTTTTGCCAGGACTTCTTATATCCACTGCAATTTGAATGTCTCAAGGTCATCAATAACCGAGGGTCGAGGGACAAGGTTCTGGCCAGAAAGGACATCCCATCCTTTAAGAATACCTCTGCAAGCTTCAGAATATAGAGCACACAAACTTAATACGCCAACATCACATATTGAAAAATAAGCGAAGAAGAGATTTCGGATTAATATGTAACCCTTATTGAAATATACTAGTAATAGAAAAAAGGCCTAGGCCTCCAATATAGTGTGCAAGGATTCATTTTACAGTCTACTAGTTATAGATGGAGAAGTTTAACTTCTACTACTTATGTTTAGAGTAATTGCATCAGTAGTTGGTGCATAATTCGTATATACATGCTATTACACAAGATGATGGGAAAGCTATAAGGTTTGTATTTGCAGGATCTTTCCAGCACAAAGTATTGGTACCTGTGCAGAGCCAAGGTCAAATATATTTTCAGCAAAGATTCCTCTAACGAGATGCTCTAAACGTTTCACTGGATCTTCAATAGCCTCATTGAGATTTACCACATTGCTGAATAAAGATATAGCCTTCGCATTCTCACCATCCTACAAAACAGAAAAAAACTAGATCGGTAGATATATATGGACAAGGTTCAAGTACTTGATGTTGATTCGATATGCATAATTTATTTGATTATCCTAATTTTTCGAATAGGTCCCAAAAAAAAGATGGAAGAAAAAAGACAGCAGGCATCTACTATGTACCTTCACTTTTTTAAATATGTCTTTGAACCCCAATTCCCGAAGCACTTGCTCCCGAAGCCTGCATAGTAGCTACAGGGGGGGGGGAGCGATGTAAGTCTCTGAAAGCCAAGTTAAAGGGTAAGATTCTCTCTCCTTCTTTCTTTCGAACTTTGCTCTTAAGTTTGATTTAACTGGAATTTTGAACGAAGGGGGTAAAGACGAGTTCCAAGAGTCATCCATGCACATAATCCTAGATCACTTCTAGAGTACAACAACAGGAAGTAGGACGTCAGCTAACATGCTGATTCTTATTCATTAACAAAAGCATTGAGCTATATCGAGTTGTCTTAAGAGGTAAAAATCCATAAGAAGACGACACAAGGGTAAAGAGAGACAAACATTAGGAAGTCATAGTTCAGTTCCATATGGTGTTCCCATATTTTAGTTACAGGCTTTCAATTTCAGTTACCGAGCTCTCAGCTTTTACTGAATTGTGTCCTTTTTGTTTTTTAGTTCAATCAGCCATAATTCTGAATAAGGGTATTCAATTCTCAATGCAATGCAGTTCTAAACCAGTTGATGGCTCTCACCTTCAACCAAGAGCTAGACATACCTCGCTTCCTAATCTAAAACTAATAATTCCATACTGAATCCATGTTTTATTCAAGCACTCATAATAATTTATAGGAATCTACTAAATAAATTATATAATACAATATAAACTAACCTAACAATCGTTCCATAAGCCACTGTAAATCTCTAAGGTAATGAGAGTAGAAGTTAGAACCTACCAATATGCATGAGACATTTACATTTTCACCATATCTAAAAGCAAAATGCATGAGAACTGAAAAAAAATATTGGTAGTGCCTTTAAGCTAAAGCAATATTGAATTGCGAATAAAACCAAAAATATATTAACGCTCCATTAACATATGATTAGAGAGCTACGACAGTACAATTAGTGCTAATATTCATAAAAACACTCAATATCATATACAGTCTAATAAGTTTTTACTTAATGTTAGAGAGAGAATTCAGATTTTGTACTTTGGATATAGTAAACTCTGAAAAGAGATACCCTAAAAGCTTGAAAAGTTAAAAAGTGATCTTCTCCTTTGTGATTCTCTTTGTCAAAGAGGTATAGTATTCTTTTAACATGCGAGAAAGAAAATTTTATTTTTGCTTACTGCCATTTGAGATTTTTCTTATTTCATCATTATTTGATTTGAAGTCTTGACTTAGAAGATCAACCACATAAAATTGATTTCATAGCTTTGCTGGCATGCATTTTCTTGCAATGATTTACTCCAATTTTCAACTTTCAAGCATAACTGCAAAGTATGTTTAATTATATGTTAAAAATGGATCATATTTTTGAATTATGCGATGTTTCACTATTAATTATTTATGCGATGAATATT
This sequence comes from Beta vulgaris subsp. vulgaris, assembly GCF_026745355.1. Lineage (NCBI taxonomy): Eukaryota > Viridiplantae > Streptophyta > Magnoliopsida > Caryophyllales > Amaranthaceae > Beta > Beta vulgaris. Next base: position 34,524,910 of record NC_079204.1, read on the forward strand.
TTTACTCAGCCAACGATGGAATGCAAGTCTAGGATTATATTTATAGTAGTATGAATCTTGATATATGCTCTTACAGCTACAGGACACGTAATGTGTCCATAAGGTGTTTTAGAAACATTGCTCATATTGAGTTCTAGGTGTTAATTGATATTTAGTTTCTCACAATCTTTGTACAAATTAATCAACAAGTAATCAAGTCATATGTTGAATGTTTTCAAGATTATAATACCAATTACCATTACGGGTATTGCAAGGAAGCAACTAAGCAGTAATTAACAACAATTAACACACAAATTAAGCAATTATCTAAGCAAGCAGCAAGCAGGCGTTTAAAGAGAAACCTCCAAGTTCAAATCAAGCATAAAAAACAGCAATTAACTCACAAATTGAATGACAAACTTAACTAAATCTCTAAAAACTAAAAACAAAATCAATAAAATTGAATTCAAACTACCAGCAAATCGAGGCTGCGACGACGGTAGGGCAGACAATACCGACGGCGGCAGCATTACATCAACCACAGCAACAACCGCAACATCAACAAGCAGCATCGCCGCAACAACAGCGCGCGATGGAGAGAGAGAAGAGGTGCTCAGTCACCGGCGAGCAACACGGCGCGACTCCGGTGGTTATAGCGTGCAGGATGAGAGAGAAACACATGGGCAATAGCAACAGCACCGCGGTGGCTCGCGAGTAGCACCGCGGTGGCAGAATACGAACAGAGGAGAGAGATGAGTCGGCACGAACGACCAACAATAGAGCTCCGGCGAGCTTCGACAATTACGGCGAGGGGAGCGAAAGAAAGAGACGGGCATGTGCGAGAAAAATGGGGTTTGAGGGTTTTTCCTTTTGGGGTTTGAGAACTGACGAGGCAGATAGAGATTTTTGAGGTGAGGTGGTTTTGTTTCATTCACATCAAACCGACAAAGACGGTTGGAAGAGTATAGTGATTTTATTTTTTAATTTGGCCAAATACATACCCGCTAATATATATTTTAGGAATTCATATTTTCTTTAAAAGGATATAAATAAAACTAACCACTTAATAAAAATAAGTGGTTTCTTTAATATTTGTGATTTTAAGGATGTGCAAAAAGACCACATGTCTACAAAAGGAGGTCTTTTTATCGTAAGATAAGAGACCTCTTGTCTAAGAAATTAGGTGTTTTTTGCTAAATAATCACTTATGTTATCCAAGTGGTCTTTTATGGGTGGTTACTTTGCCCATATGAGGTCATTCAGGAGTTTGACCGGGCTGAGAGTCAAACTTGAAAGGATATCTACTATGTTATGATGAGTAGTGTCTATACTGACCTGAGATTTTCTGTAGCAGATGAGGATGAGGACGATGAGGATGAGGATTTAGAGGATGAGATTGATGATGTATCCTTAGATTATATATTTGGGCTTTAAGAATAAATGTTGGAAAATTAGTCAAGCAATGGTTTGAATTTATTTCTTTAGTACTTTAATTTTGTTAAGGAAAAAGTATAATTATCCAAGTAAGCAAGAATTTATTTTGCCACGTGAATAGGAATGTTTATTTTAATTTTGTGATTGGATTTTATTAGATCCTCACACGTGTTTATTATTGATGTGAATACTATTCATGAATGATTATATGAATGATGATGATTATTCTATGGCATTATTATAAATTCATAGAATTGTATGTTAATTCGATCTTGTATGCTCAAATTAAGTGTAGCCTTCATAGATCGAGAATGGCATGTAAGTTATGTTTCGAAACCTAAAGTACAATTATGTTAAAATTTCAGGTTGCGCAATAGAATGGCTAACAACGATAACGCCTCAGCTTTCTTCTATTCGCCTATCCACGGAGAAATTAACTCAAAAAAGAGTTGACCGTCCCGATCTTGCTGGGGACATGTTTGAAAGATTAACTAAAATTAACACTACTACAATAAAGCCTAAAGAGACCCCCTAAAATCTCATTTAGAGACCACATGAGAGGTGGTCTTCAGCTCACAGGTCTCTCAGGATAAATAACCACTTATTGTGGGTGGTTTCTTAATTTGATAAAAGAGACCACTTCCTTAAAATAAGTGGTTATTTAGGAATTTAAATAGGAAAAAGAAAAAAAGGATAAGACGCCACATTTTACAGATAGATGGTCTTTTTTATCTTACAAAGATATCATTTTTAATATGTAGGTGGTCTTTTTAGTCATTCCTTAAAATACCACCTGAAAGAAAAAGGTGGTCTCTTTAACCTTTTTTTTTTAAAAAAAAAAAACGATAATAAAAATATTTTAATATTATTATACGCGCGCACTTTTCAATCTGTTTCACTTGCTCCTAATTTCAATATATATATATATATATATATATATATATATATATATATATATATATATAACATTTAGGCACTTGTATTGAAATAATTCAAATAACTTTAAAATTGGAATACTTTTTCATTCACTTAATATCATTCACTACAATTAAAATCACATATAATGTTCAAAATATTCCAAAAATTCAACTAAGTTATAAAAAAATAATAGAACACCTAGCTGTCGTTTCTTCCTCTCATGTGCACAAAAATAAGCACCTCCCTAATTCCGCTCAAAAGAAAATACACACATCCTAATTAAAATGGTCATTATCTTCCAATTCTTCTTCATCACTTGTTTATACTCATCCAATATTTGATCACAAGTCTCTGAGCTCATCAATCTTATTTTGAGAAAATTCAGTTGTAACTCCGCAAAACTACTGAAAAATATAAAATATTTAAAAGATAAACATACAAGCTGAATATGCTATAACAAAACAATTTACCGACACATAACAAATACATTCATAAATATAATATTAGTGTTCTTAAGAATGATACCTTATCAGGAATTGCTTGTCGTCTTTTCTCTACAGTCTCGAGCATATATCGGCACACATAATATCCACAATCATGAGATTTTTGGTGTTGACGAGGACACTAATTCATAGATTTTTTAGTGAAGGAGAATACCAAAAGCAGTAAATAATTAGTACATTGATATTTTCACTTGATTACATAGTATAAACACAAGTTGCCATAAAAAAGAATGACATAGTATACCTCAGTGTTTTTCCACTTGATTGTCGGATTCTTTTTATTTTCTTAATGTCCATTCGAAATGTGTGGCTGAATCTTATGATTCCGCTAACAAAAATGACAAGGAATAGTTAGGTAATAGTTTGATATTATGATCAAATATATGTAAATCATTTTGGTACTTTACTACATACTCATTGATGGTCTTGAGCAAATTCACGAATATTATTTTCTGCCCACGGGATCAAGCCAAAATACCACTCCATTCCACAGACTGATGACGCTAGATCAATGTCGACGTACATACCACAATTTTGGTAAAGCATAGCCACTTAATATATTTATCAAAAATGATTGCATAGCCTAGAAACTAAGTACTTACTTGTCATGATAAGGTGCAAAGAAAAGTTGATTAACATTTTTCCCTTCGTTTTGGCCAAAGATACGAGCTAGATAGTCGGTTCGCTCTTCTTCACTTATTCGTGTCAAAGGAGATAAATAATTTGGATCACAAAATCCATACATCCCAGATACATTATTCTTGACATTTTTCGCTCAAGTATCGTGCACATTAATTTGCAAAATATATTCAAATACTATATGTGATAAAATTTGGAAAGAAAACTAAAAATAAATTTTACTTACTTCATGAAAATTGACAAGTGAGTCACCCAATCGCTCTTTGGAAGCACCAATCAAGCATGTCTTCATAATAATGAACTATCTGCTCATGACCGTACACGGTTGTTGGTATGTAACAATATGCTATCACTACTTGATTTCATTTTCATTGCTTGAGTCTTGAATTTTCGTAAATAACTATTGTCAACTTGGCAAGATCCTTATTATGAAATGTAGTTTCGAGTGTTTGATGCTTGTGATGATGCGTTTCGGGGATGGAGTGTATATGATTTTGTCTCTTGTTTATCAGCCTTAAAGAAAATAAGAGAAGATATCGTCAAAGTTGATAATAAATACGGGTCCATGAAATTTGAACTTATGTGGAGTGGACCTCCACTTATAATACAAGTAACAAACTGCCTCACTGCCATCTGTGTATTGAACTCAGAAATTGAGACAACTCATGGAGAGTAAGAAAAAGTGCAGAAGAACACGGGCCACATGAAAACAAACAGATTGTTAACATATATACCTAGAAAATGTGAAGAGAGAGAAATTCAAAAACAAAAAACAGTTCTATTTTATTCTGTGATTCATATTACTACAATTAAGTTTTCACCTTAGTATATCTATCTCATATAAGAATTGTTCCTGTTTCGTGTTATTGCTAGACATCATAAAGAGACACCATTACTATATTAAACCACATAAGTTGGATCCTGTTCTAAAATAGCTGATCTTCCTTTATAAAGCGAAGTAGACTAGTAATTAGGGGTCATCAATTAGACACGACGACAAAGTGTAAAATTAATAAATCAAGTGGGAATAAGAGATTAACGAAATTCCATGTCTTCAAAATAATCTCATTTTTGTGGTGAATCAATTCCAAAAAGGAGATAAGATTTCTAATAGTCTATTCAGTCAGGCAATCTCGAATACTTCTCACTTGCTTATGAGTTTCAACTTTCAAGGACCAATATAAGTTATGCAACCCCAAAAGAGGCACACCAGAACTTATAAAATTTAACGGAACTGAATTCTGAGGGCTTCCACTTATAGAAGTTAATTCATTTCCAAACTAGCAAGCTTCTAGTTTCAACTTTCATTTAAAATCCTCTAAGGAACTATAAGTCATATTTTACAGCAGAAAAATCATCAACTAGTTAGGCAACACCTGATAACAAAATAGAACTGTTCGTAGATGAGATGCAACCATATATACCCTTATGCAGAAGCAGAACAAAATGACCAAGTACTAAAAACAATCAGGCGAAGGACGATGGTTTTATTGATCTTGGACTCAGCTTGAAAACACTTCACACCCAGAGTTGTTATCCAATTGATCAAAGTATGCCTTTTATCTCACTGTTTCTATCCATCATGTTTTCCAGGATATATTGTGAAGTTGACCCTTGGTAGGACAGTAAGTTTTCTCATGTTTGATGTGATATACATTCCAATTTCCATAGCGTGTTTAGTCTAAAACACCTGTCTAATTTTTGAGTATTTTTTCCCCTATCATTGCCCATGTAGTTCATATTCTGTTCCAACTTACTCCACTGCTTAATTATGAATAGGTGGAGGGATACGACTAAAATTATATGGCATGCAGGCATAATAGCACACCTTTTTTTTGTAATTTTTAGGGAATAGCACACTTTGTTGGACATGATACTTTTCGTCCAAAATTAAATTCTAAAGCTTTGCTCATCCTGGCATTATTAGATATGATACTTCATTTCTTGTTAAATGACTAGCTTCTCACTTTTATGTGAAAGTTTTTTGGAGAAGTTTGTCACTTGAAAAGAAATAGAGGAAGTAGTATACAAGACAAATTTTTAAATGGAGTAAATTATTCACAACTGGTAACACAAAACAAGTTTGAATTTTTAAATTTTTTTAACACTCTCCAAACATGCACTTAGTATAGTATTATGACAAAATTAATCCAGCAACATCAAACACTCCCAAAATATTACAGATAAAACTCCAATAACACCTATCGTGGACCTTTTCAATAGTTCAATTTGAACTGAACACTTCCAATACTATTACCCCAAACAGGAACACCATAGCAATGTCTCATTTGACTGCCATTTATTACTTCTATACACACTAAAGGAGTAGACGGTTGTCTTTTGGGTCAATGGCCTAATGTAACAGTCTTTAACTACTGTAAGGGTAAAGAGTTATTGCCATTATAAATGTAAGGTGGATATTTTTAATCCCTGCATTCTATTTTTATGTTATTTCAGGATATGATAGTGGTGCAAGCAGTTGGAATGCATATCCTCAGTATCTTAGAGATATAGAATTACTGAGAGAGATAGAAGAGAAAAATCAAACAATCAAAACAGTAATAGAATCTTGTTTATCTATTTGTTTGGGATCGTATTTACCTGTGTTTTTGGAAAAAATCAAGTGAACTGGCCACGGAACAAAACTATGTTTAGCCTGACAAACGTAAGTGAATTCATCCGTAGGACATGGCAAAGGTGCAGACGCCACTAAGTCATGAAGAACCTTGACTCGACGAAGATCATTTGTCAAACGAACATTATGTACACGTATAACTTCTGATGGATCTGTTTCCTGAACCTCTCCATTTGCCACAATTTGGATTTCTTTGTTTATTTCAATTGCCAAAGCGCAATCACTCCAACCCTAATCAAATACTTTCGAAGTGTTACGAGTGGAACTTATAATATCAGCATAACAATTCAAAATAAAGCAACAATGAATGCATCTAGTACATGCCTTGGGGAACAGATAATTATTAACGTTGGGTTCATGGCCTTTGTGAGGCACAATATCAAAATTTTTCTCGCGCAGTTGATCATGGTGAGGATGGGATTGCTCGGGCAAAGCAACATGGTATGGCTTAATCACCTCATGAAGTGGCTCTGAATGAACATTTAAATGGACACCCCCCTTGTCTAGGCCACTAAAATTAGAAGACTTAGTACCACGAAACTCATGGCCATCAAAACCACTATTTTGGTCACTATGTTGACTTGAATTGCCACATGAACCACCAAGCCCTCCATTAAAACCACTCAACACGGCACTACTAGAACCTTCGCCACCATTTCCACAAAGTAGGCGAGTGAAGCTATGAAAGGGGCATTTCCAAGCCCTTCAAATTGGGCACCAGTACCTAACCCTTGGCCATTAGAACCACCAAATTGGCCACCATCTAACCCTTGACTAATAAAGCCACCAAAGTGGCCACCAGATGACATCATATAAGACATCATAAGATTTTGGTTGTTTCTCATGTTTTCCATCTCTATTGTCATTCGAACAATTTGTGCTTGCAATTGGTTGGGAGGCGTTGGTTTGTTGAACCCGAAATAATCCTTGTTAGTGATTCCCGAGCTAACACCCCTAACACGACCACCTTGTTCAGGTTTTTCTATAACTTTTGCTAGTATATCATCCCGACCATTAGCCATGACTTCATCTCTTTGTGATTTGGCATCCAATGCTTTCTGACAGCAAACAAAGAAACAACACAAGTAACAATAAATAACAGATTTTTGGGTTGCAAAATAAACAACATCTCTCTCTGTAATCTCTCTACTCTATTTATGTTGTTATCAATTCAGCTGATCTTGAGTTCAGTAAGCTTACTCTAAGTTTTATTTAAGCTTAATGAAATTTTACAAAGGACAACAATATATGACATGGTTTATGGACAAGAATTTTATTTTCATTTCATAGAAAAGGACTACTAATGTAAACTTTAAAGCAAAATATCACAGAACAGAAACCACTACTTCAGTTCTATCTAATTTAGTTCACAAAACAAAGGTTTGCTTACTGCATTAGGAACACAAGGCCTCTGTCCTTCAGGATCACCCATACCTACACTTGTTGCAACTGCTTGATTAACATTTCTCTTACTTATTTATAGTGAACTTACATCATTTTCAGTCTTGGACCGAATTTGCAAATCCTGTACGAACCGCAGGCATAATGTTATGCAAGCATTATGATCAATTGTAATAATCATGTAGTAATTAAAGCATTAGGAACTTACACCCCAATAGCATGTTGCAGCCATGAGCTTCAATTCAACAATCGATAATACTCAGAACCTACAAGCTAATAAATTCACAGATAATAAATTCACAAATAATAAGTTATATCGCACAAGGTATAAGAGCTGATTTTTTCTAGTTTACAGCTTTTTGGTGAGGGAGTTTCACATAATTGAGGTTTATTATTTTGTGAATTAAGTCTTAGTGAAGAGAATTGAACTAGTCAACATTTTATATTTTGATTGTCAAGGAAGGCCATACTCTGTGCTTAGTTCATAAGCAACTATAAAATTGACTTCTCATGTTTGTACTGTTTTTAGATAATACTTCACCCCTAGGGAAGGGGCATACCTTCTAGCAGCTCTAGACTTCTAGGAGTGGCCTGCCCAATGCGTAGGAAGCACACACCTAGCTCTTTATATAGTTGGATACAAGCCTAACATCCAGTGCTTATCAACATCTCTAGTTTTATTGGGCATAATAGCGAGGACTCCACATTTCACATCAGATTTTATTTGTTGTACAAGATTTTGAAGTTCTAAAATCAGTAATTCCAAACCATATTTTCTCTTTGCCACTAAAATATTATACACTAGACCAACCACAACACATTGGAAGACTTTTTTCTTGAACCAACCTACAGGGCATACATCATATTTCTAATGTATGCATTTCAATGCCACTGGCAGGTCTACTTTGCAGGGATACCAGTCCTGACTAAAAGAACCAAGACTGTGAGCTAATTCAACACTACATAAAACAGCATGTATCAAAATTTTGGCACTTAAGAGTTACAAATAAGTATCTTGAAGTATAGACTATAGAGAGATCGTTTTCTATTTTTATATATTAATATTCTGAAAACAAAAGGAGATAGCGATAGATGTCATAGAACGGTGACGAAGATATCCACATCTAATTCTAACAGCTAGTAAATATTTTATACAAGAATTCAGTTTGGATCAATGTAATAGCCACTGAAGCTTTATTAGCCAATAACACAATCCGCTTATGCAGTACTAATTCTACAAGTGATAATCGTGTAGATACTTACAATTACTTCTGTGATTTCCAGATCGGTAGGATTCTTAAACATCATCACTCCATCCTTTTCAGTTGCATGAGCTTTGAGCCAAACTAAATGTCGAGGGACTTGTGTGACATGAATCCCTTTATTCTCAAGTTCTTTTTTATGAAATTATACCATAGCATTTCAAAAACCAATATTAAATAGTCATAAATATCATTCTTAGTTAATCTAATTCAATTCGTCAAGACTTACAATCTCTTCTTCAAAATATATATATCCTCGTCGTCCTCCTCGATAGCTCGTATTCTTTTTCAATGACTTCTCTTGATTTATTTTACTTTGCTCCTTCACATGACATTGCTCTTTCTTTGTTAGTACAAACATTTATTAATTTATAAAAATGGCCAAAATAGTATAATACTACCTGAAACTCGGGACTAGTACAATATTTTGTGAAATTCTCCCAATCATCTTGAGTTATCCAAGGATATTTCCATGGTCTTGTTTGCCTTAACTTTCCAGATGATTTGTACAGCCACACCTTTCTCATTCTAGTCTTGAAAGCTCTCCATCGATTAGAGGCCCTCCTTAAGATCCATGCTTTACGTTTCTCTGGTATTTAAAATCCTTTGTACATATTTACATAATTAGTACAACATATATACATAAGCTCATAGTCAATTAGTTTTCTCGTAGCATTAGTTTAAGTTCAAATTTGTTTACCATGATGAACTCGTACACCTCATTCTTCAATTCCTTTGGAACATCACCTCACTTCCTGTAATTTATGCCTACACGTTCTCGAACCATTACACCAATGTAAGTGGAAAGAGGAGTGCGATTTTCCCCTATTGGTAGTTTATGTATAGGATGCCATAAATATATATTAGTATTTATATATTTATATTTAAACATAATCTAGTTTTAAAATGATTTGACTACTTAAAAAGGTTGACTATTTTAAAGTCAAATAAAGTTATTTTAAGGATTTAAGAAAGTTAAAAACATTTTAATTAAGCATGCTTTGATAAAAGTTTAAATAGTTTATATTGGAAAAGAAGTCTAATGGACTTGAGGAAAAGGAGTCATATTGATGATAAAATTTCTAATTTGTTTATCCTATTCATCATCAATTTTTACTAAGCCCAATCTCCTTTTCCTAAGCCCAAAAGGGGAGATTTATTATAAATACCTCAATACCCAATTATTTTACCCCACACAAAGAATATTTTCTCTCTCCTCTTCACCAAAACACACGCCCAGCATTCTTTTCTCTCTCCCTTCTCACGTTTTTTCGATTTCTTCTTCTTCCAAGTTTTCTTCTTCTTCAAGTAACTTTTCTTCTTCAACAAGAAACTTCACAAAACCTTTAAACTCTCAACTCTTGCGTCCTCGCTACTGCTGATGTGGCAATTACCGGCGCCTTGCATCCTCTTTCTTGGTTGTTTGTTTCTGTAGCATTAGGACATTCGTAAAAAATCAAGAAAAATCGAGAGGGAAAGAGAAAGTCATGGAACAAAGGAGTGAGAATGAAGACGAACTGTCAACGATGTCAGAAGAAGACATGCTAAGGTTTTTAGACTTAGGGAATTTGCCGGAAAGTACTGTCATTAGGAATGCCGAGTCTGATGAACCACCAGAAACATGTCCCCCCAAATGGGTGGGGCTCTATGAGTACCCCTTCAAAATAGGCCTGAGACTTCCCTTCACCCCCCTAGCAAGAGACCTGATGCAAATTTACCAGAACAGCCCTGGGCATATTATGCCCCAAGTCTGGCGGATTCTGAGCGTCATCGACAAGGTGATGACGTGATGGGAAGAAGCCTTCACCCTTCACGACCTACTGTTGTATTATGAAATTAGGGTCCAGGCAAAAAATAGAATAGCCCTACATGCAAAAGCGAGGTTAGAAATTCTAGTTGGGGGAGTTCAGTCGAATGACAGAGGTTGGAAAAACAGATTTGTGTTTGTGAAGAGGTCGTCGTTCGGGGAAGCTGGGATGTCTCTGGTTAGCGGCTGGAATACCGAAGGTGTGTTTATTTTCAATCTTTTTACATTCGTGTCGCGTCGTTAACACTACTCTTACATCGTTTCTACTGCAGGTCTTAACCCTAAACTACTGTCGCATCGCGACGAGTCTCAGAGTCTTTGTGACAAATTTTTGAAAGTACCAGAAGTAGACAGGCAGTTCAGATGAATTCTATTTGCTTCTCAAGACAGTTGTTCATCTATGGCATCTGGTTAGTTTATCTACTCCTTCTGTTTTTGGGTAGGATTTTTACCAGAAAAAATTTCACGTTACTGACTTAAATGCTACTGGACAGATTCATCACAATCGCGCCCTAGGGGAAGTCTGGACAGCCAAGCATTGGCTGAAATACTGCGTACGCGCAAGAGGGAGTCCTCCGCTGACGCTGTGCCCCTGTCGACAACGTCGACAAAGAAGGACACAACGGTCGTCGTCCACTTGGACGATGAGCAAGATGCTGCATCTAAGACGCGCATAAGTGATTTTCTGGCCCCTCCAGACAAGAGTGGGCCTTCTTACACTGCGACCGTCCCTAACGACTTTATGTCGTTGGAGATGTCCATATGGCCTGAGGCTGACAGGTTCCTTTTTTTTCAGCGCTATGGAAAGGATCAAGGGTCACACTCTTCCTCGCATGATGTCGGATGGACTAGGGCACTTATTCCAGGTATAGACATTCACTTTACTTTGAGACACTATGCTATTATAACAATGACTTATGACTGCCAAATGGCACACATTCTCTCTTCTCTATGCAGTCCTCTCAACATCTCCTTATGGCAAAGAGGGAGATCTCACCCCTGCTGAAGGGTCACTTGACCATGAAGCAAAGGATGGAGAAGGCTGGATCGGACGCGAAGTCCAAAGGCACTGAAGCGGAGTCTTAGAAATCTTTGGAGGACATGGAGGTAACCCTAAAGAAAAATGGAGAAGAGCTGGAGGAAATTAGGAAGAAAGCGACCAAGTTGGAAGAATCCTCGCGTCGGGAGATCGAGGCTCTCTAAGCGAGTGTTAACGCACAGAAGAATGAGCTGGACCTTCGTGAGGCCGAAGTGAAGACCAAGGTCAGGGCTAAGCTGATGTACCAGTTCCTGATGAAAAAGATGGCGTCGTGAACGCCACAGAAGGATATCGACCTGTATCTTAAGTATATGGGTTCGATGAAGGATCAGATGGACGAAGAAGACTTGGCTGTGATGGCAGATTCTTCATCAAATGTGGATGAGAACACCCCGTCTTGCGCCGGATTCATTGCGTCGGATGTGCCACCTGACCTTGAGACTGAAAAGGAAGCCCTAGCCATTACTTTGCCAGTTGTAGCGTTAACGGAGAAGGAAGCTGACGAGGCCCCTGTCGCTTAGCTCTTAATCATTCCTAATTATGTCCTTTGTTTCTTGAACTTTAATCAAACCTTGTTTTGGGTCACTTAAGGGAGTGACTATTTGTTTTGCACTTTTTGGGTCACCTACGGGGGTGATCATAACTTTTAACATTTGAACTTTTGGGTCACCCATGGGGGTGACCATTACTTTGATGACTGTGCTTTTGAACCTTAGCAAAGTTAATCTTATGTTTTCACTTTGTGTCTTATGCATGTGTCTCAGTCGTTATTCTGATGTTTTTAGAGGATAGTCAGGCGCTTAGTAAGCCATCTTTGATCGTTCAGACGTAATCGTTTGGACTTATTAACTTAGAATACACATAGGAAATATATAGATACTTATGTGCGTTTGTCAGAAAAATAGATGAAATGTCGCAATCAGTTGTGACTTTGAAATGACTGTGCCCCCCTGCTGTAACGTTAGTTGGGGTAGAGGAAGACCAAAAGACTTTAAATAGTGAGGACCACGATCTCTCGTTTTATTATATAGTAGGATGCTAGTCTACTTGTCGCCTTGTAAAGGTTGTTGTGACGTTATTAGGACGGATGGGAGTAACTTCCTTGAAAGTCAACAACACACAGTGAGAGAACACTAAGGTCGATAAAAATTAGCGACGCAGATACAATAGCAATATCATCTACTTCTTACACAATGATGGGAAAACAAAATACATCACTTAACTTAGAAGAAGTATCGTTTGAGGTGTGTAGCGTTCCAACTACGTGGCACGAAGCTTCTGTCGCGTTGGACCAATTGGTAGGCTCCATTGCCTACTACCTTACTAATTTGGTATGGTTCTTCCCACTTAGGCCCTAGCTTACCAGCGTTAGCTTCTTGTGTGTTCTGAAATACTTTTCTTAGGACCCAATCACCTTCAACGAAGGATCTAGCTTGGACGTTTTTGTTGTAACTCCTTGCAACTATTTGCTGCTGAGCCGCCATGCGTACCAATGCTGCGTTGCGCAACTCTTCAATGGTGTCCAAGTCATTCACGAGCTCATCACAGTTCTGTCGCATCGTCGCTAGACCACATCTCGCAGTCGGGATGTTCACTTCAGAAGGCAGGACAACTTCACACCCATATACTAGTGAGAACGGTGTTTGTCCTGTCGCAGTGCGCGGTGTCGTGCGATTAGCCCATAAGATGGAAGGCAACGCCTCCGCTCATTTACCCTTCTTGGCTGTGAGTCGTTTCTTCAAGGTGTCAATGATCGTCTTATTACTAGACTCTGCCAGCCCGTTGGCTTGCGGATACCTTGGCGTTGACGTTAACTGTAACAGCCTGTTTTCCCGAGCTGCTAGGTAAATACACTTAAGATTCACTAATCACAATCAATGCTTAATAAGCCTCGAATTAAACATTTACTCGCAACGGAAACATAACCTAGAAAACGATCCTGGATTTGTGGGTTATTGGCCCACAAAACAAAATCCTTTATATAAGACTTCAATTACACTGATATCTCGACTAGTATTCCCAAATATTGTATACAACGAAATATAAATATTATCCTAATTGACTATCTAAAATACAAACTCAATCCATAAGCTACGACGACATCTTTATCTTGCTTCACTTCAGAATCCTGAGCTCACAACACCAAACCTGCAAAATATTTTGACTCTGCCACCCACCAAGTGACAGGCCACAGAAATGACAACACATCAGCAAAGCTGAGTACACACTGTGTAATAGAAAATACAAGTTTAGGTGTATTTTGAAAACTAACACATAGTTATAATAACGATAATCACATCAACTTAGTTATTATATTTCACAAAATCAATCGTTTGGCATGAACGCGAGTGGAGAGGGTACCACGCAGTACCAGCTGTCTCCAAACTATTGAGGGTCGTCACCCAGCCTTTTATTGTTATGCTTGCAAGACTTACCCGGACATGTCCTATAACGCCAGGAATTCGCCCCTCCTGGAAGGCAACAACTAGGGACTCTACCCGCCCTAACTCGGGGTGCCTATTCATGCCTCACTTTCATATTTATAAAATAAGATATTTAATGATTCATACTTGAATCCTAATACTCATAACATAACACCATATTCGACCTTATCTGGTCTTAACTCATATCTGAATCATTTCCTCATTATCATACCAAATCATATTTTGAGAAATATAGTATTTTCGAACGATTTCGATAATTGAACAAAATGATACTTTTATAACAATCCAATAGCAATTCACAACTAACTCACAGAGATGTATCTATAATCATGGCCATTACCACAAACGATATATGATATCCAAAATTCAATATAACGCCCTATGGAGCATTTAAATATATTTTGTTGAACCCAAAGGTTACCTCAACTCTATAACAATTATACGAAACCTCCAAGCATCATAACTTGATTTCCCATATCATCTTGAATTATATACGTCTACATAGCCATTCTCCAACAACCATCTCACGATAACATCAATAATCAATAACCAAACTTAAACTAATTCCCAATTCACAAATTATCAACCTTTAACATTCTAATTTCCTTAATCCTTAATTAATATATATAACTTCGATGATATTAGCTACATCGACTTGCATCCCAATTCATAATCATAATTCCAAATTATATAACTAAACAAACTAAACATAACTCCCAACTGTACCTAAATCTAGCACCTAATTGTGCTACCAACAATTATATTGAATATAAAGCTAGCTCGACTCGTAAATAAACCTCAATAAACTGATTTCTATGTTGCACTCAAATCCTTAACCAATATATCAATTCCAACATTATAATTCCTTCATAATTCCGAATGATACTCCATTCCAAAATCATCTCCAATAATCACCTCATAACAATAACAATAATCAACAACCAATCTTAACTATTCTAATTATCTTCTTCTAAGCAACCCATTATGCTAATAAAACTGAATCCCGCAAATAGAAATTAATGAAGTCATTCCCATAACTCATAACTCGACTTCATACATATCAACTCCAACTACAATAATTATAACAGTTTCCCAATTCTAAGATTAGGACTTCCCTCGCATCATCAACAACGACTATCCAATAAGAACGATACAACAACAACAATAGGCAACAGCTTCACAGCAACTCCACCACAACCACAATGACAGAACAACAATAACCCAACAACACTATACAACAACAACAACAACAACAATAGCAACTCCACAACAACTTCACCACAACCACCACAACAACTCAACAACAACAATAACATAACAACTCCACCTTAATCATCATAATTACTCCACAAGTCCATGTACTAAACACATTCCATTAAGAATCATAATCGTAATGACTTAGTGTATAAGTGTTGTTTAGGTCAAATGAAACATCTCTAATGAACCTTAGCATGTTATACTCATGTAATATACTCAATATACACATAATAAAATACACATCATAAGTAAATTCATTTCATAGACATGCTTTACACTAGAAAGAAACAATCACCTAACTATAGGTATGGAAATCTCTAGGGTAAAACCAAACTAAGTGTGTACCTTAACTAAGGATGCTTAAAGCCACGAAATTCCTTAATCCCCTTGGTTAACTACTCCTAAAGCTTCCCCTGAATGTATAAAATGCTAAAGATTAGTTTCAACAAGCTTATAGATATGAAAAACTAAGCTTAAATACAAGAGGTGTAAACTGTTGAACTTACAGCAACTTATGTGATCTTTCAGCAAGGTTTTCTATATGAGTTTAAGGTCTAAAGATTGGAACCAAAGCTTAACTACTTTGTATGGATGTCTAGAAGAGTTATATGTAAAGGAAAATGGGTTTCCAAGAGGAAGAAATAAGAGAAAAGAGACGAAAATCCAGAACAGGCTTTTATAGTCTGTTCTGGCGGTACCCCCAGGGGAGGGAAACCTCTTCTGGGCAAGGTCGGTTTCTTGGAGTTTTTGGTGATTCTTGCTTGAGCAGTTAACCTAAGGTGTTGGCCTTCATGCATAAAAAGTTCTTTGAGAGATCGACACTTAAGTAGCTGCTAAGCAGCTTTCTTTGAGGATAGGTCTGAGCTGTAATTTCAGCTGGCCAGGTTTTACTATGTAAGCAATTTACCTTATTAAGCCACGTAATTCTTGGGATAAATGACCATTTTAACCTTAAGCATCCCATAATGTCATATATCAAGTTTGTTGGTTCTGAGCTCGGATTCAATCCCAAATGGCTCTTTAACTGAAGTTCATCGCTACCCGATAAAACAATCTCCAAACGATTTTCATAATCTTAATGTTTAAGGCTCTCAAGGACTTTCTACTTAATTATTGGTTTCCAAAGCCTTTTTGCCAATAAGAATGATGGTTCTTATCCTCTTTGACCTTTCTTAACCATTAAGAAGATATGCTTATCCACAAGCTTTCTTAACCATTAAGAATGATGATGCTTATCCACAAGCTTTCTTAACCACTAAGATGATGATGCTTATCCAAAGCTTTCTTAACCATTAAAAATGATGATGCTTATCCACAAGCTTTCTTAACCACTAAGAATGATGATACTTATCCACAAGCTTTCTTAACCATTAAGAATGATGATGCTTATCCACAAGCTTTCTTAACCATTAAGAATGATGATGCTTATCCACAAGCTTTCTTAACCATTAAGAATGATATGCTTATCCACAAGCTTTCTTAACCATTAAGAATGATGATGCTTATCCACAAGCTTTCTTAACCATTAAGAATGATGATCTTATCCACTTTTAGCTTTTAAATAAAGGTTCTTAAAAACAGGGCTATTACATACTACCACCCTTAAAATAAGTTTCGTCCTCAAAACTTCAAAACATAAACTCATAGATCAACCTTAAGTGTCCATATATCAAGCACTACAGTCTCCGATAGTCTTTACTAAATTTCTATGAAAAAGTTCTCAATATACCCAACAAATAGATTTCAAATATCCTCAAATTACAACTTTGAATTCCATAATCTTATTCCCAAAGATTTACACAAATCTAGATCTTATTCTTATTCTATAGCTCAAAACTTGAACTCTAATTACCAAAGTAACAGACACACATTCCCAACGATCTTTTACCCCCGCTATGTGGCTAACTAAGCGCACGGTCGCAGGGTTGCTCTGATACCATTTGTAACAGCCCGTTTTCCCGAGCTGCTAGGTAAATACACTTAAGATTCACTAATCACAATCAATGCTTAATAAGCCTCGAATTAAACATTTACTCGCAACGGAAACATAACCTAGAAAACGATCCTGGACTTATGGGTTATTGGCCCACAAAACAAAATCCTTTATATAACACTTCAATTACACTAATATCTCGACTAATATTCCCAAATATTGTATACAACGAAATAATAAAACTATTCCTTAATTGACTATCTAAAATACAAACTCAATCCATAAGCTACGACGACATCTTTATCTTGCTTCACTTCAGAATCCTGAGCTCACAACACCAAACCTGCAACAATATTTGACTCTGCCACCCACCAAGTGACAGGCCACAAAAAGACAACACTATCAGCAAAGCTGAGTACACACTGTGTAATAGAAAATACAAGTTTAGGTGTATTTTGAAAACTAACACATAGTTATAGTAGCAGATAATCACATCAACTTAGTTGATATATTTTCAGAAAATCAGATCGTTCGGCATGAACGCGAGTGGAGAGGGGTACCACGCAAGTACCAGCTGTCTCCAAACTTTGAGGGTCGTCACCCAGCCTTTTATTGTTATGCTTGCAAGACTTACCCGGACATGTCCTATAACGCCAGGAATTCCCCCCTCCTGGAAGGCAACAACTAGGGACTCTACCCGCCCTAACTCGGGGTGCCTATTCATGCCTCACTTTCATATTTATAAAATAAGATATTTAATGATTCATACTTGAATCCTCAATACTCATAACATAACACCATATTCGACCTTATCTGGTCTTAACTCATATCTGAATCATTTCCTCATTATCATACCAAATCATATTTTGAGAAATATAGTATTTTCGAACGATTTCGATAATTGAACAAAATGATACTTTTATAACAATCCAATAGCAATTCACAACTAACTCACAAGATGTATCTATAATCATGGCCATTACCACAAACGATATATGATATCCAAAATTCAATATAACGCCCACGGGAGCATTTAAATATATTTTGCTGAACCCAAAGGTTACCTCAACTCTATAACAATTATACGAAACCTCCAAGCATCATAACTTGATTTCCCATATCATCTTGAATTATATACGTCTACATAGCCATTCTCCAACAACCATCTCACGATAACATCAATAATCAATAACCAAACTTAAACTAATTCCCAATTCACAAATTATCAACCTTTAACATTCTAATTTCCTTAATCCTTAATTAATATCTATAACTTCGATGATATATTAGCTACATCGACTTGCATCCCAATTCATAATCATAATTCCAAATTATATAACTAAACAAACTAAACATAACTCACAACTGTACCTAAATCAAGCACCTAATTGTGCTACCAACAATTATATTGAGAATATAAAGCTAGCTCGACTCGTAAATAAACCTCAATAAACTGATTTCTATGTTGCACTCAAATCCTTAACCAATATATCAATTCCAACATTATAATCTCCTTCATAATTCCGAATGATACTCCATTCCAAAATCATCCTCCAATAATCACCTCATAACAATAACAATAATCAACAACCAATCTTAACTATTCTAATTATCTTCTTCTAACGCAACCATTATGCTAATAAAACTGAATCCCGCAAATAGAAATTAATGAAGTCATTCCCATAACTCATAACTCGACTTCATACATATCAACTCCAACTACAATAATTATAACAGTTTCCCAATTCTAAGATTAGGACTTCCCTCGCATCATCAACAACGACTATCCAATAAGAACGATACAACAACAACAATAGGCAACAGCTTCACAGCAACTCCACCACAACCACAATGACAGAACAACAATAACCCAACAACACTACTACAACAGACAACAACAACAATAGCAACTCCACAACAACTTCACCACAACCACCACAACAACTCAACAACAACAATAACATAACAACTCCACCTTAATCATCATAATTACTCCACAAGTCCATGTACTAAACACATTCCATTAAGAATCATAATCGTAATGACTTAGTGTATAAGTGTTGTTTAGGTCAAATGAAACATCTCTAATGAACCTTAGCATGTTATACTCATGTAATATACTCAATATACACATAATAAAATACACATCATAAGTAAATTCATTTCATAGACATGCTTTACACTAGAAAGAAACAATCACCTAACTATAGGTATGGAAATCTCTAGGGTAAAACCAAACTAAGTGTGTACCTTAACTAAGGATGCTTAAAGCCACGAAATTCCTTAATCCACTTGGTTAACTACTCCTACAGCTTCCCCTAATGTATAAAATGCTAAAGATTAGTTTCAACAAGCTTATAGATATGAAAAACTAAGCTTAAATACAAGGGTGTAAACTGTTGAACTTACAGCAACTTATGTGATCTTTCAGCAAGGTTTTCTATATGAGTTTAAGGTCTAAAGATTGGAACCAAAGCTTGAACTACTTTGTATGGATGTCTAGAAGAGTTATATGTAAGGAAAAATGGGTGTCCAAGAGGAAGAAATAAGAGAAAAGAGACGAAAATCCAGAACAGGTTTTATAGTCTTTCTGGGGTACCCCAGGGAGGGAAACCTCTTCTGGGCAAGGTCGGTTTCTTGGAGTTTTTGGTGATTCTTGCTTGAGGTGTTAGCCTAAGGTGTTGGCTTTCATGCATAAAAAGTTCTTTGAGAGATCGACACTTAAGTAGCTGCTAAGCAGCTTTCTTTGAGGATAGGTCTGAGCTGTAATTTCAGCTGGCCAGGTTTTACTATGTAAGCAATTTACCTTATTAAGCCACGTAATTCTTGGGATAAATGACCATTTTAACCTTAAGACATCCCAAGATGTCATATATCAAGTTGGGTTTGGTTCTGAGCTCAGATTCAATCCCAAATGGCTCTTTAACTGGAAGTTCATCGCTACCCGATAAAACAATCTCCAAACGATTTTCATTATCTTAATGTTTAAGGCTCTCAAGGACTTTCTACTTATCTATTGGTTTCCAAAGCTTATTTCCAATAAGAATGATGGTTCTTATCTCTTGACCTTTCTTAACCATTAAGAATGATGATGCTTATCCACAACTTTCTTAACCATTAAGAATGATGATGCTTATCCACAAGCTTTCTTAACCACTAAGAATGATGATGCTTTTCCAAAGCTTTCTTAACCATTAAGAATGATGATGCTTATCCACAAGCTTTCTTAACCATTAAGAATGATGATGCTTATCCACAAGCTTTCTTAACCATTAAGAATGATGATGCTTATCCACAAGCTTTCTTAACCATTAAGAATGATGATGCTTATCCACAAGCTTTCTTAACCATTAAGAATGATGATGCTTATCCACAAGCTTTCTTAACCATTAAGAATGATGATCTTATCCACTTTTAGCTTTTAAATAAAGGTTCTTAAAAACAGGCTATTACATACTACCACCCTTAAAATAAGTTTCGCCCTCGAAACTTCAAAACATAAACTCATAGATCAACCTTATTTGTCCATATATCAAGCACTACAGTCTCCGATAGTCTTTACTAAATTTATATGAAAAAGTTCTCAATATACCCAACAAATAGATTTCAAATATCCTCAAATTACAACTTTGAATTCCATAATCTTATTCCAATAGATTTACACAAATCTAGACTCTTATTCTTATTCTATAGCTCAAAACTTGAACTCTAATTACCAAAGTAACAGACACACATTCCCAACGATCTTTTACCCCCGCTATGTGGCTAACTAAGCGCACGGTCGCAGGGTTGCTCTGATACCATTTGTAACAGCCCGTTTTCCCAAGCTGCTAGGTAAATACACTTAAGATTCACTAATCACAATCAATGCTTAATAAGCCTCGAATTAAACATTTACTCGCAACGGAAACATAACCTAGAAAACAAAATCCTTTATATAAGACTTCAATTACACTGATATCTCGACTAATATTACCAAATATTGTATACAACGAAATATATATATCTAATCTCAAATACACTATCTAAGATACAAACTCAATCCATAAGATACGACGACATCTTTATCTTGCTTCACTTCAGAATCCAGAGCTCACAACACCAAACTTGCAACAATATTTCACTCTGCCACCCACCAAGTGACAGGCCACAGAAATGACAACACTATCAGCAAAGCTGAGTACACACTGCATAATAGAAAATACAAGTTTAGGTGTATTTTGAAAACTAACACAGAGTTATAATAACTGATAATCACATTCGACTCAGTTATTATAGTTTCACAAAATCAAATCGTTTGGCATGAACGCGAGTGGAGAGGGGTACCACGCAGTACCAGCTGTCTACAAACTATTGAGGGTCGTCACCCAGCCTTTTATTGTTATGCTTGCATGACTTACCCGGACATGTCCTATAACGCCAGGAATTCACCCCTCCTGGAAGGCAACAACTAGGGACTCTACCCGCCCTAGCTCGGGGTGCCTATTCATGCCTCACTTTCATATTTATAAAATAAGATATATAATGATTCATACTTGAATCCTTAATACTCATAACATAACACCATATTCGACCTTATCTGGTCTTAACTCATATCTGAATCATTTCCTCATTATCATACCAAATCATATTTTGAGAAATATAGTATTTTCGAACGATTTCGATAATTGAACAAAGTGATACTTTTATAACAATCCAATAGCAATTCACAACTAACTCACAAAGATGTATCTATAATCATGGCCATTACCACAAACGATATATGATATCCAAAATTCAATATAGCGCCCACAGGAGCATTTAAATATATTTTGCTGAACCGAAAGGTTACCTCAACTCTATAACAATTATACGAAACCTCCAAGCATCATAACTTGATTTCCCATATCATCTTGAATTATATACGTCTACATAGCCATTCTCCAACAACCATCTCACGATAACATCAATAATCAATAACCAAACTTAAACTAATTCCCAATTCACAAATTATAACCTTTAACATTTATTTTCCTTAATCCTTAATTAATATCTATAACTTCGATGATATTAGCTACATCGACTTGCATCCCAATTCATAATCATAATTCCAAATTATATAACTAAACAAACTAAACATAACTCACAACTGTACCTAAATCAAGCACCTAATTGTGCTACCATCAATTATATTGAGAATATAAAGCTAGCTCGACTCGTAAATAAACCTCAATAAACTAATTTCTATGTTGCACTCAAATCCTTAACCAATTTATCAATTCCAACATTATAATCTCCTTCATAATTCCGAATGATACTCCATTCCAAAATCATCCTCCAATAATCACCTCATAACAATAACAATAATCAACAACCAATCTTAACTATTCTAATTATCTTCTTCTAACGCAACCATTATGCTAATAAAACTGAATCCCGCAAATAGAAATTAATGAAGTCATTCCCATAACTCATAACTCGACTTCATACATATCAACTCCAACTACAATAATTATAATAGTTTCCCAATTCTAAGATTAGGACTTCCCTCGCATCATTAACAATGACTATCCAATAAGAACGATACAACTACAACAATAGGCAACAGCTTCACAGCAACTCCACCACAACCACAATGACAGAACAACAATAACCCAACAACACTACTACAACAGAGCAACAACAACAATAGCAACTCCACAACAACTTCACCACAACCACCACAACAACTCAACAACAACAATAATATAACAACTCCACCTTAATCTCATAATTACTCCACAAGTCCATGTACTAAACACATTCCATTAAGAATCATAATCGTAATGACTTAGTGTATAAGTGTTGTTTAGGTCAAATGAAACATCTCTAATGAACCTTAGCATGTTATACTCATGTAATATACTCAATATACACATAATAAAATACACATCATAAGTTAAGTCATTTCATAGACATGCTTTACACTAGAAAGAAACAATCACCTAACTATAGGTATGGAAATCTCTAGGGTAAAACCAAACTAAGTTTGTACCTTAACTAAGGATGCTTAAAGCCACGAAACTCCTTAATCCAATTGTTTAACTACTCCTAAAGCTTCCCCTGAATGTATAAAATGCTAAAGATTAGTTTCAACAAGGTTATAGATATGAAAAACTAAGCTTAAATACAAGGGGTGTAAACTGTTGAACTTACAGCAACTTATGTGATCTTTCAGCAAGGTTTTCTATATGAGTTTAAGGTCTAAAGATTGGAACCAAAGCTTGAACTACTTTGTATGGATGTCTAGAAGAGTTATATGTAAGGAAAAATGGGTGTCCAAGAGGAAGAAATAAGAGAAAAGAGATGAAAATCCATAACAGGCTTTTATAGTCTGTTCTGGCGGTACCCCCAGGGGAGGGAAACCTCTTCTGGGCAAGGTCGGTTTCTTGAAGTTTTTAGGTGATTCTTGCTTGAGGTGTTAGCCTAAGGTGTTGGCTTTCATGCATAAAAATTTATTTTAGAGATCGACACTTAAGTAGCTGCTAAGCAGCTTTCTTTGAGGATAGGTTTGAGCTGTAATTTAAGCTGGCCAGGTTTTACTATGTAAGCAATTTACATTATTAAGCCACGTAATTCTTGGGCATAAATGACCATTTTCACCTTAAGCCATCCCAATAATGTCATATATCAAGTTTGGTTGGGTTCTGAGCTCGGATTCAATCCCAAATGGCTCTTTAACTGGAAGTTCATCGCTACCCGATAAAACAATCTCCAAACGATTTTCATAATCTTAATGTTTAAGGCTCTCAAGGACTTTCTCACTTATCTATTGGTTTCGAAAGCCTTATTTGCCAATAAGAATGATGGTTCTTATCCTATTTGACCTTTCTTTACCATTAAGAATGATGATGCTTATCCACAAGCTTTCTTAACCATTAAGAATGATGATGCTTATCCACAAGCTTTCTTAACCACTAAGAATGATGATGCTTATCCATAAGCTTTCTTAACCATTAAGAATGATGATGCTTATCCACAAGCTTTCTTAACCATTAAGAATGATGATACTTATCCACAAGCTTTCTTAACCATTAAGAATGATGATGCTTATCCACAAGCTTTCTTAATCATTAAGAATAATGATGCTTATCCACAATGTTATGTTCCACTCGTCACATAAAAGTTTTGTCTCGTTGCTAATAAACTACGACCCATTGTCACATATTATTTCGGACGGGACACCAAACCTGCAGATAATGTTAGTATATATAAAAGAAATTACTTCGTTGTCACGTACCTGTTGGAAAGAACCTGCTTCTATCCACTTTTAAAAGTAATCGGTTAGTGCCAACATAAAGACCTTCTGGCCTGGGCCTGGAGGTAACTTGCCAACTATGTCCATGCTCCATTTCATGAAAGGCCAAGGTGTTAAAGTAGGGTGCAAAATTTCGCAAGGTTTATGCGTCATACCTGCGTGTCGTTGACAACTATCGCACATAGCCACATACCTTATCGCGTCTTTCTTCATTGAGGGCCAATAGTATCCCATGCGCAACGCTCTATTAGACAAACTACGCCCTCTTGAGTGATTTCCACATGTCCTTTCATGCATGTCCTCCAAGACTTGTTCCCACTGATCTTTTTCCAAACAACGCAGATAGGGACCCTGCAGCAGATTTCTTGAATAGTACTCCTTGGATGAGCATGTAGGTAGACGCTTTGAACCGAATCTTGCGCGCCTCTGCCTTGTTTGCTAGAAGCACGTCGTTAGCAAGATAATCATAAAGCGGTTTTGTCCAACTGACACTTACCTCCTCAACGTCAGGGTCACTCGTAGCCACGTGGTTACCGATACTACCAACGACCTTTTGTGTGTCTTGAGGTTGTTCGGTCGTTGCTGCGATGGTGTCTTCAACATTCTTAGCGACTGCGGAATTTGCCAGATGAACTATAGGGACAGAAGTAAACGAAATGTCCCTTAAATAGGATCCGAGATTGGCCAACGCATCCGCCTGCGCATTCTGGTCCCTTGGTATCTGCAAAATGTCAAACGGGTCAAACACTTTACTCTTACGCTGAGCTATTTCTAAGTACATGGCCATTTTAAAGTATTTTGCCGCGAATTTGCCTTTAATTTGGCTAACTATCAGTAATGAGTCGCTGAAGACTTTTAACGCTTTAGCTCCCATATCTTCTGCTAACGTCATTCCTGCTATGAGCGCTTCGTACTCGGCTTCGTTGTTCGTCGCTCTAAATTCACAGCAAAGGCCTTGTACTACCTTGCCCCCTTGTGGCGACTTTAGCACAATACCAAGATCTACACCACGAAAATTGGAAGACCCATCAACAAACAATACATAAGGTTCATCATTTACTTGGTTAATTTTTGCGACTTCATCGTCTGCAAGCTTTTCTAATTCTGGGGTAAAGTCTGCCACAAAATCTGCCAAAGCTTGTGACTTAATAGCTGTTCTCGGACGGAACTAGATGTCGTACGCACTGAGTGCTATCGCCCACTTACTCATGTGTCCTGTTAATTCGGGGTGTCACAAGACAGACTTGACAGGATACTTAGTCAGAACGATAATGGTCTGCGCCTCAAAGTAGTGCCTAAGTTTTTTAACAGCTACAACTATGGCTAAAATGAGTTTTTCCAATGAGGAATACCTGGTCTCCGCATCTAACAGAGACTTACTGACGTAATAGATTGGGAGCTGCTGACTTTCTGCTTCTCGTGTCAGGACGGCACTGACGGACACATTACTCACCGCAAGATAAAGTTGCAGCGTCTCTCCGTCACTTGGCTTAGATAACAACGGTGGTGACGCCAAGTATCTCTTGAGTTCTTGCAGCGCGTCTTCGTGTTGTTGCGACCAGTCAAAGCCCTTATTCTTCCTCAGGACGTCATAGAATAGATGACATTTTTTGGACGATCTGGAGATAAAACGGTTCAGTGCGGCTACACGACCGATCAATTTATGCACCTCTTTGAGGTTCCTCGGAGATTGGATGTTGATAAGAGCTTTTATTTGGTCCGGGCTAGCTTCAATCCCTCGTTGCGTAACAACATATCCTAGGAACTTTCCTGCAGACACTCCAAATGTACATTTAGTGGGATTTAATTTCATGCATACCTTGCAGGACGTCGAAAGCCTCCGACAAGTGTTGGACGTGATCGCCTGCTTGCTTGGATTTGACGAGCATATCTCTATATATACTTCCATGGTGTCGCCCAATTGGTCTTTGAACATTTGGTTTACCAATCGTTGATAGGTGGCACCTGCATTTTTCAAACCAAAAGCCATAACCTTATAACAATATATACCTTTGTCAGTGACGAACGCGATTTTTTCTTGATCGTCCGGGTGCATCGATATTTGGTTGTATCCAGAGTATGCGTCCATGAACGTCAAGAGCTTGTGGCCTGCCGTCGCGTCGACCATTGCGTCTATATGAGGGAGAGGGAACAGATCCTTGGGACACGCTTTATTCAAGTCCGTGAAGTCGATGCAGACTCTCTATTTTTTCGTTCTTCTTGCTCACGACCACGACGTTTGCTAGCCAATCTGGATATTTTACCTCGCGAATTTTCCAGTGTCGATCAGCTTTTGACCTCGTCATTGATGATTTGATTCCTTTAGGTGCGAATTTGCGTCTTTTTTGCTTTACAGGCTTGTGCTCGGGGTCCACGTTGAGTTTATGTGTTATGACATCGGGACTGATTCCTGTCATATCCTCATGGGACCAACAAACAATCTTGATTAGTTTTTAGAAAATTGACTAACTGACCTCGTATTTCTTGCGACAACGTCGTTCGGATTCGAACGGCACGATCGGGGATGGACGGATCGAGCATCACTTCATCCACGTCCTGCTCACTGGGCGCGTCGGGTGCTGATCCATCCTTTAATTGCTAGATGGCCGCTTTCGGTGGCATGAGCGACGAGATGTAGCATTCTCTTGCGGATTTCTACTCGCCCTTTATTTCTTGCACCCCCCACTTTGTTGGGAATTTCAGCGTCTGATGATAAGTCGACGGGACGGACTTCATCTTAGGTATCCACGGGGTGCCAAGGATGATGTTGTATGCCGACGGGCAGTCCACGACGTTGAATCTGGTTGGCAAGTTGACACCTTTGGCTAACGTTGGCAACGTGATCTCTCCGAAAGTGTGTTGGGCTTCTCCACTGAATCCAACTAAAACAGTAGATTTTTTAGTAATATCTTTATCACACAATCCCATACCTTCGAGGACACTTTTGAATATGATATTGGCTGAGCTGCCCCCATCGACTAGCACTCGCTTCAACAAGCAATTACTGACTGCAAGGATATGACTAGTCCATCATGATGTTCTACGTCGCAGACGTCGTCGTCATCAAAGGTTATTGCCATCGCTTCCAGCTTGCGTTCTTCTGCTGACCTACAAGATTTAAAAACGGCGGACGAGGGGGTGCCCTCTCTTGCTAGCCTTTTGGCTGCGGAGCACGTTAGTCCACATACATCAGACCCACCATAAATAACATTAATTACCTTTACATAAGTGGGGTACACAGGAGGGATGGACCGCGCAGGATTCTTCTCGAAGGATGCTTTTCCTTTGTCGCTTAAGAGGTCTTTGAGATGCCCTTTATTAAGCATGAACGCGACCTCACGTCGCAATGCACTGCACTCCTTAGTCTTATGGCCATGATCATGATGAAACTCGCACCACCTTGTCTGATCTTTTTGCGCCTCCGGTCGGTCACTCTTCTATGGCCAACGGACGGCAGCTCCGATTTTGGTCAAGGCATTTACGACGCCTACGACATCGACGGAGAATCCATAGGAGTCTAGATCTGGGAAGGTTGACGACTCCGTCCTTGCGTCATTACCTGCATTTTCGACGACGTCAGTAACATTGTTTACCTGATTTGAGCGACCATACGGGTGGTTTCGCCAATTATTCTTTTTGGGGACAAAAGCCTTTCGGTCGCTGGTGGTTTCCGGTTCACGACGCGTTGATATGGTGTTGAGTATGGCATCGTCTTCTTCCAGTCTCATTTGGGCCAACGCTCGTGACTTGACTTCCTCGAACGTTTGGCACGGGTACTTCGTCAGACGGTTGTATAGTTTTGATCGCAGAATTAGTCCTTTCCTGAAACATTGAATAACAGTCTTAGTGTCAAGATCTTTAATGCTAATCATTTCTTTATTAAAGCGATTATAATAATCGCGGACAGATTCTTTAGGTCCTTGGACGACGCCATATAGATCGCTCGTCTGCTTCTCCAGGCTACGACTGCCTTCAAACTTCTCATAGAACTTGTTGTCTAGGGTGGAAAAATTGCCGATGCTTCCTGGCTTGAGGGATCCAAGCCATTTGAGAGCGGGGCTGGTCAGCGTGGCTTCAAAGGACTTGCACATACAGGCTTCTACCAAATGCCAAGGAATTGACGCTTGCCACATCCGCTGCTTGTACTGGGCGACATGCTCGCCTGTATCAGTCGTACCGTCGTAATTAGCAGCGAGGGTAGGCAAGTTGAGCTTTTTGGGGAGCACAGCTTTCACGATCTTTTCTATGAACGTCGATTCCGCATAACCGTCCGGATGCTCCACGATGCTTGGCGTGGGGGCCCCAAGGAGTTACGACATGAGCTTCATTAAGCGCCTATTCTGCTTTTCGATTTGGACCATGCACTTTGCCATAAGATTTGCTTCTCCTTCGCTTTGATTGTTCTCTTCATTATTCAATGGCTCTTCGCCCTCAGGATCTTCGTCATTTTTAGGCTCTTATTCGTCTGACTTAGAGAAGTCCCTCATGTAGGGGATGTCGTTCAAATTAGCGCGACGTCGGACCTTCGAAGCTCTGGATGATGCTAACTCCTCTTGCAATTTCTGGATTCTTTCCTGCGATGTCGTGAAGTCGGTAGCTAGCCGCTAATTAGCTTGCTTCATTTCGAGCATTTCTGCTCTCATTTGTTCATATTGACTCTGCATTTCCTCGAGGTTAGGTGTTTCTCCCATTTGATGGATTTTGAACAGTAGGTTGTCTGGTTACGCCCCACGGTGGGCAGTCAAATTTTGACAGGCTAAAGTCGTATCACCTTATCAAAAGTAATCCTAAAGTCCTTTAACAAATAGTAGTCAGGGAAGTAGGGTCGAATCCACAGAGAAACAGTGTTCTTTTCCTAATTGTCAGTCAAATCTAGAGTATAAGAACGAGTGTTTGTGAGAATTATTATACTAAACTAGACTATAACTATCAAGAATTATCAATAATAAGAAGTCTAGGGCATAGGTTCACCAATGATCAATATTTCGGGATAAACACAAAAATCAACAATTAATAATGCAGTTAAATAGGTTATTCGCTCTCTCAAGTCTAAATCAACATAGAACGTATTAACAGGCTCTCGCAATTTATTAATACCAACTCTACCTATTGAAACTAGCCTT
Organism: Beta vulgaris subsp. vulgaris; assembly: GCF_026745355.1. Lineage (NCBI taxonomy): Eukaryota > Viridiplantae > Streptophyta > Magnoliopsida > Caryophyllales > Amaranthaceae > Beta > Beta vulgaris. The sequence continues at coordinate 34,554,560 of NC_079204.1, forward strand.
AATATCAAGTTTATACCTCTCGGCGCATAACCTAATATTGCAACACTATAACAATCAAATCTGGCCAAATTGGATTGAATAGACATAAAAACATTCAATAGGAATCAACATGCATCAATAAAAATCAATACTTTAATAAACATCCCTTCCTAATTGATCATGGATCCCCCTAAACCCTAGAAATAGACTACTCAATCATAATTGGGGAAACATATTCATAATTAAATAAGCAAACATGAATTAATAATAAAGGATTGAATAGGAATAAGAAGAGAAAAGAAATAATACCAATTGTAGAACCAATCTTGCAAAAATCAAAGCTTCTATTGAAAATTCAATGTAATTGGGGAAAAAGCAAAACTAGGGTTCTTCACTAATTGAGAGAAAAGAGCGTTCTAATCTTTAATGAATTAATGATGGAAAAAAAAAATAGAAAATAAGATAGGAAATAATAATATTCCCTTGAGTCTTTACCTTTCTATTTCCTAAAACAACTAGAAAAAATAGAGTCTAATTCGTCAAAAGATAAAGCCTTATTCGACTAAAACACGGAATAACCCGCGGCGCGGGTTTTCGGCTGCAAAACAGCGTCAACTTGAAAGACCATATCTCGCAAACTAAAGTCGTATGGGCGTGAATATACCGTTGGAAAGCTCTTCAAGTCTAGTTTCCAACCCCACTGGAATCACTAAATTCCGATCTCTGGATAATGAGTTATGATCAAAAGAGTGCACATGACTCAATTTCCATACTTCTTTTAATATGTTTCCGCTATGTTTGGTTGCAATCGACTCGAAGATGCCCTTTGGACTTCTCATTTGACTTAGCTCCTTCCTAGATGCTTCTCATGCTTAAGCTTGTCCAATAATACTCCAATTGTGTTCTCAATACCTGAAAACTATCAAAAACACCGAAAACAACACAAGAGTAATATCTTCTCAACTTAAGTAACTATATGCAATTATTGGCTAAGAATGCAACTAAATGATCCTAAAATGCAACCTAAATGCATCATGAACTACCTATATTAATATGACTCATCAAACTCCCCCAATTGTCCTCAAGCAATCAAACAATAGACACGGGAAGAAAATGATAACCTACAATATGGGACCAAAACAGGGTCAAGCACACAATCCAAAACACGAGAGATATCAATCTACATGAACCAAGCATCGAGTATCTGAAACAAAGCCGCATAGCACGTCATGTGACCAATCAACTCAAAATCTTACCACAAACCCTTTCCCCCAAGCTGGACTTAACAAAATTGACAGACCTCACTATAGATAACTAATACCTCTTGTGTTTAGGGCGAAAATCAATGACACTCAACGATCTCAACCTATATATATCAACTCAGAAGAAGCAATACTCTTTAACTTTGACCTTTTGACTCACTTCAACACGAAAAATGCAACACACAAAGATCAAGAGGACTTTCAAGGGTTAACTAGGGTTAAGGGTATGGATCATATTTTGGGAAATGTGGTGGAAAACCAAGAAGGGGAGCAAATATCAATGTAAAACGGCCAACAAGGTCATTCACAACTTCATATAACACCATCATTACCAAAATATCGCCACAATATCTTTCATGCATAGTAACCCATATATAACCTTTTCACTTTTCTTTCAAAATATGTTCACTTTCTTTGTTCTTTCATTTCTTTTTCTTCATTCTTTTTTATATTGCCAAAATCTCTTTGAACCACATTCGAATTCGATGATAAAGCTCATTAATAACACTTTCCTTCAACAAAACCACGCATTAACTACATCCATGTAATACAGTATGACCAAAACTAACAATAATCAAATGAGGTTAAGGGTTGTAATATGGGTGAAAGTAGCAAGCAAGGTCAGAAAGCTCAGCGGGGCTAGAGACGGGAAATATGTAACAAGTAGAACTCTGGAGCTAAAATCATGAAATGAACGCCTTAATCATATCAAATAGTGTACACAATCAAGTATCAAGCAGTACCAGGTCAAAATCAAGATCAATACATCAACTGAGGAACTAATCACTCATGAAAGAACATAACTAACACAGATTCATCAGTTAATTAGGCACAGAAGCTCACATGGGTCAATTTTGTCTGCACAGTAAAGTTAAAGCCAGCCAGAGAGATCAAACAGTCTTACCAAGCCAATCAATCGTATCACAATTATGCTATGAAGAATCATGAAACCACTGTACAACAAAGCTGAAGAGCTGTAGTAGAGATATCCACAAAGTTCTCGAAGGTGTGCCAACAATAGTCCCATAGATGAAAACTATAGAATGAAATGAGCTAGCTAAAACAACTATGATGCAACTAAGAAAGCAGTACATTTTTTTTGGTTACACGTAAAATCCTATTCCTAATGAACAGGCAAAAGCGTGTAACAACTACAAAGCAATAAAAACTACACTAGAAAGCAATAAAGGATAGAATATCCCTCCCCCAAGCTAAATACAGCACATGTCTCACTGGTTAAAAAGTAAGGAAAAAAAAAAAAGCTCACGCAACGGGAGCTTCGTCCATCGAGGATGGCTCAGGAGTAGTGCGACGACTAGAAGCGATGAGGCGAAGCGTCTAGCGGCCGACGTAGATCACGGACCTCGGCAGAAGGCCCACATGCGCTCAACAGTCTCGAGGCGAGATAACATCATCGTCTGAAATAATGCAAAAGAACTCATGAAGCGACTGAAGCGGGCTTCCATGGTCTCAGGAGACACAGTAGTGCTGGACGAGGGGTCCTCGGAGACTAGAGGTGCGGGTGCTGCGAGTGTGGGAGAGACGACAGCTGCTGGGGCTGATAATGCAACACACTGAGGGCACGGGAATGTCCCCTGAACTTTCTCGCCTACCTCTATAGTTTCAGAGATTGCACGGGGATCCCATAACCAAATACTAGAATCCTGAGGATGAGCACTAGGGAGAATATCATAGATGATTCGCTTTTCTGTGGAATGACAAGGCTTAACGAACCATATATACCTGTTCTTAGCGTGGTGGACGAGCCATCCATAACGATCCATAGAGGTGGTGTTAAGGAGGTTGGTGGAGGCAGAAGTCACTTTTGAGGCTAAATCGATGCCTCTATCCAGAGCAAACAAAGAAACAAACCCACCCATGGAGATATCACCTTTTTTAACATCCCGCTCCCAAAGAAATCCACCCATAAGGAATTTTGCAAAGTTCACTTTTCCGTGCACAATCGCGGGAGACATAGAAAGAAACCACAGAAGTTCAAATCTTGTAGAGTTACTTGCCCTGATTCCGATTTTGGGACGGAAAAGTTGAAGTATAAAGCGTGAAGCAGGCGGAGAGCAGGACAACCAATAGATGAGGACTTGCTAGAACCCGATGCCCAATCAGAACGCCCAGTAATCTTCTTCCAAAAGGAGATGGGATCAAAATTATCACAACTTGAGCCATCTTGTAATTTCATGAAGGTAGATGGACCGACATGCCCCCCTGTAGGCCAACCAAACAGAATATTTATCTCATCCTAAGACATGATATGCTCGGTACCCTCAAGGGTGAATACTACATCACCTTTCGACGTTCCCACTGCAAGGGAATCCAGAAATTCAACTACGAGCTCAGGACAAATCCGCTCGTTCAATCGGAATACTCGACCCCAATGATGTGTCTGCTCAATGTACTCAAAAGCCCAATCAAAACCTATCTTAGTCACGGCATTCAGAGAGAAATAGAGGGTGGGGGCGATGGTGCGCTTTTGGAGTGTAGCAAGGCGCATTTGGGAAGTGGAGGGTGAGAGGGAGGGTGAAGGTGGAGGGGGTTGAGGGGTTGAAGTGGATGTAGTGGCTTTGGAAGTGGTGGATTTAGAAGTGGTGGCTTTAGGTGCTTTGGATTTTGAAGTTGTGGAAGTCTTTGAAGGTGGTTTGGAGGGGTTTTTTTTTTGTATTTTTCGTGAGTGCTCATTGGGATTGTAGATGGGTTTAGGCTTAGACAAGACCCTCGCGGATGATCTCATGACGCTTTTGAGCACACAACCAAGAACAATCACCACAAAACAATCACAACAACTTCACAAGAATCACCACACAACCAATGTAATACCCATCAATCTAATCTCAACTAAATGTCGCCACCAAGGGACCCAAAATACTGTCAATTGCAATTAGAAATTCAACACGATTGAAACACCAATCAAGATTGATCAACAATAAACAACTTGAATAGCAACCAAGTATCAATAATGAGTAGTAGGCACAAACAATAAGTGTTCAGAATTCGGAATGAAAGTGAACAAATCGAAAACATACTACCACGTGAAGTACACGATTGATTGATGTAGGGGACTTGATTGAGGAAATCCAAGTATGTGTCCAAGAGTCCCAATTGAAATTGCAAAGCACATTCAAGAAGAAACCCCAATTCAATGAGAAAGGTTAGGGTTTGAAGATTATGTGAATGGAAAAAGGGGGGAGGTGGCTTTGTGGGGGGAAGGTAGAGTCGCTTCGCCGGCGGTCGTCGGGGATGGTCGTTGTGCCGGCGATCGTCGGTAGATGAGGGAGGGTGAGGGCGAGGGTGCGTGGTCGGGATGGGCGAGAGGGGTGCGTGAGAGTTTTGAGGGTCGAGAAGGGTGCGTCGCTGCACCGGCGGGTCGGGGGTGGTCGGACTCTCGCCGGTCGTCGGTAGAGGAGGCTGGTGAGAGAGGTCGAGAGGGGTGGGGAGAGTGTTTGAGGGTGGGGATTGTTTTTTTTTTGTTTTGGTGTTGTTCGGCTGGTGTTAGTGCAGCTCGAAAACCTGCGGGAGCAGGCTCGACCCCGCGGGCGGACAAAAGATTGGTGATGTGGGGGAAATTTTGGTTGCGGGCGCGGGATATGGAGTGGGGGCGCGGGGAGCTGTGAGAGGCGAGAGGACCCCGCGGGCGCAGGCTCGACCCCGCGGGCTGGCAGAAGGTTGTGTGATAGGGGTCGTGGCTGCCCGCGGGGGCGGACTATACCCCGCGGGCTGGAGGAAAATGGGTGAGAGTGGTGCCGAATTCCCGCGGGCGCGGGCTAAATCCCGCGGGTGAGCAGTAATTGTCAATGTAAAGCATGTAAATCCCGCGGGTGCATGTTTGAGCTCGTGCTTTCACCTAGGGTCAAAATTAGCACACCAAAACCACTAAACAACACTTGTTAGCATGGTTAGTCTAATAAAAAAAAAAATGAAGATGAATTCAAAACTAAAAGAAAACTACGAAAGAAACTAACTAAACTAAAAATTAATAAAACGAATTCAAGTGAATTCAAAAACACACAAAATAAAAATAAATTGAATTCAAGTAATTCAATATGCAAATTTTTGTTCTTTTCTTTTGTTTAGAAAATGAAGAGTAAAAGGAAAAAGAAGAGTTAGAGATTCGGGTTGCCTCCCGAATAGCGCTGGTTTATGCAGGTCCCGCACGACCGTTTACCTCTTTTCAATGACTAGTAGAGGTAGGTGTTTGGAGGTAGAGTACCTCAACTAGACCCACAGGAGCGCCTTCATAGTACAACTTCAGACGTTGACCATTCACCTTGAAACTTTCACCTTTTTCGTTCATAATTCTCGACAGAACCGAACATGTTCACTCTGGTAACTGTGAAAGGGCCTGACCATCTAGACTTTAACTTTCCAGGAAAGATTTTTAGCCTAGAGTTATAGAGTAAAACCTTATCTCCAATCGTGAACTCCCGAGGGAGGATCTTTTTGTCATGCCACTTCTTGGTTTTCTCCTTGTATACTCGTGCACTATCATACGCTAGCAACCGAAACTCATCAAGCTCATTGAGTTGTAGAAGACGTTTCTCCCCTGCAAGCTTTTGATCCATATTAAGCTCCTTGATCGCCCAAAAAGCTTTATATTCTAATTCAACGGGGAGGTGGCACGCTTTCCATACACAAGCCTATACGGTGAAGTACCAATGGTGTCTTGAATGCAGTTTGTAAGCCCAGAGTGTGTCATCTAATTTCGTGCTCCAATCCTTCCTAGACCTTGCAACTACCTTCTCAAGAATGGACTTAATTTCGCGGTTTGAAACCTCTACTTGCCCACTTGTTTGAGGATGGTATGCTAATCCAGTACGATGGTAGACTCCATATTTCTTCAAAAGGGTGTCTAAATGTCGTTCATGAAAATGGGAGCCTCCATCACTAATCACAGCTCGTGGGACCCCAAACCTTGAAATATGATCTTCTTGAACAAAGCTATGACTACCTTAGAATCATTAGTAGGAGATGCCACGGCTTCAACCCACTTAGAGACATAATCCACAGCAACCAATATGTAGCAATTTCCATTGGAGGAGGGGAACGGTCCCATAAAGTCAATACCCCAAACATCGAAGATTTCAACTTCTAGAATACCGGTTTGGGGCATCTCATGCCTTCTCGAAATATTGCCGGTCCTCTGGCAAGCGTCACATGACATGATGAAAGACTGTGCATCCTTGAACATTGTCGGCCAAAAGAAACCCGACTCATGGAGCTTTGCAACAGTCCTGGAAGGGCCATGATGCCCTCCATAGGTGAGTTATGGCAACGATTCAGGACTCCATTGACCTCCCATTCAGGTACACATTTTCGAAAAAGACCATCTGAACATTCACGAAACAAGTGAGGATCATCCCAAAAGTAGAATTTAACATCATGGAGGAACCTTTTCTTCTGTTGGTAGGACATATCAGGAGGTACTACACCGCCTACCAAGTAATTGGCGTAGTCGGCAAACCAAGGATTTGTGCTGTGACTGCATATAAATGATCGTCAGGAAAAGAATCATCTATAGGAGTTGAGTTCATACCATCTTCATGCCTGATCCTTGACAGGTGGTCTGCAACTACGTTCTCTGCGCCCTTCTTATCACGAATTTCTATGTCGAACTCTTGGAGTAAGAGAATCCATCGAATGAGCCTAGGCTTAGCTTCCTTCTTAGAGAGAAGGTACTTCAAAGCAGCATGATCAGTGTAGATAATAACTTTAGAGCCAATCAGATAAGATCTGAACTTCTCTAAAGCATAGACAATAGCCAAAAGCTCCTTTTCTGTAGTAGCATAGTTGACTTGAGCCTCGTCCAATGTCTTGCTAGCGTAGTAGATTGCATGCAAGACCTTATCTTTTATTGACCAAGTACGCTCCAACCGCATAATCACTGGCGTCACACATTATCTCGAAAGGGAGTTCCCAATCGGGAGAGCGGATAATAGGTGCAGTTATTAAAGCTTGCTTGATCCTGTCAAAAGACTCAAGACACTCATCAGTAAAAACAAATGGAGCATCCTTAAGAAGGAGTTGGGTCAGTGGTTTAGCAATTTTCGAAAAATCCTTGATAAAACGGCGATAAAATCCCGCATGACCAAGGAAGCTTCGTACCCCTTTAACATTAGCTGGTGGGGGTAATTGCTCAATCACTTGGACCTTAGCTCGATCAACTTGGATGCCCCTATCAGAAACAATATGGCCTAAGACAACTCCTTCAGTCACCATGAAATGACACTTTTCCCAGTTTAAGACCAAATGACACTCTTCACATCTTTTCAGGACTTTAGTGAGATTAACTAAGCATGTATCGAACGTGAACCATACACACTAAAATCATCCATAAAGACTTCCATGATAGACTCGATGAACTCAGAAAAGATACTCATCATGCAGCGTTGAAAGGTGGCAGGGGCATTACACAAACCAAAGGGCATTCTACGATATGCAAAAGTGCCATAAGGGCATGTGAATGTGGTCTTTTCTTGATCATCAGGATGAATGGGAATTTGGAAGAAACCTGAATACCCATCCAAATAGCAAAAGTATTTATGACAAGCCAACCGTTCAAGCATTTGGTCAATAAAAGGTAGAGGGAAGTGGTCCTTTTTAGTGGCCATGTTGAGTCTCCTATAGTCTATACACATACGCCATCCAGTCACAGTTCTAGTAGGGATTAACTCATTCTTTTCATTTTTCACAACAGTCATGCCACCTTTTTTGGTACTACTTGGACAGGACTTACCCACTTAGAGTCAGCAATAGGGTAGATAATACCTGCATCGAGTAGTTTCATCACCTCTTTCTTGACCACTTCCTGCATGTTTGGGTTCAATCTCCTTTGTGGTTGAATGCAGGCTTATGGTCATCCTCGAGGTGTATCCTGTGCATACAAAAATCGGGGCTAATACCCTTCAAATCATCAATACTGTACCCTATAGCCTTCTTGTGATTTTTCAGAACAACTAGAAGTTTGGAAAGTTGGCTATCATCGAGTGCAGCACTGACAATTACAGGATCTAACTCTTGCTCATCTAAAATACATACTTCAAGTGAGAGGGGAGAGGTTTAAGTTCGGGTTTCTTTACCTCAACATTACACACAGATCGATCGAACCTCTTTACCTGTTGGCATCCATCAAGGTCAGATTCTTCACTTGCTAGCATCTCTCAATAGCATCTACTTCATTGCTCCATATACTGCCATCACCTGTGGAAGAATCAAGACAAAGTACCGCCTCCAAGGGATCTCCATAGAGAGCTTGGGGCATGTTATCATGGCAAATTACATCAACCACATCAATACTATAGCACTTTTCCTCTAGCATAGGACTTTTCAAAGCAGTGCTCAGATTAAAAGTGACCTCATCATCTCCAACAGATAGTGTAAGCTTACCATTTTTCACATCAATGACAGCATCGACAGTATGAAGGAATGGCCTACCCAAAATGATTGGAATATGTTTGTCTTCCTCCATATCAAGTACAACAAAGTCCACGGGAAAAAAAATTTACCTACTCTAACAGGTACATCCTCTAAAATACCTAGGGGGTATTTAACAGAACGGTCGGCCATTTGTAGAGTAATATTGGTAACTTTCAAACTTCCCATATTCAATTTTGAGGAAACAGACAATGGCATAACACTCACACTAGCCCCCAAATCACATAAAGCTTTATCAATGAACAAACTACCAATGTGACAAGGTATAGAGAAACTACCAGGGTCTTTTAATTTTGGTGGAGATTTATTTTGTAAAATGGCACTACATTCTTCAGTAAAAGCAACTGTCTCCACCTCGTTAAAAGCCCTTTTCCTAGTCAAGATATCTTTCATAAATTTGCATAAGCAGGCACTTGAGTAATTAATTCCGTGAAAGGAACTGTTACCTGAAGATTCTTGACGACTTCCAAAAACTTACCAAATTGCTTGTCTAGCTTACTCTTGAGGTGACGATTGGGGAAAGGAAGTTTGATAGGAGGAACCTCAATAGCAGGCTTTTTGGCTTCATTGGTCTCTTCATGTTCAGTGGCGTGCTTAGAGTTCTCCTTGTCATTTTTAGCTTCAGCTGGGACCTGTTCCTCATCATTTTTCACACTCAAAGTATCATCAATAGGCATGGATGGTCCATTAAGTGAGAACCACTTCGGAGAGTGATGGCATTTGCCGAATCTGTAGGCTGAACAGGTTGTGCTGGAAGAGCACCTTGTTGTGCGAGTAGAGTTCGAAGTAGCCAATTGTGCCAACTGATTCTCCAACATCTTATTGTGAGCAAGAATGGACTCAATTTGTGCTTGTCAGCTTGTCGATCCTTTTGCATTTGTAGCATCATGTTTCTCATCTCAACCATCATTGGATCGGCAGGATGTTGTTGAGATTGAAAGGTGGTCTAGAGAAACCAGGAGGGTGTTGGGAAGGTTGTTGGTAGTACCTCTGGTTCAATTGTTGTGCTTGTGGTTGTGGTGCAGGAGGATTAGGACATTAGTGCTCTTGTAAGACAAGTTAGGATGATTTCTCAACCTGGATTGTATGTGTTGGAGTATGGGTTGTTCGGCCGATATGTTGAAAAGCATTAACTTGTTCGAGAGAACTCCGACACTCTTGTGCCCAATGTCCAACTATGCCACAATTATCACACATAATCTCGGAGGTAGTACCCAAAGCAGCAACACTTGCAGGAGAGGAGAGCTGCATATTGTCAAGTTTATTGCTGATTGCATTCATCTGTGCAGCTAATAGGGATATAGAATCTATCTCATGCTTTCCACCCTTGTTAGCTAGTCCTCGAGGATTACCATATTGAGAGTTGTGGATAGCCATCTCCTCGATCAAATCATTGCAGCATCAATTTCTAGTTTCATGAATCTCCCATTTGCTGCAGAGTCAAGGATAAGTCTCGAGTTGTTCCCCAAACCATTGTAGAATCCTGAACTAGGAACCATTTTTGTAGACCATGATGGGGACATTCTCTCTGAAGATCTTTAAATCTTTCCCATGCCTCATGTAAAGACTCATCAGTCCCTTGGGTGAATTTGTAATCTGACTACGCAACCTAGCAGTCTTCTCTGGAGGGTAGTACTTTCTGTAGAAAGCTAGGCCAAGGTATTCCAATCAGTGATCCCAAGAGTGGCTCGATTAATCCCATTGTACCACATCTTTGCCTTGTCTCGAAGTGAAAATGGGAAAAGAATCTCCCGAATCTGATCTTGTGTCACTCCCTGCTGCTTAATGGTAGAGCAATATTGGCAGAAATCCTGATAATGAAGATTAGGGTCTTCATTAGGTCCACCACCAAATTGTTTTCTTTCGATCATGTTTAGCAATGCAGGTTTGATCTCGAAATTTACAGCTTCGATTTCAGGCATTTGATTGCTCTTGGGAAGTTCAGCCAAAGAGGGTTGGGAAAAAGTCAGTAAGCCTCTGAGCCATCTCTGATTCTGGTGGAGAATAGAGACAATGCTGTAGAATCAGAGTCAGAATCCAAAGGATTATCTTCCCTTGGATTATCTCGCAACTGTCTGGAAAAGTTCTTCTGTCTATGAAAGGATCTTTCGATTTCAGGATCAAATTGTAGGCAATCTGAACTCAAACTCCTGCGCATAGAAGAACTAAAGAACAAACAATTAAGAGATTTTGTCCCAAAGAACAAGTGTTCTCTGAGACGAGAGTATATAATCTAGACTCTAAAACAATTAAAGAAAATGGAACAAAACCGTTTCCCCGGCAACGGCGCCAAATTTTGACAGGCTAAAGTCGTATCACCTTATCAAAAGTAATCCTAAAGTCCTCTAACAAATAGTAGTCAGGGAAGTAGGTCGAATCCACAGAAAACAGTGTTCTTTTCCTAATTGTCAGTCAAATCTAGAGTATAGGAACGAGTGTTTTGAATAATTATACTAAACAAGCTATAACTATATCAAGAATTATCAATAATAAGTCTAGTGCATAGGTTCACCAATGATCAATATTTCGGGATGAAACAAAAAATCAACAATTAATAATGCAGTTAAATAGTTAATTCGCTCTCTCAAGTCTAAATCAACATAGAACGTATAAACAGGCTCTCGCAATTTATTATAACCAACTTCTACCTATTGAAACTAGCCTTAATATCAAGTTTATACCTCTCGGCGCATAACCTAATATTGCAACACTATAACAATCAAATCTGGCCAAATTGGATTGAATAGACATAAAAACATTCAATAGGAATCAACATGCATCAATAAAAATCAATACTTTAATAAACATCCCTTCCTAATTGATCATGGATCCCCTTAAATCCTTGAAATAGACTAATCAATCATAATTGGGGAAAACATATTAATAATTAAATGGAAAATTGGAATTTAATAATCCAACCTTTAACCGATCTTCTTAAAACAGTCCTACTTATGAGTTATTTTTGAATAACCCAACCTTTTGATGGTATCTTCTCAAAATGGTCCCAATGACTTGCAACCTAAACTTCAGGTTATTTTTCCCCTCCTCCTACTCATTTCTCTCTCCTCCCCTCTTCACCTCTCTATCTCTACTTCGACCCCCCATTCCTTCCACCGTCCCCCATCCCCACCCCCGCCCCAGCCACCAGGCCACCCCCAACCACTAGGCCCCACCCAACCTCTTCCCCCCACCACACCCAGCACCCCCGCAACACCACTCTCCCCCCTTTTCCCACCCCCGCAGCCCCCTCTCCTTCCCCTACAACCGCCGCACAACCCCCCTCCCCTCCCTTTCCCCCGCAAATGTCGTCCAACCCCCTTTGAAATGAAAAACAAAGTCAACTGCAGGGATTTCAAAGGTACGAGCGAGAAGGGATGGGGAGGGGAGGAGGGGTTGGGTGGTACGGTTGCGAGGGAAGGGGAGGGTAGGGGCGGCACGACTGCAAAGGAAGGGGAGGGTAGGGGTGGTGCGACTGGCGGGGAAGGGGAGGGGAGGGGGCTACGCGACTGCAGGGGAAGGGGAGGGGGGCGACGCGACTGGCGGGGAAGGGGAGGGGAGGGGGGGTTGGGTGGTGGGGACTTGTAGCTGGTGGGGCTGCAAAAATTTAGGGTGGGATGGGTTGTCGCGGGCTGGGGTGGGGCTGCATGGGCTTGGGGTGGGGTTATGAGGGGTGGGGTGGGGGTAAAGGCCTAGCGTAGGATGGTGCTAGTGGTGGCTAAGTGGTGGTGGTTGTGGAGGAAAAGAGGTAGAGGAGGGAGAAATGACTTGTTATACCGACCACAAAATGTCGTGGACCATTGTGAGAAGATAATACCAAAAGGTTGGATTATTCAAAAATAACTTATAAGTGGGACTGTTTTAAGAAGATCGGTTAAAGGTTGGATTATTAAATTCCAATTTTCCTAATTAAATAAGCAAACATGAATTAATAATAAAGGATTGAATAGGAATAAGAAGAGAAAAGAAATAATACCAATTGTAGAACCAATCTTGCAAAAATCAAAGCTTCTATTGAAAATTCAATGTAATTGGGGAAAAAGCAAAACTAGGGTTCTTCACTAATTGATAGAAAAAGAGTTCTCATCTCCAATGAATTAATGATGGAAAAAACCAAATAGAAAATAAGATAGGAAATAATAAATATTCCCTTGAGTCTTTGTACCTTTCTATTTCCTAAAACAACTAGAAAATAAGAGTCTAACTCGTCAAAAGATAAGGCCCTATTCGACTAAGCAACGCGGAATAACCCGCGGGGGCGAGTTTTCGTCCTGCAAAACAGCGTCAACTTGTAAAGATCATATCTCGCAAACTAAAAGTTGTATCGGGGCGTGTGATACACCGTTGGAAAGATATTCAAGTCTAGTTTCCAACCCCACTAGAATCACTAAATTCCAATCTTTGGATAATGAGTTATGATCAAAAGAGTGCACATGACTCAATTTCCATACTTCTTTTAATATGTTACTGCTTTGTTTGGGTTGCAATCTGACTCGAAGATGCCCTTTGGACTTCTCATTTGTCTTAGCTCCTTCCTAGATGCTTCTCATGCTTAAGCTTGTCCAATAATACTCCAATTGTGTTCTTAATACCTTAAAACTATCAAAAACACCAAAAACACACACAAGAGTGATATCTTCTCAACTTAAGTAACTATATGCAATTATTGGCTAAGAATGCAACTAAATGATCCTAAAATGCAACCTAAATGCATCATGAAATATGTATATTAATATGACTCATCAAGCGCTAAATTGTTCATGCTAAAATTTATCTCTTACGACGAAATTAAAGTTGTGGACGATTCAACCAGATTATGTGTAAGATAATGCAATGAATGAATGCAATGGGGATCAAAAGGGATGAACACACAAAGATGGTGACGCGGAAAACCCCAATGAAGATAGGTAAAAACCGCGGGTGGATGGAGATCCACCAATCTACTATGGTTGACTGTCTTTCTTAGCAAGTGACAATCGTTACAGAATATCTTGCTCCTTAGCTTAGTTCTAGTAATGTTGCATAATGCTTGACTAATGATCCTTACTTCTCTTTTGTATGCCTCTTTTTTTCCCTTTGGCTTTTTCCAACGAATATCTACTAAATTCTACAATTATTACATTAATTTCGGTCCTTTGATCATGGGAGATCTTTCTCATTTACACTTCAACGTCATAATTTACGCTCCCTAACGGCTGATTTAATGCCTTATTGAGCTCCTTCCTTATTTAGCAAAACCGTTACTACATAATTGCTAGCTCTAGCCTCATGTTCTCTGTCATGTCTTCACGCCATAGTTGCTACGTCATCATTGAAAGTGCAAGTGACACTCAAGAGGGGGGTGAATTGAGTGTTGTCCGAATGTTGTAAATTTTTCGATCAATTGTAAGAACAGTTATGGAACAATTCTCAAGCAGCGGAAATAAAAGCAATAAATCAACAACACAAAGATTTAACAAGGTTAGACTTCTAATAAGTCTACGTCCTCCACTCACTCACTCTTTTTATTAATCAACTCAGAAAAACAAAAAGAACTACACTCAATCACTTATGCACCTATGCACAAGATGATTCCCCAACACCCACCTATGGATGTTCGACCCAACCACCAACTATGATGGTTCAAATGAAGTGAATCCCCGATCAACTTCCTCAGCAAACTGAACTCACAATTTGCTCACTTACAACAAGTTTTCTCTCAAGAACAAACAACCTTAAACGGTTAGAATGAGAGTAGTTTAAGATCTATGTGGTATTCGGGTTTATGCTTAGATTTGAGAGCTCAAGAGATAAAATGCTTTTGCTTAGAGTATTCTGAAAATATGCGTAGAAAAGCTTGGAGTTTGTGTACTAGCCAGAACTCCTTAAGTAAGCCTTTGGCTCGTGAATAATAGGTGATATTATGAGAGTATATTTTCCTTACAATTATGGAAATTATTCCAAGGAAAATATACTCAGTATAATATCACATAATACACTTGCCATACTTAAGAAATCTTCCTTGCACAACAAACCATGCATCCGTGTATTTTGAAAAGTAATTTTGCGCAGAAAGAAAAACTTTCCTAAAATACGAATGCATGAAGTAAAACCTAGAGGACTGGTTCAGATCTGTTCCCAGACTGTTCCAAACAACCAAGTTTTACTTGTAGTTGTGTATGACAAGTAACCGAGGTTTCTTGTCATCCACAACAAGCTCATCTTTCTAGTTTCAAACCTTTAGTGCATCAAAACCTTTATACCACTTACATTTCATCTAAGATATAAGAGTATTACAAAATGATCTTAATCTTCATGCAATTCTTCAAGACTTGGCTTCACAAGCTTTGTCTTTTCATCCATTGAACTTGTTCTTTTAATACCTGTACATGCAACAAGAAACATGCATGCAATATGAAAGTTCAATGTGGTTTGTCATCAATCAAAACTCAAACTAGGGAACTCAACAAATTCCCCCTTTTTGATGATGACAAACCTGAAGTTCCCCCTGCAAATAATATCATTAGTTTTGAGAACCTTTTTCAAAAATTTTTAATTCTTAAGAAAGAACTCAAGGCACTGGTCTCGTACTGTTCCTGCAAATTAAGCATCATTTTTACAAGTACACCAGTTCACAACTAACTGACAACAGTTTAAGAAAGAGTTTCTAAGTACCATGGACAAATACCAACTAGACTCAGAGCTCTTAGACTTAAACATGCATTCGCAAGAAGAACATCAGTAGTTGCGCGGACTTATTTCTAAGCCATTAGGATGAAAAGAAGTAAAATGCTTTGAATACACTCACTTCCAGACCACTTCTGGTCTGCCACCTATAACAAGGCACTCAGCCTTGCTCTAGTTGCTGCAACACACACAGGTTGTAACACTAGACCTGCTTCCCCCTAAGATTAGGTACTCTTCCTAACAAGGCACTATTCCTGTTCCTCAGAATCCTCTCTTCCCTGAATACCAGCTTTGTCAAGGCGACCTCAACTCTCTTGTAGGATTCCTGAAGTGCAGTGCAAAGTTGAGTAACACTATTCAGCATATTCTGCATCATCTGGTTCTGGTCACTCAACTGCTTCACCAAGGCATAAGTAGCCTGAACTGATTAGTAATGGTCCCTGCACCAACTGCATCACCCTTTGCTTCACCCTTCATTTTCAGAACACCACCTGCATATGACATGCCCTTCTAACCTATAATCTGATTCGTAAGATGAGACATGGTGCCATAGTCTCCCACCATACGAATTTTCCAATGCTTGAATACTAAGGTCAGCCATCCTCCATTAGGCAGTGCATGCTTAGCCTTCTCCACATAGCAGATCATGTGGCCCAATACCAGAGCAGGGAGGTTGACTGGAATATGTTCCATGAGACATTATATGAGAACACTATCCATCAACCGTACACTCATGCGGCCTTGTGCTCTGGAAAACACAATCTTTGAGGTTATTGTATGAAATATCCTCATGATTGGCTCCCTTAAGTGGCCAATGGTGTACCCCTGCTTAGGGTCAGGTGGACCAGTGAACAACCTGGTCTGGATCTTTTCTACTGTGAGTCCTTTAACTGTGGGCCAGTTCTCCCTTGAGTACACGTCAACTCCCTTGTTTGGGACTTTGAGAATTTCAGCCAAATTCTTCTCAGATAAATTAATGGCAGTGTCCTTAACAAAAGCAAAGTAGGACCCATCGTCCTTAGTATGCATGTGTTCATAAAATTCCTCAACCAAAGGCATAAACACATCAAGTTCTTTTGCAAACAAAACAGACCATTTCTGAAATTCTAAAGCTTCCTTAACCTCATGCAAGAATTTCTGATCAACCCTGCTCTCTACAACAGAAAAACCAACCAGAATAGACCTATCCCTCAAACCATATAAAGGCTCGGGAGTGATAGACTTACTTTTCTTGGGTTTAGAACCCTCTGCAGCAACAATAGTAGGCAACTTCCTCTTTTTGTCAGCTGGGAACTGGTTTGGTTCTGGTTCCTGCTCAATCTCCTTGCCTTTGGAAGATTCAGCACCCTTCCTAGCAACCGTCTTTACCCTTGTGCCTTTGCTAGTAACAGCCTTAACACCCTCCTTCTCAACAGACTTAACCGCTTTTGATGGCGGTTTCTTGGCAGCAACTGTCTTTGCCTTTATCTCTTTCCTCTGTGTTTCAACTACAACAACCTCCTTCTCAACTTCTTATTCCTCCACCTCCTGATTTTCCGGTTCTAACTCACCCACCGGCTCCGACTCCTTTTCCGATTCTGACTCCTCCATCTTCTCCGACTCTTCTGGCTTAGACTCCTCAACCGGTTTTGGTGAGGGAGCCTTTGATTTTGGTGTGACAGGCTTTTTGGGAGTGGTGGTTTTTGTAACTTTAGAAGTGGTGGTTTTGGTGGTTTTGGCGGTTGATTTTGGAGTTACCGCTTTTGTGGTGGTAGATTTTGTGGTGGATTTGGGTGTAGTGGTTTTTGTAGTGGACGATTTTGTGGTTGCTGGCTTCTTTGAAGTGGTGGATTGTGTGGTTGCTGGCTTCTTTGAATTCCTCCGTACTAAGGGTTCTTCTTCCTCATCTTCAACCTCTTTCTCCATAACCGGTTCCTCCACTGGTTCAGCCACATCCTTTGTTTTCTTAGTTTCAATTTTGGGAGATTCTTCAACCTCCTTTTCTACCAACCTAGTATTCCTTCTTTTTGACATGATGAGACTGAATTCACTCTGTTTTGAGCACTTAAGAACAAGAAAAGAAAACTTGAACAATTTGTGTTTCAAGAATTCGAGAAAAAAAGAAGTAGAAAAAGAAATTAGGGTTTGATCGAGAGAATAGAAGCAACAAAAGGAAAAGGAAATCAGGAAAATATGTGATCAAAGAGAATAAGAAAGAAATAAGTAAAGTATGATCACATGCAAGAATATATATAAGATGGCAAAAAAATTTATTCGTTTTTCGCAAACTGCAGTTGCCTTAATTACAACCATCACTTCATTTATTTTCCTAATTTGAAATTTGGAAAATAAATAAAATATTCAGAGAATAACCACCTCAAGAATCTGGTTCCCAAAGTGGTCTGCAACTGGTCTGTGCCAACTTACCTTTTTAAGACTTATGCTTAAGTACCCAAGTACTAAGATGATCAGTTCAGCATCGCATAAGAACTTTGTGAGCCCTAAAAAGCAAAAGAAAAAATGTACAGAAGAAAAAGAAATATATACACAAATTGACATCTACTTCCTGTCTATTCTATTTTACTATGTTAGTTTCACTTTTACTAAAAATTTTATTATGGGATTTATGATGGCGATTTTATGTAGCCAATTTTATCTAAGCGGTATATTTTGATGACATGAGATCTGCATGGTGAACCAAGCTCATTAAACTATGTAGGTAACAGAGTGGACAATCTATCTTTTGTGATTGGGGGGTGTTGGAGAGGGTGGGCAGTAGGCAGGTGGTAGAGGGGAGTTGTGCTTGGGTTTGTTAATGTTATTTTCCAGCGGAAAACATATCTGCTTTAAGGATTTAGTTGATTTAATTTGGTGTGGATTTTATATTTTATAATATTTTTTCATCATAAATTTTCGTGATTCATTATAAAGTTGTTACTATGGTGTGTATAGTGGCCTTTGTGAAGCTGCCAAGTAACACCAACTTTTCTTACTATCTTTGTGAAGCTGCCTAGAAACATCAACTTTTCTTACTATTATGCAAATTTTTGCTAAATAGTTACTTCCATGTATCACTTTCATAATGGAACCCAAACAAAATTAAACAGTCAACTGATAGGTTATTAGCCTAACCAAACACTGTCTCAGTAAGCTGTATATGGTGAAGTGGAGCTCCTATTGAGTTTATTAATCTGTAATACTGATTTTTTGATTAAACAATCATATTTTGAATTGGAAATACTTTGTTTTAGTCCATGAATTTCTTGCCTCAGAATATCTAGTTAAATAGTCAGCGACCAAGTCAGAAGTGTAGTAAGGAACCTTTTCTGCTAGTGCTTTATATATAAGGTTCCTACTGTTGTGAGTGATGGTCCTTTTCCCACTATTTTGCACAGCAAAAATCAGGAAAATATTCTTGGGTAGTAATACTAGGATGACGTACTAGAAAATACTAGGATAAATCAAGCAATTTTTTTAAACTCCTTGTTAACTTAGAAAATACTAGGCTGAAATTGGTGGTTGTTTTCTGCAGGTTTTGGAGATGCTTTGAGGTGTTAATTTGTGATGATTGGGAGGTTATCAGTGCTGCAACTTCAGGCTGTTTCTAGGGACTGATTTTTATAGATTTTTGTAGCTTTTGCCACTATTTTAGTGGTGTTTTAGGACTGCAAGAATCAGGAAAATATTCTTGGGTAGTAATACTAGGATGACATACTAGAAAGTAGAAAATACTAGGATAAATCGAGCATTTTTTTAACTCCTTGTTAACTTAGAAAATACTAGGCTGAAATTGGTGGTTGTTTTCTGCAAGTTTTGGAGATGATTTGAGGTGTTAATTTGTGATGATTGGGAGGTTATCAGTGCTGCAACTTCGGGCTGTTTCTAGGGACTGATTTCTATAGATTTTTGTAGCTTTTGCCACTATTTTAGTGGTGTTTTAGGACTGCAAGAATCAGGAAAATATTCTTGGGTAGTAATACTAGGATGACATACTAGAAAATACTAGGATAAATCAAGCGTGCTTTGTATTCTGACTACAATCCAGACAAGAGTTTTTGGTCCACATTTTTTTATATTGTGTAAATTAGATGTAAAAGTTCTTTAAACATATAGGGATGGATCAAGAACTCTGTCTTTCTCTCTCCTATTTGCTGCATTATTGGGAAATGTTTGGAACTCGGCTTCGTCCTCTGATGTGGTATTACTAGGGCTTGCTTTTGTTTTTTTGATATGATTGACGGGCAAGCAAGGTTGTGTCTAAGTATTAACGTGCCTGTTTATGCTAATTGTGGAAGACGTGCTTGTATCAAATGTATTATGGATTGGTGCTTTTTAGTCTTTTATGCAAGGAGAATGCTCTTAATTCATGTCTTGAATCTTGATAGCTATTTTATGTATGTTTATCATTTTGACAGCATGAGTCTTTTTTTGCTAGCTATTTTTTTTATCCTAGTCATGTCCATGAAATATGATAATTGTATTGGCAGTATATGCACAACATATTTCATCAATAGGCTTCATTTCTTTTAGAAGAAAAACTTCCACAGCCTAGTTGCTCTAGTTACTGAACTCAATGTGTTGCTTGTTTAAGCTCTGTCTAAAAGTTCTATGACAGCAAGACTTCATTTCCGTTTTGATAGGAGGCATCAGAAATTTTATAGTTGGAAGGCATTCAATTTTCAATTTGTGTTTGATCAGCTCTGATTTTCAAAAGGAAAAATAGTAAAAGAAAGAGGATCCTTGTAGACATGGAGAATAATTCAACCAGGCACTAATATTGTTAATGCATTTTGTTTAATATTAATGGATGTCACTATAGTATTTTAATAGATTTTTGATTTGTTACAGATTGGAGAAAGAGGGTACATATTATCAAGCACAAGACGCATTCTTAGTTACAATTAAAGTACTATGTAGTTTATAATTTTTCCATGTAAAAAGATTGGAGAATATTGTGTTTTTATTTAGTTGTCAATGGAACTTTTTATTTCAAGTACATGTTAATGTAAAGATATTAGAAATTTTATATTAATAATAATATTTCGTTATTCCATATTAAAAATTATGGTTTACTATATAGTTATTTGCACAATAATATATATTTGGCATATGAAATTGGTAACATATATAGAATCGTGTACTCTCTTTCTTGCCACAGGAGATCTTATGCCTAGTGAATTGGTTAGCCATGTGAGAAAATTGTAGTCAGAGATTTGTTAGCCACAGTAACATTCATGGCAATGGGATTATTTTAGCCACAATAGTATTTGAGTTAAAGGCTTTGCGGCCACTGTAATACTCGTGGCAAAGGATATTTTTAGCTACGGGAATATTCGTGGCATACATTTCATTTTATGCCACACCCTCTATTTTCCCGTGGCAAAATCTTAGCCACGACCACTTGCGCCACGAGAGTACTTTCCAAAATTCTCATGGCTAGATTACATAGCCACGGGTTCCTTTAACTTGGGCCACGATTCTTACCATGGCACAAGTGGCAATTTGTTGTAGTGTCTCCAACTACAATTCAACCCCCCCTCCCCCTTGTAGTTGCTTAAGTGTTTGTCCAAGACTAACAATTGGTATCAGAGCCTAGTTCCTCCAAAATCAGTTAACACTGAGGAGCTAGTTCCTGGAAACGATGAACACATCAGGATAAAGATTGGAAGAAGGTTACTCAACTCAGCGTCCACCCATGTTTAATGGCAAGTATTACACATACTGGAAGAATCGTATGGAATTTTTCATCAAGGCCGAAAACTATCAAGTTTGGAGAGTAATAGAGATTGGTGACTTTGAGGTCACAGAGAAAAATGAAAAAGGTGAAGAGGTCCCTAAACCTCTCTCCAAATTTGATAAAGACGACTTCGACAAAATGGAGATGAACAACTTGGCAAAGAAAATTCTTCACTGTGGTCTTGGTCCCCATGAACACAATCGAATCATGGGATGCAAGTCAGCCAAGCAAATGTGGGAACTTCTTCAAGTTACTCATGAAGGAACAAGCGAAGTCAAGCGATCGAAGACTGACATGCTCATGCACAAATATGAGCTATTTCAAATGAAACCAAAGGAGTCTGTTCAAGAGATGCTCACAAGATTCTCCAACATCATAAATGAGCTTGAATCTCTAGGAAAGATCATCTCCCCCGAGGAACAAGTACGTAAAGTTCTACGAAGTCTTCCTCAGGATGAAAAATGGATGGCAAAGGTCACTGCCTTGCTCGAAACTAAAGATTTCACCACATTCAATATCGAGCAACTTTCCGGTTCCTTGTTAACTCATGAAATCCATCTAGGAACTCATGAAGTTGACTTTAATAGACCTAAGGCCTTGGCTCTTAAGTCCGATGATCTGGAGGATTCAGATACTGATGATGAAGAAGCAGCACTGATCCTGAAAAGATTCTAAAAGTTCTTCAACAAGAACTACAAATGGAAGAACATGAAAAGCCTGGAAAGTTAAGCTGTCACAAGTGTGGAAGTCCGGATCACTTCATAAAAGAATGCCCTGTAACACCCCCAAATTACTCACTTTTAAATAAAAAATTTAATAAATAATATTTGAGTAATTTAGGAGTATTACCGCCACGTGACTAACACGCTTTCGGCAACCAACTACTAACTAACCAAAATAACTTGCAGCGGAAGACTTTAACCAAAAATAATAATACTTCTTTATTGATAAAAGTAAATATTGTCTCAAAACTCAATATAAATAAAAACCTAATCTAGGTGAAGATCCCTTCCTAGTATGCTCCCATGCACATCCAAAATTCACCTGTAAAACTGCTTACCAAAAAGGTAAACAGGGCAAAGCCAAATAGGAAAAAGGAAATACGCGTCAGTATAAAACTGAGTATGAAATGTACTAGATAAGTAACACATTTGTTAGTTCATAACAATTTTTCATTTGAAAACTCCATCACCAATAATTCAAGAATAACTCTTTAAGAATAAACTGTTTTCAAAACTTAATAATAATTCAAGAATAACATTTTAAGAACAAACTCTTGCCAAACACTTGAATAATAATTCAAGAACAACCTTTTAAGAACAAATCTTTCCAAACACTTGAATAGTAATTCAAGAATAACCTTTTTAAGAATAAACTCTTTCCAAACAACTTGGATTAAAAATAATCCTGAAAACAATTCCTCTTCTTATCTCCCCTTCTATTTTGCTAAGTGTGCACACCCCCAAGCTAGTCATCCCATCACGGAGCTATATCAAGGGTAACTATAATTGCCAACAAGTGGACTTTGAATCTCTTGATATTATCAAGCGAAAATAATAATAATATGACTTGTAAGTCATGAGTAAACCTCCTTCCTCATAAACAACTTTTTGAACATTCAAAGTTCATAAAAACCAATCAACCTTTCCTTGTAAAAATAATTTAATTTTCCAAAAAGGATAACAAAACTTCTATATAAAAATGATTGATAAAATCATTCTTCTTTTCACTTTCAAGAGTGAATAATAAAACATTGTAACCATTTTAAATCAAATTTCTAAACCAATCCAACCAATAAAATCAATAAACAACTTTATCATATAAACCACATTTTAAAAGATCTAGCTACATAACGTACCTTGATCTTGCACAAACTAATACTAGTATCTTCACTTATTCTTATACTTGAGCTTTCTCATAGCCAACCAACAAGCAATCTACCACATGAACTTAATCATGAATTTAAACATGAATGATCTATCATGAGCATAATATTTTGAGTAAGAAATATGAAAATATTTTTCTTAACAAAAGAAAATTGAAACTTGAATAAGAAATATAAAACTAGAATACATAGGAAGAGAAAGAAGAACTTTGAAGTAAGAGAATATGAATTCTTCAAAGTTTTGTGTGGAAAAGATGGCTTAAGGTATGGGGTATTTATAGGAGTAGAATAGTAGTACTTAATTTCAAAAATTAAATAGTTTTAACCTTCACCATAAATTAGGAGATTAAACCAAGATTTGTAATCCATCATAAATTTGAAGTTATAGGAAAACAAAACTCCCTCCATTCACATAAATCCCGTAGAATATATGGCCCTAAAAAAAAATTTTTTTTTTTTTTTTTTTTTTGGTTTTCTGAATTTTTTGACTAGGATTTAATACCAAAAGCTTAACAAATCCAATTTTGGCGCCATATTCCCGCCAAAATAATTAAAAATCATGAAAATACTAAAATACCTTTGCTTAAAAATATTTATTTTAGAAAAGAATATAAAATAAATATTTAATTATTTAAATAAATACTAAAAATATGGTATTACAGTCTACCCCCCTTAAAAGAAGTTTCGACCTCGAAACTTAAGACAAAAAGTCATAATCACTTTCCAAAAACGGATTAAAATTCAAAATCGTAGTTTCTAACTCAAATGCTCAGACAAAAAGTCATAATCATTTTCCACAAACGAATCAAAATTCAAAATCGTAGTTTCTGACTCAAATGCTCATGTCTAAAATGCATATAATGACTCAAAAATATGCTCAAATGCAATAACTATAGTAGAAGCGCGAAACTCTATCGCATTCTACCCCCTTAAAAGGAGTTACGACCCCGTAACTCGACAACTAACCTCGGAAAACAACTTGGAATTTCTTGCGCATATCCGCTTCAGCTTCCATGTTGCTTCCTCAGTCTGATGGTTTGACCATAATACTTTGACTAATCTTACATCCTAGTCTGAGTACTTCTAACTTTACTATCAAGGATTCTTACAGGTTTTTCTCGTAAGTCAAACTATCATCTAATTCAATGGCCTCAGGTTGCAGCACATGAGACACATCCGAAATATACTTCCTTAACTAAGATATATGAAAAACATCATCTACTCGACTTAAAACATTTGGCAAATGCAACTTATATGCCACTTTTTTCGAACTTCTTTAACACCTCATATGGCCCGATATACTTTGGACTTAACTTTCGCTTCTTCCCAAATCGCATCACCCCTTTCATTGGAGATATTTTCAACAATACCTTCTCCCCAACCTGAAACTCTTCATCCCTTCGCTTCAAATCAGCATAACTCTTAAAACCTTGATCTTTTCTTGAATCACTTTCACCTCTTTCGCCGTCTCTTTGAGGAATTCGGTCCAAGCACCACAGTTTCACTAATATCATTCCAGCAGACTAGACGTCTACACTTCCGACCTATAAAGCCTCAAACAGAGCCATACCAATATACTTGCATGATGACTGTTTGTTATAGGAAAATTCTATCAAATCCAAGAAATCCTCCCACGAACCCTGATACTCCATAACACAAGATCGCAACATATTTTTTAAGTCTGATTGTTCGTTCCGTTTGTCCATCTGTAGCCAGATGAAAAGCTTTACTCAATAATAAATTAGTTCCCAAAGCCTTCTACAAACTCTACCAAAATTTGATAAGAACCGTGAATCACGATCAAAACAATGTCCTTAGGCACACCATGATACTTCACCACCCATTTCACATATGCTTTAGCCAATTGATCCTTGACCAAGTATTCTTCATAGGAATGAAAGTTGCTGATTAGCTAAACGATCTACCACTACCAAATTGTATCATTTTCAGCCTTAATTCTTGGTAATGCAGACACAAAATCCATTGATATAGAATTCCCATTTCCATCTCGGAATATCCAGGGCTGAACCTTCCTTTGCGATCTCTTGTGCTCAAACTTGACCTTTTAGCATGCTAGACACTTAGCCACGAACTCTGCTACCTCTCGCTTCATGTTTGGCCACCAAAACATTTGCTTCATGTCCTTATACAACTTATCACCACCTGGGTGTACTGAATAAGGTGAGCTATGAGCTTCTTCCATTAATTTCCGCTTCAACTCATCTCTATTATTTGGTATACACCACCTTCCTTTGAACCGAATACTTCCATCATCGGCTATCTGGAAATCCGAACCTGACCATCCGGATCTTCTCTCGAATCTTTTCTAACTTTTCATCCTTTGATTGACCTCCCTAATCTCATCATAGATTGAGGGTTGAATCGACAAAGAACCCAATAATTCTTCAACACCTCCTTCTTCTATTACTTCCAATGACATTTTCGAAACTCGACACATAACTGACTTGGCAACACTATTGCATTAACTGAATGACTCGACTTTCGACTTAATGCGTCAGCAACAACATTAGCTTTCCCTTCATGATACTGGATCTCTAGATCATTATACTTGATCAACTCCAACCACCTCCTCTGCCTCATGTTCAACTCCTTCTGAGTGAGAATATACTTTAAGCTCTTATGATCCGTGTACAACTTACACGTTCCCCATACAAGTAGTTCCTATAACTTCAAAGCAAACACTATTACAACTAATTCAAGATCATGTTGGATAATTCACCTCATATGGTTTTAACTGCCTAAAAGCATAAGCAATGACCTTCCGGTTCTGCATCAATACACACCCTAACGAAAATTTCGAAGCATCACTATAAACATCATACTGCTGACTTTCATCAGGTAGAGCCAAAACAGGTGTTGTAGTCAACCTTTCCTTCAACACCAAAAAAAACTTCCTCACACTCTGGATTCCTAACAAACTTACATTCTTCCTTCATCAGGCTAGTCATTGGTCTCGAGATATTCGAGAAATCCTTTACAAATCTTCGATAGTAACCAGCTAACCCAAGGAAACTCCTTATATCACACATCTTTGGTATTGGCCACTCGCGCACCGCTTGAATCTTAGCAGGATCCACTGAAACTCCATCCTTTAAGATAACATGTCCTAAAAATGCAACCTTATCCAACCAAAAACTCACACTTAGAGAACTTGGCGTACAACTTATGCTCTCTTAGGGTGGACAAAACTTCCCTCAAATGCAGTTCATGACTGCTCCTAACCTTCGAATATATCAAAATATCATCTAATACACAACCACATATTTATTCAAGCATGGCCTGAAAATCCTATGCATCAAATCCATGAACATTGCAGGTGCGTTATTCAGACCAAATGGCATCACTGTGAACTCATAGTGACCATGACGCGTCCTAAATGCAGTCTTAAAATATCACCCTCAGCAATCCTCAATTGGTGATAACCTAACCTCAAATCTATCTTCGAGAAAATCCCCATCCTTTCAACTGATCAAATAAATCATCTATTCTCGGAAGTGGATACTTATTCTTGATCGTCACATTGTTCAACTCCCGATAATCAATGCACAACCTCAAATACCATCCTTCTTTTTCACAAACAATACAGGTGCATCCCAAGGAGACGAACTAGGTCTTATATACCCTTTTTCCAATAACTCCTCCAACTGAACTTTTAACTCTTTCATCTCAGCTGGAGCCATTCTATAGGAGCCTTTGAAATAGGTCCGGTTCCTGGCATCAAGTCTATGATGAACTCAAGATCCCTAACCGGTGGCACACTCGGTATCTCTTCAGGAAACACATCAGGAAACTCAGATACGACTGGGATCTCCCTATTCTCATCTTCCTTTTCAATCCTCTGAACTCCACATAAGAATAACGGACACCCCTTCTTCACATAAGATTGAATTCTCATCGCAGACACTATCTTCATTCCCTTCTCCTTCCCAAGCTTCCTATAAGTCACCCTTTCTTTCTTGGACCGACTAAGGACACACTTCTGGCCTCACAATCAATTGAGCCTTAATCTTCCCAACCAATCTCATCCCCAAAACTACATCGAGGTCTGACAAGCAAACTCAACTAAGTCGGATGAAAGTTCACCCAACTATCACTAAAGGTACTTGACTATGCAAACTAGTACAATTAAACATTTCCCTGATGGCAATGCAATTTTAATGAAATAGACACTGGACTGCTTAACTGGAGCTTTTCTACTAAAGTGCTAGAAATAAATGAATGAGATGCTCCTGAATCAAATAACACTTTGACAGACAAGGAATTAATGAAAAAGGTTCCAACTACTACCTCAGAAACATTCTGAGCCTCACGGCGGTTCATGATGAAAACTCTGCCTTTAGACTGATTCTTCATCCCTGGTTTAACACCAGCATGGAAGAAGCTAACTTCTGTTGATCATTCTGAGGTGCCTTACTACTCGGGTCAGGTTTGACTGCAGGTTCTCCACCAGCTTTTCTAAAGCACTCATACTCACGGTGCCCCAATTTCTGACAATAATGGCATGTCACCAAGTTGCCTTGACAATCTTTTCCAGGGTAGTTCTTATCACACCTTTTGCAGAAAAAGGTTCGCTCACTTTCTTCCCATTCCCTTGGCTCCCATTAGGCTTCCGACTAGGATACCTATTGTCTTTCTCAGTTTGGTTAAATCCACCATTAGATTGAGGCTTTTTATCTCCACTTTATCTCCACTTTGTAGGTTCCCATAGGTGTTATACTTCCTCTTTTCCCCAGAGAAGTCCCTTCAAGCTCTTCTTCCTTTAATCCCATATAAGTGAGCACTCTACCATAAATTTCATCAAGAGTCTCAAAAGTTACTCCTCCCAACTTAAGTTAAGCCCTTGCTCAAACCTTTGGGCCTTCAAAGTCTCAGATGGTACTATCTCAGGTGCGAACCTCATTAACTCCAAAATTTGCTATAATACTCATTAACAAACATAGTCCCTATCCTCAATTGGTGAACTCCATAGCCTTTTGCTTCCTTAAGTACACAGGATAAAACTTAGTCCTCAGGCTTCTTTAAACTCGTTCCACCTCAAAGTCGGATCCTCTAAAAGATCATCTTTCCTTTGTTTCCACAATAGGTCTGCCTCATCTCTCAAATAATAAACAACATTATTAACTCTAAGGTTTTCAGGGCACACTATGACATCAAAAAGCTTATCAAATTCTCAGATCCAGTTTTCTAAACTAGATGGGTCCTCTTTCCCATGGTAAGTGGAGGTTTGACAGCTGCTACCCTCTTAAAGACCTCACCAAAACTATCAGTCTCACTCTGCTTGGTTGCTTGATTAGCTATCACTTGAGTGATGTTTTCAGTTATCTTTGCTAGCCTTCTAACCATATAACTTATACTCTTTCTCCTTCTTTCTGCCATTCTACTAGATATAAGGGATGTCTGAGGATAAATCTCAACTAACATTCATAGAATAGTTGTGTAACTACCAAAAAAAATTAATAAATAACCATGCGGTATAACTAGTTCAAAACATAGCAATCACATATTTCATATATCAAGGCCAAATATGAAGCCTTATTTATAACAACTACTAGAATATTTGAGCGTATCAAAATATTCTTAAGACAACTAGGTCGTTTCATGACCAAAACAAAACTATATATGTCTAGGTTACTGAAGACTTCACACTCTGGTACGTACTCTGTCTTAATAACATTCTCCAGCTCATCAATGGCCATATAATCAGACTGGCCTGAGTATTTTCGAGAGGTAAAAAAAAATACACATAGTACTACTACATGCTCGCCAATGCAGCATGACTCCTTGGTTATCCCATATATAGGGAATAACATAAACTTTTTCCTCAACTTCCAACAATAATCATATAAAAGCAAAAAGAATTGAAATATCACAAGAACAACATCATAAAAGTAATATTAATATATGTTAACTAAAAAAATATGATCCAAAATTTGTACTAAATGCACCACTATGGCTTAAAATATTTATTTTAAAAATTTTAAAGTATACTTGATTTCGAGATATAGAATAGCCAAGGTGATTATAGCTCCCAGGTAAGGAAGTTACCCACAGTGTCGGGGAGAGCCTCCCTAATCCACTACAAGAATGAATGGCAATCGCGTCCAACCTTAACGACCGTGCGGAAATCCGGTCGTAAAAAGGTAGCAATTACAACGAGTTTTGAAAGCCGTCGTAGATATTAAGGTTTTTTTGCGACGAGTCTTAAATTTGGTGGTAAATGGTTAAACCTGGTCGTAAAAAGTCCGATTTTGTGCGAAAAAACTTGAACGGGAGCTTTCCCAGTTTTTTAATACTTTTAACGTCCATATAGTTAGTAAGTACAACCGAACCAACGGTTGTAAAAGAGTATTAAATTAAAAAAATATTATTAGTTTGTTAATCCCCAAAAAATCAAAAAAGCCCCAAGCTATTCTATTGCGGTTTCTTCGAGCTTCTTCACTCGCGAAGTCCTCCGTTCAACTTCATCCGAATTCCTCCAATTGGTGAATCGTTTGTTCAGATTATCTGGTAAGTTTCTCCATCCTTCATGCTATAAAGCCAAAATCAGATGTTTTCTTTTGTTTTTGTTCGCCGAAATTGACGGTCTTCATGTTTTTGTTGTTCTCCCATTGGCGAGAAGAGTGAGCGTTTCTTGGACTGGATTCAGGGCATCAGATTCAGGGGAATTAGGTATTATTCTTCGAGTTTCAAGGCATAATTTTGATATAATATTTTCATAATCTTGGCTGGTATTATGTTCGTTTAAGATTTTATTAGAATTTGGGTGGTATTATGTTCGTTTGGTTTTGTTAGAATTTCATTAAACAAACATAAAAACTGGAAGAACAATTGTCGAATTTGGCTGGTATTATGTTCATTTGGTTTGATTTTATTAGAATTTGATGTAAATTTCCTCGCCTTGCTTTTGAAGATTCTCCTTCCTTATTACAAATGGTAGTACACTAGTACATGAGGGTGGAAGGGACGAATAGCACCAAAAATTCTTCCCACCCCTTTGCGGTACTACGCCTATTGTTACTTTGAAAGAGCTAACGATTTTGGGGGGAGACGAGACTTAAATCATATACTCTTCTTCTGTTACTGATTTTGATGAATCTGTTAAATCATCAAGAGTAATCAGCAGCTTCTGTTAAATGATTTCAGTCCTCTATCTGCTAAAAAGTCCTCCATGTGCATTTTCTAGGCAAAAGTATATACAAGGTCATTACCATTACAACCATTTATTGACGCCTATCAGATAGGAGCTAGTTCTTTCTTTTACCACACCATTCTTCGATGTGTATGACAAGAAATAGTGTAATTTTTTATGCTTTGACTTGCAACGTTCAATTGTTTTGGTGGCATAGACTAAATATTATTGAAATCAAGGCAAAACTTAGTTTGCTCTTTCTAAGAACTAACCTTCCTCTGATGCAGCTAGAAAGTTTTTCATTGCTTGGATATTGGAATCTCGTTCTATGATTAAGAATGATTACCTATTTGGTCAGTTGTATCCATTGTTTTACTTGAACATTACTGCTGGTTTGCCTCAGGTTTACAATTTGATGCCTTCCTTTGAAACATATGGGAGAAAGGAAAGAGGAGGATTTGTATCGTAACTTCTCAAGAAAGGATCTCCAAGGCTTGTGCAAGAAATATGGTCTACCTGCTAAAAAGTCAAACTCTGAAATGGCAACATCCTTGATTTTATATCTCGAGGTATTTTGTTGATGTTACTATCATCTGTTAGCTATGAGGAAGAAGCCAGTATACATTCTGAAAGAGAGCTGTCTCATAGTCAAATTTTCCATTTTGGCTATAGGCTTCAGATTCTTTCAATTTTCATCTCTTTAATTGATCTGTTTCCATGGTGCCTGTTCATTTCAGCTGGTTCTGTGAATTATATATGCCACCATATCATTCAGTTTAACTGGACTTATGTGAAATTGCAGCACTGGTTTTTATGAGTTTATGACCTCCTTACCTTGGGTGTTCTTGTGGATTTTTCCTATGATTGCAATGGTGTATCTTTATGTTCCAGGTGACTACGCTTTCCTAACCTTTAAAGAATTAAATGTCTCTGATGTTGCTGATGATATTAAAATGAATGAGTACATTAGGCTTCTTTTCATCTATTGAAATGAATAGAAGGCTGGATCTCTGCATTTTGGAACGAAATTAGGAGATATAATAACATGTTTTTCTGCTCTTCTTATAGCAATATTAGGCTGGTTACAACATGTTAGAAAAAATTACAACTTAATTAGGAATAGTTCCATCTAGTGCTACGGTTTGTTCCTTTTCTTGCTTGGTTTAAAAAATCATTAGTGGTCACTAATAATGTTTCAAGTAGGAGATGGGTGATAATTATGGAAGCTGCTACATAATGTTCTCCTATAGTCCTATCTGATGGGTGATAATTATTTTGGAAGGAGAGGGTTGTGATTTAGTTTAGCAATCTGGACTGACATACTGATCTTAAGGCAGATTTAATAGTAGATGTTGTAAGATGAGGTAGATGTAATTGCATTCCTTTACAAGTATGGACGAGCCATCATCTTTTGCTGTGTTGTTAGAAACTAGACGAACTTGCGATCAGGGCTTTTCATATATCATGTTGGCAAAGTATTCAAATTGTCTTTGTTCTTGCTGTACACTACTGCAAGCAAGCACTGGCTTCGTTTTTAGTGGTCTATAGCTCTGTTCCTTTATGTTGTATACTTCCTCCATTTTTTTTAACTTGCAACATTTCACATTTTGGGAAGTTGTATATTACTTGTAACATTGACATTTTTGGCAATTTTCATTTAGGCTTATGGAGTAATCACTAGTTGGATAAAAGGTAGAGATGGATAACCCACAACTTGTTGCATGGTCTGAATCATTTGAATTTTCATAGTTTACACTAATTTTTTTTTTCTCATTGTTATTTATACTTCTACTTTGTCTGTTCTGTGTTAAAAATTTATACATTGTAATTTATAATTTGTTACCTTTTGTTTTAGGAGCTTAGTAGCGAGGCGACTCATGATTGGGTAAAACTAATAGTAACAATGACATGTGGAGGAGATCCTTACATGAAGCTTGAGTTGGAATGATATGGACTAACATTGTGGGTTATACATTTTCTACAATGTGGAAGAACAACAATAGTTATGGTTTTTTAGCTTGTCAAACTTTTGACGGATTCTCTAGACTTTTTTATCGTATTGAACCGTTAGCTAAGATTGTAGATACTTTTGTTATTGGTACTTGTGTTTGGACATCTATGTACTTATGAATTATGTTTTATCACGATATTCGGAGTGAGTGGTATATGGTTTACAGGTAAATATAGTGAATGCAAAGCAAGAATGGTCACAAAATGTAACAATTTGGTCCGGCAAAAAACGAAACAAATGCGGTCGTAAAAAGGTGCTATAAAATCCATTTAATAAAAGAACACCGACAAGAATTATGGTCGTAAAATGTGTTGCAAGAAATGCGTGAAAAAGAATTGCGACAAGAATTATGCTCGTTAGTGGTGTAATGAAATAGTTCCAAGAGTATAATTGTGACTGGAAATTAGTCGTAGTTAGGTCAACAATGACTTTAAAAAATGAGATTTACGACAAGAAATTTTGGTCGTAAAAAGAATCATTTGAATTTTCAAAAACTGAATTGCGGCCGGTAATCTCGTCGCAGATACACAACGTTTTGCGACGAGTTTTTCACCTCGTCGTAAAAAATCAATGACGACGACTCGTCCAAACTGGTCGTAATGTTTTTTGCGACGGAGCCTTTTGCGACCGGGGATGACGGGACGGAAATCTCGTCGTAAAAGGCGTCTGCGACGAGAAACGCTTCATTAACAACAGGATTTCCCGTCGTTGATGAGCGTTATTCTTGTAGTGATCCTAGACAGAGCTTGTCACCCCAACATATCTACACCCTTTATCTTTCCAAATAATAAATAAATAAATATATATACATTTTTGTGGTACTAGCAAGATGCATCTATACAAATCGTCAAAAAGAAAACAATTAAATTTAACAAAAACATTTTAGAATGCAAATGCGAAACTCTATATGCCCATCTTATGTCTACCCATCAATTTTAATATTCAACTTTTATCTTTTCAAGACCTGAAAAACTGATACCACTTTGTAACACCCCCAAATTACTCACTTTTAAATAAATAATTTAATAAATAATATTTGAGTAATTTAGGAGTATTACCGCCACGTGACTAACACGCTTTCGGCAACCAACTACTAACTAACCAAAATAACTTGCAGCGGAAGACTTTAACCAAAAATAATAATACTTCTTTATTAATAAAAGTAAATATTGTCTCAAAACTCAATATAAATAAAACCCTAATCTAGGTGAAGATCCCCTTCCTAGTATGCTCCCATGCACATCCAAAATTCACCTGAAACTGCTTACCAAAAAGGTAAACAGGGCAAAGCCAAATAGGAAAAAGGAAATACGCGTCAGTATAAAACTGAGTATGAAATGTACTAGATAAGTAACACATTTGTTAGTTATAACAATTTTTCATTTGAAAACTCCATCACCAATAATTCAAGAATAACTCTTTAAGAATAAACTTTTTCAAACACTTAATAATAATTCAAGAATAACATTTTAAGAACAAACTCTTCCAAACACTTGAATAATAATTCAAGAACAACCTTTTAAGAACAAATCTTTCCAAACACTTGAATAGTAATTCAAGAATAACCTTTTAAGAATAAACTCTTTCCAAACAACTTGGATTAAAAATAATCCTGAAAACAATTCCTCTTCTTATCTCCCCTTCTATTTTGCTAAGTGTGCACACCCCCCAAGCTAGTCATCCCATCACGGAGCTATATCAAGGGGTAACTATAATTGCCAACAAGTGGACTTTGAATCTCTTGATATTAATCAAGCGGAAATAATAATAATATGACTTGTAAGTCATGAGTAAACCTCCTTCCTCATAAACAACTTTTTGAACATTCAAAGTTCATAAAAACCAATCAACCTTTCCTTGTAAAAATAATTTAATTTTCCAAAAAGGATAACAAAACTTCTATATAAAAATGATTGATAAAATCATTCATTCTTTTCACTTTCAAGAGTGAATAATAAAACATTGTAACCATTTTAAATCAAATTTCTAAACCAATCCAACCAATAAAATCAATAAACAACTTTATCATATAAACCACATTTTAAAAGATCTAGCTACATAACGTACCTTGATCTTGCACAAACTAATACTAGTATCTTCACTTATTCTTATACTTGAGCTTTCTCATAGCCAACCAACAAGCAATCTACCACATGAACTTAATCATGAATTTAAACATGAATGATCTATCATGAGCATAATATTTTTGAGTAAGAAATATGAAAATATTTTTCTTAACAAAAGAAAATTGAAACTTGAATAAGAAATATAAACTAGAATACATAGGAAGAGAAAGAAGAACTTTGAAGTAAGAGAATATGAATTCTTCAAAGTTGTTGTGTGGAAAAGATGGCTTAAGGTATGGGGTATTTATAGGAGTAGAATAGGTAGTACTTAATTTCAAAAATTAAATAGTTTATAACCTTCACCATAAATTAGGGGATTAGACCAAGATTTGTAACATCCATCATAAATTTGGAAGTTATAGGAAAACAAAACTCCCTCCATTCACCATAAATCCCGTAGGAATATATGGCCCCTAAAAAAAAATTTTTTTTTTTTTTTTTTTTTTTTGGTTTTCTGAAATTTTTTGACTAGGATTTAATACCAAAAGCTTAACAAATTCAATTTTGGCGCCATATTCCCGCCAAAATAATTAAAAATCATTGAAAATACTAAAATACCCTTTGCTTAAAAATATTTATTTTAGAAAATGAATATAAAATAAATATTTAATTATTTAAATAAATACTAAAAATATGGGGTATTACATGCCCTCTCTGGGAAAATGAAAAAGGCACAGGCAAGTACAAGGAGAAGGGAAAGGAACAACAAAAACCTTTCTCAAAAGTTGATATGAGAAGGCCATGGAAGCTGCCTGGGGAGAATCCGACTCAGACGAGGAGCAGGAATAACCAGAAGAGGAGACGACACACTTATGTCTCATGGCAAAAACAGACGAAGAAGAAGACTTTCCAGAAAACAAGGTACGCATAAATGTTATAGAAGAATAGTTAAAAGAACTTTCAAAGAATCAACTAATAAAACTACTTTTGGAAACCTTAGATGACTACAAGCCACTTTGTGTTGGAGAAGAAAATTTAGAAAAAGCCTTGAAGTCACCAAAGGACATCCAAATTGATTTAAAACAGTGAATGCAAACATTGAAGAAAGATTCTTTGAAGTCTTTGATGAAAACCGACGTATTCGAGAAGCTTTTGAAAATGCTAAAAATGAAAACTACTTCTTGAATATGGAAATGGCTGAATTGAAACTATTTGTTCCTGAAGGAACCAGTTCCTCTATAAATACAAGATCCGAGTTCGAAAATTAAAATTCGAACATGAAAAAGTTTTGAGTAAATATCTTGTACTTAAAGAGAAAATGGAAGCTTCAAGAACAACTCTTCCTGATCCAGCAAGTTGGATACAAAAATATAAAAATGAAGGAAGAAGTGGGCTAGGTTTCAATCACAAGAAGAAAAACAAAATGAAAAAATATGTTGATCTTCCAAGCAGCCGAATATGCTCTTACTGTGGAAACATTGACACTTAGTGTCTGACTGTTCCTCCAAAGAAGAACATATTGAAATATGAACCCACTTAATCAAACAAGTTTGGAAAGCTAAAAGAAATATTAGCCCAACAGAGGAACCCAAGTCAAACTGGGTTCCTACCACTAACTGATTGCTTTGATGCAGGCTAAAGTGATGGGGAACAACCTGTGGTACCTCGACAGCGGTTGTTCTAAACATATACAGGAGATAAACAGAAATTCCTCTCGCTTTCAGCCTATGATGGAGGAACTGTGACCTTTGGAGACAATCTTACTGGTAACATAGTTCCAATCGGGAAGGTAGGAAAGTCTAAGTCACATTCCATAGACAATGTATTTTTGGTCGAGGGTTTAAAACATAATCTGCTTAGTATTTCTCAATTTTGCGACAAAGGGAACAATGTAAATTTTACTGATGAACATTGTATAGTAAGCAATACAGGAACATGTACCAAAATTCTAGAAGGAACAAGGAAAGGGAACACCTATGTTGTTGATCTCAACCTTGTTCCTAGGAACAACCTAACATGTTTAAGTGTCGTTGATGATGAACCACTTCTTTGGCATAAAAGATGTGGTCATGCAAGCATGACATTACTCCAGAAACTAAGTGGTAAGGACTTGGTGATTGGATTACCAACTATCAAAGTCTCAAACCATGAAGTTTGTGGACCCTGTGCAAAAGGTAAACAAGTTAGATCCTCGTTCAAGTCAAAGAAAATGGTAAGCTCACAAAGTCCCTTTGAATTGATTCATATGGACTTGTGTCGCCCTGTTCGAATCCAAAGTCAATCTGGTAAGAGATATGTACTTGTAATAGTTGATGATTTTTCAAGGTACACTTGGGGTATTTTTCTTCATAGCAAAGATGAAACATTTGACGAATTTGTTAACTTTGCTAAAAGAACTCAAAGAATAAGCGGTTTTAAGATTAAGCACTTGCGTTCTGATCATGGTAGAGAGTTTGGAAACTCAAAATTTGATGAGTTTTGCAGGCATGAAGGTCTCGATCATAACTTCTCAGCTCCTAGAACCCCACAACAAAATGGCGTGGTAGAACATAAGAATCGCACTTTGGAGGACATGGCAAGAACGATGATAATAGCAAGCAATCTTCCGAAAAATTTCTGGGCTGAAGCAGTGAATACGGCATGCTACATTATCAATAGAGCCATGCTAAGACCTATTATCTTGAAGACCCCTTATGAGCTACTTAAAGGAAGAAAACCCAATATCTCATACTTTAGAGTCTTTGGTTGTAAATGCTTTGTACAAAATAATGGTAAAGACAATTTAGGAAAGTTTGATGCTAGAAGCGATGAGGCTGTTTTTATTGGATATGCTTTAAGTAGTAAGGCATATAGAGTTTACAACAAACGAACAATGTGTGTTGAGGAAAGTATCCATGTCATTTTCGATGAAACTAACTCTCTACAGGAACCAAGTCATGAAAATGACTTTGAAATAGGACTGACTCGTATTGAGGAGTCAGTAAACATTGATGAGGAACTGATATGAAAGAGAAGTCGTTATATAGAGTTCTAGTTCTGTTAGGATTCTATGTAAATTAGGAGTTTTATTTTAAGTAAGTATTTAAGTGATAAAGGAATCCTATTATACTTAGGAGTCTAATTCCTTATCATTGAGTCTAAGTAGGAGTCTTATTTTACTAATTATATTAGGAATAGGTGTGTGATAGAGTTATGGTTTATTTGTCTTTATCCTTAAGATAAAGATAGATAAGTTTATTAGTTGTTATCTTTAAGATTTACTAGTCATAATAGGTTTAGGAAATCTTGTACTATATATATGGGATTTTCGACCATTAGTAATAGAGATTTATGAGATTAGAGTTTTAATTTTCTTTGTGAAAATTTTCAGACTTCTTTGTGATTTCCAAACCTTGAATCAATTACTTTGTGTTTGAGAGTGAATGAAGACCCAATTCGTGAGTTACTTTGTGTTTGATCGAATTGTTCTATCCTTAATACTTAAAGAAAACCCTAAAGATCCAGTCTTTCTTTCAAGATTCTTAGACTTCCATAAAACTCGACTAAAGTACTTTCACATTCATATCAAAGTGGTATCAGAGCTGGTCGAAAAAAATTCAAAAAACTTGCAGTTTGTTCGTCCAGATTCAAACAGTTTCCAGGTGCCTTTTTTTTTTCGTTCTCCTCGTTGGAAACGTATTTTTGGGTTTTTCTTAAGCCTAAACTTGACTACTACATGTCTAGTTTACTCTCCTAAAATTTCGTGGGAATTTAAGATTGTTTCGTATAGTTTCGGGACGGTTTTTGTTCATTGGTCTAATTTCGATCGAATCTGGCACGGTTGGGATAAATTGGTTGTTGTGGTTGTTATACTTGGATTTTTTGAGTGAAATTCTGGTCGAGTGCTAAAAACATATAGGACTACATCCTGACAAAATTTCATTGAATTTGGAGTTATTTCATGAATTTTCGATCTTTAAATTGCATGGGTATGACGGACAGTTTTTGATGGACTATTTTGACAAAAAATTATGGATGATTGGTATAGAAATATTAAAGCCATTAATAAACTTAGTCTTGAAGAGTCTATTGATATTTTAGTAGATCTCTTGACTTATTCTAAGCTAACAAAGACGGAAAGAGGCATTTATGAAAATGAATTGGCTATTCGAAGGCATATCCAAAGAACCGAAACAAGAAAAAAGGAACATGAGAGGCAACAAAAGGAAAAAGAAAACTTGGCTACACTCATGGAGACACTTCAAGATTTGAATGATTTGGTTCAACTTCAAGAGAAACAACATGAAAACAATAAAGATACATCAATGCCCCAATGAAGAATACGTATCTAAGGAGGAATATGCCTTGTTCTTTGCACAATTGCTTGAAGAAGAGAAGGTATCTTTGGAGGATTCGGTTCCTATAGTTCCTTCTTCGGCTCAAATTACCTTACAGCTTGAATCATTGAATTGTCCCACTCCCCAAGATCCATCCTTTGACATTCAAGAAGATTTACCAATTGCACCTTTGGTTTTTACCACCACTAAAGGTCTGATCGTTGCTGCCCCATGTACACCTATTGATACCCCAGGTACGCCAAGGCGCCAAAGACGTGTTGGTACCAACATATGCCGCTATTCAAACAGATTTTTGTTGTCCTACGGTAAATATTGGTAATCCAAGTCACACAATCTCGTGTACTCTCCTATTGTTTGCCAGTCGTGATCTTGTTTTAATGGATCATGGATTTCGCGCATGGATGATTGCTTGGCTATGACAAAACTTGAGGACAAGTTTTTTTCAAGAAGGGAAGTTTGATATGAAAGAGAAGTCGTTATATAGAGTTCTAGTTTTGTTAGGATTCTATGTAAATTAGGAGTTTTAATGTAATTAAGTATTTAAGTGATAAAGGAATCCTATTATACTTAGGAGTCTAATTCCTTATCATTGAGTCTAAGTAGGAGTCTTATTTTACTAATTATATTAGGAATAGGCGTGTGATAAGTATAGGTTATTATTTGTCTTTATCCTTAAGATAAAGATAGATAAGTTTATTAGTTGTTATCTTTAAGATTTACTAGTCATAATAGGTTTAGGAAATCTTGTACTATATATATGGGATTTTCGACCATTAATAATAGAGATTTATGAGATTAGAGTTTTAATTTTCTTTGTGAAAATTTTCGGACTTCTTTGTGATTTCCAAACCTTGAATCAATTACTTTGTGTTTGAGATTTAAGATTGATTGCTTAATTACTTTGTGTTTGAGAGTGAATCAAGACCCAATTCGTGATTACTTTGTGTTTGATCGAATTGTTCTATCCTTAATACTTAAAGAAAACCCTAAAGATCCAGTCTTTCTTTCAAGATTCTTAGATTTCCATAAAACTCGACTAAAGTACATTCACATTCATATCAGGAACTAACACCTGCAGGTAATGACAAAAAGCATATTTCTGAAGAAGAGATAACTGTTCCTGATCCTGTTATACAAGAGGAACAGGCACCAGAAACTCATCCCGAAGACGAAACGAATGAAGCTCCTCAAACTGGAGGAGCAGAGACAAGAAGAATTGAACCAAGACCGTGGAAACACTTAAAATCCCATCCATTGGATTTAATAGTAAGTGATATTGAAAAGGGAACTCAAACGAGATCCCAACTGAAAAATTTCTGTGCTTTCCATGCCTTTTTGTCTATGACAGAACCACGAGATCACAATGATGCCCTACTGGAGTCTGACTGGATAAACGCCATGCAAGAGGAACTGAATGAGTTCCAGAGGAACAAGGTCTGGCACCTTGAGACCAAGCCTAAGAACCAAAAGATAATTGGGCTAAAATGGGTCTTCAGGAACAAGCTAGACGAGCATGGAACAGTCATAAGAAATAAATCCAGACTCGTAGCCAAAGGGTACAATTAACAAGAAGGTATGTATTGATTTTGATGAAACCTTTGCCCCTGTAGCAAGAATAGAGGCAATAAGAATTTTGATTGCCTTTGCATCATTCATGGGTTTTAGGTTGTATCAGATGGACGTCAAATGTGCCTTCTTAAATGGATATTTGATTGAAGACGTCTATGTGGAACAACCTCCTGATTTTGAAAACCCGGATCTTCCAAACCATGTCTATAAGCTAGATAAAGCTCTTTATGGGCTTAAGCAAGCTCCTAGATCATGGTATGAAAGACTTTCAAAATTCGTACTTTCTAATGATTTTATAAGAGGCAAAGGTTATAGGACCCTGTTCCTTCGATCCAAAGGAACAGACATCCTAGTGGTTCAGATTTATGTGGATGATATAATTTTTGGTGCAACTAACGAATCTCTTTGTAAAGAATTTGGTGAGTTAATGCGTAGTGAATTTGAAATGAGTATGATGGGAGAATTAAACTTCTTTCTTGGCTTGCAAATCAAGCAAACTGAGAGAGGAACAATGATCCATCAACAAAAATACGTAAAAGAGTTATTGAAAAAATATGGAATAACAAACCATACTCCTTACATTAAGGTACAAGGTTAGATGAGGATCAAAGTGGTAAGTCTGTAGATCAGAAACTCTATAGAGGTATGATTGGCTCCTTACTCTATCTAACTGCAAGTAGGCCTGATATATCCTTTAGTGTTGGTTTATGTGCAAGATTCCAATCAAATCCTAAGGAATCCCATTTGACAGCTGTTAAAAGGATTCTTAGATATTTGAAAGGAAGTGATGATCTTTGCTTGTTCTATCCTCGAAGTGACATCTTTGATCTTGTAAGCTATTCCGATGCTGACTATGCTGGAGACTTGGTGAATCGCAAAAGCACATCTGGTATTGTCCAGTTCTTAGGATCAAGCTTGGTTTCTTGGAGCTCAAAGAAACAAAATACCCACTAGTGGAAAAAACTGCTTTTGCTACTTGTCAAATGCTCCGATTAACTAATCAACCCAAGCATTTGTGAAAATTTTAATAAAAAATATTCACAAATGCTTGGGTTGATTAGTTAATCGGAGCATTTGACATCAAATGCTCCGGTTGACTAATCAACCCGAGCACTTAATTTGGACCCTCTCTTATATCAATTCATGAAAGCAGTACTTACGCGTATTACTAAAACAATTTAATTTATCGGCCCTCCTCATCAGCCCATCCCTCCCTCCCAAGTCTATCGCTCTCTCGACCCGAGTACTGTACTCCTCCGCCGTCCCTCTCTCCGTCGTCCTTCGCTCCCTCCTTCGTCCCTCTCAAGTACGCCGCAGTTGAATCACAAGGAGTCGACCTCGTTGTTTCTTCAATCAACCTCCCAAACTCCTTCAGGTTTTACTTTCTCCTAATTTCTAGGTTCTTCTGAATTACTCGAATTAATTAGTTTATTCAATCGTTTCTCAAAGTCTTCCAATCATGTTGTAGATAGCTTCTGCCCTGGAAGCTTCACCAGCGTTCACACCCGACGGTGGTTTAGATCTGCTTCATGAATTTGATTGATGTTTCGAAGAAATCATATCATGTATACATAGGTATTGCAGCACATAATGGATGGTCTCTTATTTTTTCAATGTTTTCTCTTCCGTTATGTTTTTTGGGAGAATTATGTTGTGATATTTCTAGTCTTTCTTGAGTGCGAGATTTTATTTTTCTAGTTGAGTCCTGTTTGCATATATAAAAGTTAGGGTTTTCGAATTTCACAATCAAAAACCCTTTCATATACTCGTCATATTATGTTGAATCAAAAGTTCCTAAACTATTTTTTTTAATGAGGTTATGATCCTATTAATGCAATTTTTTTGGATAATATTAACGCCACATTGGCCTTGATTTGTTCCATTCGTCAGTAACAAGTTGTGACAACGTGACTAGTACCATGAACGCGAGCCCGCCCGTGATTTGTTTCCTTGCATGTACATTTCCTTCCATTGATTGACTATAATCCTTTTGTCATTTCTTTATTAGTGGAAAGCTGAAGACTCATCAATCTCATGTGCTATGATGGAAGAATCAATAGATATTGAAATACTCAAGAAGCATAACAACGCATACCAAAAAGCATAACAACGGATACCAAAAGTTATATGTAGAAACACCCCTCACTATAAGTGGACCCTAACCTACGTGGAAGAACTTTAAATGCAACTATAGCAAATTTGATCAGTGGGGGACGTTGTTTGCTAGATTTATTATTGTCAATCCTGGTTTCCTTAAATTTTGCTTTAGTTATTGTAGTTGTGCTTCATCTGTCTCATGGCATTTTCTGGTGATGGAAGGAACTTTCTAGCAGGGCATGGCATGGCATTTGTGTTTAAACTTATTGGTTGTAAATCAATGTTTTTGCAATTGTTTGTTTCAGTCTTTACCATATCTTTCATCAATAGTTTTGTTGCCTGTTAACAGCTTCGTGGTAGAGCAGGCAGGCAAGGAGATCCAGGATCAACAAGATTCATGATTAGGTACTTATATGACCTACTTTCTCGTCTTGCTGCTGTCCTATTTTTCTAGCGCTCTTTTTCCTGGTTGGGTGGGGTTGATATATTTTAAGTGATGACAATACCTTCTATAGTAGGCAGGCAAGGCGAATACCTCCTGGTAGAGCAGGCAGGCAAGGCGAATTTCCCGGAAGTACCTTCTATAGTTCAATTAGAGAAGGTAAATTATTTTAATGAGAAAATATGCAACACATAATTCAGGCATGACAATACATTTTGATATCTGTTTTATAATTATTCAACTACGATCTCATATTTTCTTAAATGTTTGGCATACTGTTAGACTTTTCACTCTGACTGGCAACAATGGGCATATAATTGTTGGTTATTGGCATGACCTCACACTTTACTCAACACAGAAGATTGGCCTGGCACTTGAGAAAGAGATATGGGACCTCCATAATTGTCTTATGTCTATATTACCCTATTCATTGGAGGTGTCTAAATTTATGAGCTGTTTTCATATGATGGGTTTCAACTAAAAAATAAAACTTCCTATCCATTCATAGATTAATGAGAGTTTAAAGTTGCCTTACTGAGTCCTGACTCTTGAATACTTTTTTTTTGGGTCTGCCATATCCCAAACATTGTGCATGGAGAATGTGTATCTTTTCATTCTG
This sequence comes from Beta vulgaris subsp. vulgaris, assembly GCF_026745355.1. NCBI lineage: Eukaryota > Viridiplantae > Streptophyta > Magnoliopsida > Caryophyllales > Amaranthaceae > Beta > Beta vulgaris. The sequence continues at coordinate 34,597,799 of NC_079204.1, forward strand.
TAATGACATGTCACTGCATTTCTGCTAATGTAGCTATTTAAAGGACAAATCTGAAATCTCACTCTATAATGACATGTCACTGTCGCACTGCAGCTTTCTGTTGCTGTAGTTATTCGAAGGGAAATTCTCTTTCTGTAGTGAAAAATTACTGGTGCACTGCAGCTTTCTACAGCTGAATATATTGTGAGGACAGTAGGACACATAATTTAATACTACTTACAGATCACAATGAACTCTAGGTGCAATTAGGTTTTTATTCCAAATTAGAGGTGGGCTTCCCGTGTTGATTGTGATCGATTAGATGCAGCTTAATTGTGGATAGTTTGATGCCCTGTTTTAGATTTTGGCCCTTTCCTGTTCTGCGATGGCCAACTTATTATTGTTCGATTTTACAGCTTACAAAATGAAATATTTCAGAAGTTTAATTTTGACACTGAGTGGGCTGTTAAGCTGATATCAAGAATCACAAATCACGAGGATATACCAATTGAAGGAGATACCATAGTTAAACAGGTTATTACAGGCTAATACATTTCCTCTTTTCTTTATACATGAACCACTATACTGACTTCGTCTAACTTCTCTGTCATTGATGAAGCTTCTGTCTTTGCAAATAAACGCGGAGAAGTATTTCTTTAACATCAGGAAGAGCCTGGTTGAGTTTGATGAAGTCTTAGAGGTATGCTAAATGACAGTTTTATGCTTGACATGTTGTCTGCGACTTGTAATACTTTCATATACATAATCCAGGGCTTACGCACCAAATGTCCACAACTTACGAATTGTTTATGTTGTGTCAAGGATCATGTTTAGCTATGTAGCTTTTCTGTCCATTGTTAAGTGGCTTTGAGTGAGGCCAATCTTATTCAAGAATCATATGCTAGTAATTCTGGAAACAAGGCTGGATATTGATAATTTAAACTTAGTGTATGAAGCTGATGTCTTTTCTATAGTTCTATGATTCTATCTTCAAATAGCCTTTTTGGTCCTTTCATTGCCAACCTTTCACTTGACAGAAGTTGAGAAGTATACGAGTTATTTTTTTCAAAACAAATGTACGTATGTTGTTCATTTGTCAACATAAAATGCAGCCATGACTGTGTTGTCTTTTAATCAACTGGGAAAAAGTTAGAGTTGCAGGCCTCAGTACGTTCTCTCATTATCTTTATAGGTCCAAAGGAAGCATGTCTATAACCTTAGGCAATTGTTTCTGGCTGGTGATACTGAAAGTTGCTCACAGCACATATTCCAGTGAGTTCATATCAATTGTCAGTAGTAGGAAGTATCTTGCATTATCTACTTCAATAATTAATCTGCTTCCTTTGGTTATATCTTTTGCATCAAGTATTGAATTACTCTCGCCGTTTTTGACTGATTATGCTTTCCATTTTTAGATATTCTATTTAGTTTATTATAATAACTCCGTTATATTTTGTAATAAGCTTAACACTTACTAAAAATGGATGCTTCACAATAACACCAGCATTTGCACACTTACCTTATTTGGGGTTTGTTTTCTCTCTCCTACCACATGGGGCCACTTTTTTTGTCTATCTCTCACCACTCTCTTGTTTTTTGTGGAACTCCAAATGTTAAGCTTATTGTGAACTGTGAAGTATAGGGAGTAATACTTTTCTATAAACATGTTATGTGCTATTTGCTATTCTGTCAATGAATGTACTTATCGGTTCTTTTCCACTTTTCTTAATGTGCCCGATAAAGTCAATTCTGACAAACACTGTGAAAAGGATTGAGTACATATGTTCGCTTGATAATCTTAATCTCGTCATATTGTACTGCTGGCAACCTGAACACTAAAATAATTATTGTTTGGTAATGCAATATTAAGCTAGTAGGATTATATGGCCTGTCAGTGAATCAGCTCTTAATGTACAATTGAGGATAGGTTGTGATTTTTGCATTTTGGTTTAGTTGCTTAAGAAAGTGAAACTCTGGTTTGAAATTAAAAAATCATTGAAGTGCAAGTAGCCTTAAATTCAGGTGATTTATGAAGAAAGTCCTTTCTTGATAGGTATGTAAGCAACAAATCAGTAGTGCGTTTTAGATTAAATTTGAATTCAATGATTGTTGTTGGTGATCTCACTTTGTTTGAGGTGCCTTCTTGCATGATGTGTCCCTTCTTTATATTTGTGGTGGCAATATTTCTCACAGGTACATGCAAGCTGTGGTAGACGAAATAATACTAGGTACAGTTGATCCTCACAAGGTAATTATTATTTCTTCAATTTTGTCGCACCCCTTTTGTAGTAATAACTGACTACCTTCTCTGCTCGGTTTATTATTTGATTACTTCAAACTCAGATGCTAAACAAAAACACTACAAAGTCAGATGCCAAACAAAAACACTTCAACCTCAAATTCCAAACAAAAACACTATAAAATTACCCTTATTTGGGATGAAATGCAATTTGTCATTATATTATTAATGTTTGAAGCTCATTGATGGAATGAGGAGCAAGACTGAGAAATTTAACATATCTATATATTTTTCTTGAATTCTACAGCACTCCTGTGACTGGAAATTGAGAAAGATCTTGAAGGAGTTTGCCAATGTGGGGGGAAAGCTGTTGAATGGTAAATCTTCTTTTTTATTGAACTTTTGTTCTTTTGGGCTATGGTTCTCGTATACCATCATGTTGCCACGACATTAAGCTGTTAAATACTGGGCTTTCCTTAGATTCATTTGCAGGTATAACAGAGGTTGTCCTATTGGAGTCCCTCTCTCAATTAGACACATCATCTCCTGTGGATTTCAATGGCCTTTTGCCTTTAGATTTGCCAAGACCTCCTAATGCCTTAAGAGGAATTCGAAAGAAGACTTCCTCCTTCAAGCGATGGCCTACCATATGTGCAGGTGACTCAATAACGTGAGTACAACCACAAGGGGTGTTGTATGATATTAGTATATCGCTTTTTTTCTTTTAGTCTGAGTTTGATATCTTGTTCTGACACGGTGAAGCAAAGATGGGAGATATCGAGTGATCATCAATTTCTTGCTGTATTACCTTGGAGATTTGTACTATATCTTGTATTTATGAACAAAAATATTAGAAATGAAACTTTTATCTACATGTAAATGATTGTCCATCAATTTAGGATAAAAAAAGCCAAAAAAAAATATATATTTTTTTAATTTTTAGGGGCTCAAATGCTCCGGTTGTATCTTAAAAACCGAAGCATTTGTAACATAAATGCTCCGGTTTTTAAGATAAAACCGGAGCATTTGTAACATAAATGCTCCGGTTTTTGAGATAAAACCGGAGCATTTGTGTTACAAATGCTCCGGTTGCAACCGGAGCATTTGTAAAAGTCTCAAATGCTCGGGCGACATTTGCTACGCGTCAAATACGGAGCATTTGTGGCCTAAAAAACCGGAGCATTTGAGGTTTTTTCTACTAGTGACCGTTGCTCTTTCCACAGCAGAAGCTGAATACGTGGCTGCTGCTACATGTTGCTCTCAAGTATTGTGGATCAAGCAACAGGTACGTGACTTTGGCATAAAATTCAAGTGTGATCCTATATTTTGTGACAATACTAGTGCTATTTGTATTTCGAAGGATCCAGTTCATCACTCTAGAGTCAAACATATTCACATTAGACATCATTTCCTAAAAGACATGTAGAGAAAGGGTTAGTCAAAGTTGATTTCTGTCCTACTGAAAATCAAATAGCTGACATATTGACTAAACCTCTATCTAGGGACAGGTTTGAAAAGATACGCTTGGAACTAGGAATGATAAAGATTGTTTAAATGTGCACATGATATGGTTTCCCCCCAATTGTTTCTTACTAAGTATGTACTGCAATCTTCATGACTTAATTTTCATACACCTAGGGTCAAGTATAAGGACTCACATATGTCTCTGAATATTACCCTTAGTGTCCTTACACATATTTGGTATGCTTGTAGTTTGTATATTATGGACCGAAAATTTTATCATATGCAAGAGTAAATTTTTTTTCAAAATTTTCTTGTTTCTTTTTCTTTTCACACCTTCCGTCCAAAAATAAACACATCACTCTGAATTATGCCCAAAATTAAGCGTTCAATTAATCTAGAGTTAAGAGGAGTGACTTCATTAATTGCCTTCCGAAAACCCATAAACCGCTTCATTAAACCCATCCTTCCACTTCTTTTCACACGGCATCATGATTACTTTATAAACCTAACACATCAAATCACTGACCCTTCACTATTTCTCACACATCAACTCAAATCTCTATATCTCTCTCCTAATTCTCATCTTCAACCTCACAAAACCTCTGTCAACATGTCTTCCAAAACTCAAACCTCTGATGCACATGCAAACTTACCGAAAGAGAAACCACCATCTCCTGAAGAAGAAAGTGCTCAAGAATCCTCCAAGAATGACACAGATTCTTCTGGGTCAAAAACGACATCTTCTTCACCAATTTCTCTCTCCCCGAAAAAGGAAGATGATGATCATGAAATTGAAAGCGAACAAGAACAAGAACTTGTTGTACCTACAAAAAGAGGTAAGAAAACAAAATCTTCACAATTTCTTGTGGACTTTTGTGTAGACATTGCATGGTGCAAAAAGTCTAAATGGAATGAGTTGTTGAAAATTTTAAAATTTCAGAAGTGGTTGAAAATTGTTAGCATAGATGAGGGTCTTTATGAAAAGGAGATGAAAGAATTTTGTTCTGGGTTTACAATAACAAAGGGTGTGTGTGTGTCACTTGTTAATGGGTCAGTTGTTACAATCACTGAGAAGAAACTTGGGGACTGGTTTGATATTCCAAATGAGGGTTATAAGGATTACATTAAGGGTAGGGCTAAGTTAAACATAAATGGAGTCACTAATGCCAAAATTCTTGCCTTCTTTAACGTCCATTCTAATGCTTTATCTCTAGATCAAAGGAGTTGTCTCCGTTTCATAAGCTGCTGTTTCAGTTGGTTTGGCGTTTTATTTTACCTCGCTCCTCCAAAAGAACCCAGGCAAGTCTAATGGATCTTTCCATTATGTATTGCCTTGCTGAAAACATCAAAATTAACCTTCCCTCCCTGATAATTGCCCATCTCTCTCATTGCATTACCCACAACACCAAAGTGGGTTATGGTAATCTTCTGTCCTATGTCTTCAAACAATGCAAGGTTAAACTCCCTTCCAGCCCCTCCTTTTCTCTTGAGCCCGAAAATTATCTTACAAAAGAAACTTTATCTAGACTAAGTTTGAGGTTGGTGAATGGGAAGCTAGAGTGTGAGAGAGAAGAAACTCCGGTTAAGGTTGAGGTAGGGAGTAAAAGAAAATTGGATGAAGAAGGGGTTGCCAGTGGGTCTGTCAGAAAAAGGCAAAGGTTGGCTGGGTCTAAGTTCCAGAAGGAACAGGATCAAGGTGAAACTGTCTTTATTCACCTAGATTCTGATCATGTTCCTTCTACTGCCGTGGATTTTCCTCTACTTTCTACAACTGGGCTTAACAAGATGCTCCGGGAGATTCAGGATTCTTTGACCCTCCTACACACCAAGATCAATGCAATTGAAGCTACTGTTCACGTTCTGGACTCTCAGCAGCAGGATCAACTACTTGCACTCAAGAATGATGATACTGGGATCAGGAACAAGGTGGATGGTGTGCTTTCCAAGATAGATTCGGCGGTCTCCTCTCTCTTCAAACGAACCAAATCCTAACTTCTCTTATCTTTGGCTATTTTGAATAATTTTTTTTAGGGCTGTAATTATTAAACACTCTTTTGGATTCTACTTCTTATGTCCTTTGAGACATATGAAGTACCTTTAATATTTTCTTTGCTTTCTCCATTTTCTTTCTCATTACTCTGCATATTGATTGATTTTTGCTGTCCCTAATACTTCTTTCTGCTTGCCTATTATACTTGTGTGTTTGGATGACTAATATTATGAGATATCTGTTTGAGCAACTTGCTTGGTGCCTAGACTGTTGACTCTCTAGTGTTGCAGGTACAACATTTGGTTTTGATAATGACAAAGGGGGAAGAGATAGTGTGTGTACACAAAAACAAAATTTTTATCATAGTTCCTTGTATATTCTGCTTGTCTCTGTTCCTACCTATGTTGCTCCTGTTCCCAGTCTGTAAAGTTGTTTACACTAGGTTAGTTTGTGTAGTTTATTTTTTCTATGTAGTTTAATTTAGAGTTGCTTTTCAAAAACAAAAACAAAAAACCTTAAAAATTTTTTAATTAATTGTCATAATCAAAAAGGGGGAATATTGTTATTTCACTATTTTGATAATGACATATAATTAATGTTTACATTTTATTAGTTTAAATCGGTTTTTTTGTTAGAAGTAACTTGTTTATGTCTTAGTTCTAGTTCTCTAGTTTGTTTTTGTTTTTGTTTTGTTTATTTTATTTGTCTAGTTTATTACAGTTAAATGTTCTTAGGGTTCACAAATAAAATGGTAAATATTTTATAAAGGTTTGATTAAGTGTTTGATCAAGTTTAAAATTATTTATTATTTACTTGTGTTATCCGATTTATATTATGGTTATAACAAATGAAATATATGAAGATTGCATGATATCTTGTTTAGTGAGATGTATGCGCAGCATTGGTGTTTTCCTAGAAATAAGGAGCCGCCATTTCCGCAAAAAGTTTGAAAATCTCTCCAACTATAATTCACCCCCCCCCCTCTTGTAGTTGCTTAAGTGTTCGTCCAAGACTAACAGACGTGATGATGGAAAGTGTAAATCTTTCATTCTCTGAAAAAGTAGGTCGTGTTCCATGCCGCGAGTCGCGATATGCTCTCGGCATTTGTACCGCGAGTCGTCTTTTTGAAGATCTTCTTGCAGCTTTATTTTCTACGAACATTTTTTTTTATAAACCTATAAACACACAAAAAAAATATCAATGTAAATAAGAGACACACAAAAAGCAAAAATCAAAGAAAATTGTGTGTAAACTCGGGTTGCCTCCCAAAAAGCGCTCGCTTAAAGTCAATGAGCTCGACTCCTTGAAGATCATGTGACATTTGGTGAAAAAGATACCGCATCACCTTTGAAACTCCAGTGGGGTGAGTCAACATCTCTACCCTTCATAGGTGACGCATTTCCCATCTGGCACCCACATCGATGCGATAACAAGCATCTCCCAAAGAAGGAACATGCAAAGCTTTATGGAGTTCAAAATCCGCCTTATCTTCACCCACGTTGAGGGACAACTTATCGTGCTTCACATCAATCAAGGCTCCAGCAGTAGCAAGACATGGTCTACCTAGTATGATAGGAGTGTGCACATCTTCTGGCATCTCCATAACAAAGAAATCGCATGGGATAGTTAACTTGCCAATTTGGAGGGGTACATCCTCAAAAACACCCAAAGGATATCTTATAGATCGGTCTGCTAGTTTCAGGGAGACACGAGTAGGGCGAAGATCACCAAAATTGAGCTTTTTGAAGATAACATTAGGCATGAGACTTACGCTGGCTCCAAGATCATAAAGTTCCCTTTGAATAGTTACATCCCCGATGGAACATGCACTACAAAAAAAAATTGGCTATTGAGGCACATCATTTGGCCGACTTGCCTCTAAAACCCCCTTTTACCATCACATAAACATGGTTGCCTCTAAAGTATATGGTTTTTAGTGTCAAGTATATTCTGGTGCCTCTAAAGATACATTTCAGCATTAGATGAATGTTGGTTGCCTCTAAAATCATGTTTTTAGCATCACCTGAATATTGGTTGTCTCTAAATCCATATTTTTAGCATCACATGAATTTAGTTGTCTCTAAAGCCATTTTTTTTTAGCATCAACTGTAGTTAGTTATCTCTAAATCTATGTATTTAGCGTCACATGACTTTAGTTGTCTCTAAAGCCATTTCTTTTCAGCATCAACTGTAGTTAGTTGTCTTTAAAGCCATGTATTTAGTGTCACATGAATTTAGTTGTCTCTAAAGCTATTTTTTCAGCATCAACTGTAGTTAGTTGTCTCTAAAGCGATGTATTTAACGTCACATGAATTTAGTTGTCTCTAAAGCCAATTTTATTAGCATCAAATTTAGTTATTTGTATCTAAAGCCATGTATTTTAGTGTCATATAATATTTCATAGCGACACACTCACAAGTTCCACAAATAAACAATAGTTTATTCTAGATATTAAAATTCCAATAATAATCTACTATTTTTTTTATTAAAAATTTAATAATGTAAGGTTAAAAAAATACGTTAAATTCACCCATTTACATTGACGGATCTTATTATAGACGATTGTTACGGGTTGATATTATTTTGATTTCGGATAGTCTTTTTTCTGCCAACTCGGATTTCGGATCTTTCAATATCGGATTGTGGCGGATTCGGATTATATCAGATGTTGGGTGTAGGTACTATTCGAATTATATCAAGTTGAATCAGATTGGTTTCAGATTAAAATATCTGAACTGATCAATTAAATTGAACTGAACTAAATTGAGTTGAAAATAATTGTTTATGAGAACAGAAAATTGAGAACTAATAAACTGAATTTTCATAAAAGACAATTTTCACAATTACACTACTACAAAAGTCAGAGAAAAGAAATTGAAGAAAGTTGAATCTTCCATAAAAATTCAAGGTTCGGTAGTGACTAATTTCACTACTATAAGTTTATAAATTTCAATTTTGTAGCTTACACATACTTTAATTTGAGTTCGAATATATATGATTTTTCAGACATTTGATGAACTACTTAAGTTTTTTTTTTTTTTTGAAATTTAAATATTACAGTAATTCTCAACAAAAATTACAACACAAAAATAACTCCAATAAACTATCCATTAAATTCATATATTCAATAAACATCATAGTCTTACAATAATTACCAAAAAATACAACAAACTTAAAAGAAATGACAAATAACAATCTGAAACAACTCCTCACAAATCTGAAAACCAAAAACAAAACAATCTGAAAACCAAAACGAAAAATTCTGAAAGAACTCCTAAAAAAACAAAAGGAACATACAGGAGAGATTACTAACTAGCACAAAGGTAGAGGATACCTTAAGGATACCAGCCATAGTTGAAATTACTGTTGTCAATCTAAAACTCTCGTCACACTACCAAATTTCAAAAATTTAAGTCCTTGAAAAGGAAGGGGAAAAAACTACTGAATACAGGAGATCAAGCGAATGTATCCTAAAAATATACTACTGAACATACAAAGTTTCAGAATCTTATTAGAAGACTGACTTTTTATCAAAGGTTCTCTTCATCCTTAACCCAGATACAAAACCAAAGAATAGCTTCACTTCAGCCAGAAAGAAAAATAACATATAGAGTTTCAATTTTAAAAAAAAAATCTGGAACTGAGAAAACTAAAAGAATCTCATGAGTTTCAAATTGAATATAACTTGTTAACGATTAACTTAAATGGAGTATTGTTGTCCTGATTTAACTTATCGATTCACATAGATATATACCTTGAACCAATCCACTATTAACTTATTTTACGTCGATTATATATTTTCAGTTTTCAAATGCATAAAGCTTAATGAGCTCAACTTAGATTTAATTTAAAGGTGGTCGATGATTAAAAAAAGCTTAAGCAATACAACAATTGTTTTCCTCTTTCAATTTTTCTTTTTCTTTTTAGAGTTAGACTTGTACCCATATGGCCATATCTACATCAATATAAAAGAGATCTTTACGTTACGGGTTGATCAACGGAGTACTTGGTACAGAGATAGATATGCCTTTTCAACCATTAAAGCAAGTACTTGTTGGCTATTGCATTTCCTCTTAGGCTCTTATATACGAGGGTGTGCATGTTTACTAGCTAGGAACAAAAATATGATATAAAGTTGCTCGGTTTTTTTAATAAATATATTCATAATATCAATTTTGTATAACTTTTACAAATTACCTAATTAGATATATTAATGGTCAAAATTATGTATTGGCAAACATGAAAGTCAATCTATTGTAGTGATTTAGATACAGAAGAATTATATATTTTGGCAGAATCTCTTGCCCCTGACTCCCTGATGATAGTTATATTATTGGGCGTTAAAAAAAAAGGATAAATTTTTTTTTTCCCATAATCTAATAACATCTAAATTATCGAATAATTTCATAATAAAAATATAGATAATTTGATTATTGAATAAAATAATTAATTATAGCTCTAATTCCCACCATGATTGTCGATACGCATACCGCTAATCGAGCTAAATGTGGTCGTCCAGCCCCTAGTTCATTGGAAACTCTTGTACTATCAACAAGGAAAACAAAGACATCAAAGCTAAAAATTAAATTAAAACAATTTTTGAGTCAAAAAAAATTATAGTAGTACTTCCTTTGTGCCCTATTACATATTTAAGTTGACTTCTTTGATCAAAGTATAATAATTTTTAAAACTTATTATTTTTAAAGGATTTAATGAGCTCTGATTTGATTTTTTGAAGTTATAAAATTTTCAGCAAAAATGTATAAAGCCCCCGCCCTTCAATATTTTGAAAATTATCGTCAAAAGTTTAAAGTCCCCCCCTCATATCATTCTGATTTTCCATTCTGGTTTTCATTTAACTCTCATTTCTTCATCTCTCTCTCCTAGGTTTTCTCTCTCCCGTCACTTCCTTCTCATTTCTTCTTCACTATCTATCTTTGATGAACCGTTGGATTATGTTTGTGGATCTTGAATAAATTTCGATGTAAGGTATGTTATTATGATTTTCGTTGTTTCGAATTTTCGGGCTGATTTTTGTTCAGAATTTTTTCTCAATCTTTTATTCTGATTTGTTGTTCAAATTTTTGTTCTTATCTTTTTCTTCAAAAAAATTTTGCTGCGATTTTTTTCGATATTTTGCTTTGATTGTTCGAGTTTTTCTTCTTATCTGTTCGAATTTTGGTTCTAATTTTTTTGTTGAATTTTTTTCGCTTTTTTGTTTCTTATTTCATTTCCATATCTGATTCATGTTCTTTTTTGTTTTTCGATTTTTTTTCTGAGTTTCACTTTCTTAATTTTCAGTTTTTAAGAACTAACATTTTTTAAGATCTGGGATCATTTTCGTTTTTAACAACATTTTCAGTTTTTAACAACATTTTCTTAATTTTCAGTTTTTAAGAACCAACATTTTCAGTTTCTGAGTTTCTGTTTCTAAATTTTCATTTTCAGTTTTTTAAGATCTGGGATCATTTTCGTTTTTCTTTGTTTTCAATTTTATCTTTTGTAAGTTTTGGTGGTGATTGTTTGATTTTTGATTTCTTGGGATTTGTATGAGAGTTTTGGTTGTGATTGTTTGATTTTCTGTTTTTCTGATTATTTAACTGTTTCTAACTATTCAATGGTGGCGATGGTGTTTAGACGTTGGTGGCGGCGACGGCGGCGGTGGTGTTTAGACGGTGGTGGTGGTCGTGGCAGTGAGGTGGTGCTGTTGGTGGTTGGTCAATGGGATGGGTGTTAGTAGTTGTGCTAATTACCTTACTTAATTTTGTTAATATATTTTCTCTTTCATGCTTAATTTTTCTGCTTTATGCTTTCATCAATATAATACATCATTCCTAGTTTTCTCCCCAAACAGTAAATGCCCTGAAAATTATGGAACTGAGGGAGTATTATCTGCTAATATGTTGTGGATTGACTATGTTTTCCAATCACTTGATTCTTGTTCTAGATAGTTGTGTAAACCTACTAGAGGTAGTTTCAAGAAGAGTGTTATTCGATGTTGTAGTACAACCATGCTATATCATATTTATAGCTAAAGAAATTAAGCGAAGTGGAACCAGACTGATGTCTGCAGCCCTGATATTTTAGTTCAGAATGTTAAACATGATGTATATGCTAGAATTAGCTCTGTAATGCCTAAAAATCCAGTTGCAGAGATAAAGACTGGTTCAATTGTACTCTGGCTTAGCTGATTGTATGTGAATCTATTGTCTCTTGGTCTTTGTTGTTGTTTTGCAGGTGTTTCTACAAGTGATTAGGGCTTTGATGGTACCCTTTCTAGAAGGTGAATATATGTTGCTCAATGATGCATTTGCAACTCTATGGTTTTGTACAAGGTAACTTTTAAGTATTTGATCTTTTGCAACGTTTTTATACCTTATAGCAACGCTATTGAAGCGTTGCTATAGCTTAGTTATGTAGTCGAGCTCGAACCACCCTGTCTTTTCATCATTGTTGAGGGGTTCACTGTTTTGCTACTCAATGCAGTGAATTGAGTTACTTTTGTTAGGAAGGTCCCGATAGTAGGTAACTACTACTTTGCTGTTCATTATTTGCTTTTTTTCTTTTAGTGAGTCTAAGTTATTGCTGTTTTTTTAGCGTGGTGTTTGCTTTCATATAGGGAAGTAACCTTCTTTCTATACCATAATAACCTAGGATTGCGTTCATATTGATCTTTTTTTTTGGGTTGAATTTGCAGATTGAATTGCGTTCAAGTTGAAGTTTTATGTTGAAGATTCACTGAAGGTTGAATGTCGGTTGAAGATGGAATTTCTACGTATTTCTTATTTTTTTATTTCCTCTTCTGAATGTTTGTATCAATTCGTCAAAAAAGTTAGTAATAAGATTATACTTCTAATTTCCTTTATTAATTTATAATATTATTTTTTCTTGTTGATGTAAGAATGTGCTTGTAACTATTACTGTACTAATAACACAATGTTGACGCTTACAAGTGTCTATATAGTAGCTTCAAATTGCGACATCTTCAATTGCAATGATGCTAAAAAGCCTCAACATTTTCGAAGCCTATGAGTGTCGTTAATTATCGGTGGCTAAATGTTCGCTGCTCCTTTAGGGAGTCGATAATTTTTTATTTCGATGCTTATAAACGTCAAAAAATCCCAAAGAAATTGTCGAAAATGTGGAAATTCTAGTTGTTGTTGCATCTAAAAACATCCTTTAGCGACAGACTTATGGTTGCATTAGATGCAACTTAAAATTAGAGATGAACTTATGGTTGCCTCTAAATATAAATGGCCTTACCACCAATGTAACATGTGTGCCCCAAAAAGGTGGCATTAGGGGCAACCTATAATTACCGACTGGCTTATGGTCGCCTCTAAATGTAAGTGGCTTTAGCAGCACTATAAGTTTTGTGCCAAAAAAAGGTGGCATTACGGGCAACCAACAATTAGCGACAGGCATATGGTTGCCTCTAAACAGAAGTGTCTTTAGCGGCACCATAACTTGTCTGCCTCTAAAAGGTGGCATTAGGGGCAACCTATAATTAGCGACGGACTAATTAGAGGCAGCGAGAAAATTGCTTCTAATCACCATTAGAGGCTACAAATGTATATTTAGATGCAATTTTAGATTGCCTCTATATGTAATTTTTTTTGTAGTGATGGAATGGTGAAGCTTCCAGGATTATTAAGCTTTGGAGGGAGCGTATTAAGAAGGATGGCACTACACTCCTCGGAGAGCTCCACTGTAGTAGCTTCACTAATCCTCTTCTTCTTAGACAAAAGTTGCTTCAAGGACTTAGCATAGGCAGGGATTTCGCAAATGGCCTCAAGGAACGGGATTTTAAGATGAACATTTTTCAATAACTCAAGATACTCCACGTACTTCTTCTCTATTCTAGCCTTTGGCAATCGATGAGGGAAAGGAGTTGGCTCCACATAAACTCTAGCAGGCTTTGATGGAGCTTTCTCAATCTCTTCAGTAATGTCGTCTTTATCAACGTTCGATGATGTCACGATAGGCTTCATTGGTTCCTCTAAAGTCTTTCCATACCTCAAGGTGATTGCACTTACATTGTGATGATTCTTAGGATTTTGTTCTAATTGCCCTGGAAATTGGGGAGGTGTATTTTAAAGTTGGGTTACCTGTTGAGTCACATGTGACATTTGTTGGGCTAGCTGTGCAATTTGGGTATCAAATATCTTGTTGTGAGCATCAATCCTATCAAACTTCTTATTCGTTTCCTTAGAGATTGCTAAGAGTCTTTCTAGCAAGGAATAAATATATGACTTTTGAGGAGGTTGTTGAGAGGGTGGACCTTGTTGTCTCTGCTGAAACCCAGCGGGGTTGGAATTGCGTGGTGCTTGAGGTTGATTGTTACTCCAAGAGAAGTTCTCATGATTCCTCCAACCAAGATTGAAATTATTCGAGTAAGGATTATTTCTAGGTCTAACATCACCATACATAATGTTGACTTGCTCTTGTTCCACAATACTCATATCTGTAGACATGGAATTTGCATTATTCCCTTGGAAAGCATTAATCTCGGCATTAGCACCAAGTGATATACTCTTAATTTGTTGAGACAAAGCATCAACCTTCCTAGAGAGTGAAGTTATTGCATCGACCTCATACTTGCCACCCCTCTTAGATGTAGATCATTCAGTAGACCAATGGTAACTATTGGCGGCCATCTCCTCGAGCAATGCCTTGGCTTGAGTAGCAGTCTTACCCATGAGAGCACCTCTAGCTACAATATCAATATAAATTTGAAACCTCATGAGCCAACCCATTGTAGAATGTCTGGATAAGGAGCCAGGTTGGGATCTCATGACGAGGACAATGCCTTTGTAAATTCTTGTACCTTTCCCAAGCTTCATAGAGTGATTCACCATCCAATTAAGTAAAGGATGTGATGGCATTACACAGCTTGTCAATCTTTTTTGGATGAAAGTACTTCTCACATAAAGCAGTAGCTAAATCATTCCAACTTGTGAACTTGAACGCTTCATGACTCTTTAACCATTCTTTTGCTTTGTCCAGCAAGGAGTAAGGGAACAAGCGGAGGCGAAGAGCTTCATCGGAGGCCCATTAATCTTCACAATATCACATTTCTCAAGAAAAGAATTGATATGTTCATTGGGGTTCTCCATAGGGCTGCCTCTGAACTAAACTCGTTGAATGAAGTGAATCAGTTGGATTTTGATCTCAAAGTTGTTGACCTCTATAGCAGGCCTGACAATGCTAGATGTAGATGCGACATCTGGCATATTATACTCTCGAAGAGGATGAGCCATTGGTTCTCTCTGAATATTTTCATGTTCCCTTCTTCTTCTCTTAGCGTTGAGTCTCTAAGTTGTGGCTTCTATCTCTGTTTCAAAGACCACGGGATCTACAGATCACGATCGCTTGCGCATTCAAAAACAACAACTAGTGAACAAGAAACAAAGTAACAGGTGTAATTTATTAAATCTATAATCAAAATCATTCTAATCGATAGCCTCCCCGACAATGGCGCCAAAAACTTGTTAGTGTTTTATTTTAATACCGCAAGTGTACGATGTCGTAGCACATACGGGTCGAACTCAGGGAGATGCAAGATTAACCACTACTTGATTTTAGATTACAAAATAGTTACACAATCCAGAAATGAGGAATAATCTATAAACTAAAGGCTAAACTAATGACGAAATATGACAAACTATATGAATATGCTAATTAAAACACTAAGATTAAGCATCACCACTAATATGAATTGATCAAACCACAACTCACATCCCAGTTATTCAATTATAGCTTAGGCGAGATTGACATTCCCTTCTGACTCAGTAATAAAGCACAGCTGCGAACCGAAAATAAACACTCGGTCAATCCTCAATACCTAGAACTCACTTTCGTGATAGCAAAAGGGTCTCCTATTTTCATGGCTTACACACATAATTTGAAGCATTGGGAACCAATGTCAAATAATTCCCAATTCTAGTTCTCACCTATTTTCATGGGAGAATTCAAATCAATAACAAGATTATCTAAATTAAGACCCAACTTTCATTGATGAACTTAATTAATAAAATAACAATTTAGCATCAAAAAAATATTCCTAAGTTCAACTCCGACTTTCATTGATAATATAAAACTAGGGCTAAATCAAGATGCACAATTGGCAAGAACAACAATCTTGTCAAACCCTAAACATATAATTCAATAACATGGGAATTAGAGAAGAATTTACATGATCAATCCATACTAGGGCCCAACTCAATCCTAGATAAAAAAGACTACTCACTAATCATGGTAATAAAAGCAATAAACATAATGATAAACATAATTAAAATAATAATAAAGAGAAGATGGGAGAATAAAACTTGATTGAATTGAATATGAATATGAAAGATTGGATCTTGAATCTCCAAAGTAGCAATAGAAAATAAACTAGGGCATAAACTAGTGAGAAAACTAGAGAGGAAAAATAATGTGATAATGAAAAGTGAGCAATATATGTCCTATTCTAATTAGAAAACCCCTAATATATAGTTCTAACTAGGGCTGACAATCAGATCAGGTTGGGTCAGTTTCAGGTTGACCTGATTTGTATTTCAGGTCACTTATACCTGATCCAAACCCGACCTGATTTATATTGCAGGTTGAAAAACTCAACTCAAAACCAACCTTATATTTTTCGTGTTGGCCCGAAACCAACCCAAAATGACCTGAAATAAAAATCTAAATATCCAATGATCACAAAACTGCCAACTTAATTCAGAAAGGTAATGTACATGTAACAGGTTTAAGATTCAACATTCAAAACCGGAATTTTCAGGTTGAAGTGAGTTGGGCTTGGCCCAATATTATAACCTAATCGGCTAAGGGCTAACCTAACATAATATATGTTATTTTTAAATCAGGTAATTTTGGGTTATTTTCAGGTTCAAAAGGTCAACCTGGACCTAACCATTATATTTTCAGGTCGGGTTGGGTCGGCCCTTTTCTTTTCAAGTCGAAAATCTCAACCCAAACCCGGAATTTTCAGGTCAGTTTCAGGTCGGGTTATCAGGTTGGATCAGCTTTTGCCAGCCCTAGAACTAACTCCAAATACTAGTAGGGAACCAAATTACAAGATAAGGAAGCCAAATAAATCATTAAATGGCCGAAATTATCAAAACCGCGTAAGAAGTTTTCTGGCAGACTCGGCCAACTTTCGAAGCCCATATCTCTCAAAATACACTTCGTCTTGGGCTGTGCGACCTATCGTTGGAAAGATCTTCAATCCTACTTTCCAATGCCTTTGGAAGAAGCCCAATATAAGCATCAAGTCAGAAGTTATAGATAAAAGAGTGAACATAACTTGATTTTCACAATTCTATCAATGAATTCCAACTCCAATTGAGCTCCAATTTGCACTCAAATGCATCGAAAATGATCCTTATCAATGTAGTTTGCTTCCAATTGCTCCTAAGTCCTCAAGCTTGTCAAGTAATATTCCAATTATGTTCTCGATACCAGAAATTCATCAAATAATACCGAAAACGCATAAGAGGAGAAATATTTCGCAGATCAAGTAATAGCATGCAATTATGAACCAAAATACACCTAAATGCTCCTAGAATGCAACCTAAATGCAACTAAAAACTATATAAAAATATGACACATCATGTATAATACTCTTGCTATACATGAAGCTGAACATATTGTTGAAATAATCGATGCACTCCATGTTATTTAAATTACACGTGTTGTAGCAAATTTTCTTGATGGTATCCAATTTAAATTATATTAACATTTAAGTATTACATTAACTTTTTAAGTGATGATACTATTGTAATCATTATATTATGATTAGTTGTTTGGAACCACTTTTGTCCGTATTTTTACTATTGTTAAAACAACTACAAGTATACTAAAATATTTTTACAGGAGCGAAATGGAATAGCTCACCTCTTTCAACTATCAAAATAAACCCAGATTCAAACACTACTTTTGCATTACATAACTGGTACGTTGAATAAAAGAGTAGCAACAGATTAATTATTACTAACATTATCTAATTTTACACATAATTTTGTTGAAGTGTTATCGAAAATGGAGAAAAATTTACGAGCTTAGAACATTGATTGCTACTCAGAGCAATCAAAGCATAAAGCAAAATGGAAGAGCATATATTTTGATCAACTTACTACCAGAACAACAGGTTACATCATAATTTAAATAAATTTTTTTTTTCTTATGTTCTTTATTGTAGTTGTATTTTTCGAAGTCGTTTTTTATTTGATTTAATTTTGTTAATGTCAGGCTAGAAAAAAAAGTGCGTATTAAAGGAAAAATTACAGACATATTGAATAAGCATAATCTAATATATGATTCTTGCAACGTCTGCAACAAAAAATGTAATGCTAACATCAGAAAAGAATTTACCTGTTTTATTTCATCTCTTCCACATGCTGCAATAGCTAAACCTCGGTAATTTTGTACATTATTTTTCATTATTTTTTAAAATAGTTTTCTGTTATTTATCTGTTCTATTTCATCCACTACAGATGTATCTTACATGTTGATGTTCAAGACTCCAGCGTCACAATACCTATGACATTCTTTGGTTCTCATGCAGAATTCGTCTTAGACGAAAAGCAAATGAGATCTATTTATTGCCAATACAGGTACTTAATGACAATTTCACATTACATAATATAAGTATATCAATAATAAATATTTATTACACTTATTCTTAGGGGAACGACAAATATTTATTGAATAAAATGTTCAAAAGTTGAAAGGCAAATATTTTAGCATATAATTGACTACATATATGCTTGGAGATAACAGACAACTACGCTAGAAAACTAAGGAAATTATATATGCCACTGTTTGAATACTATGTATATATTGTTGTTGTATAATATGGGCACTATAAGAGGAGGGGTGAATTATAGTGAGAGAATAAGCTATACCTTTTGCGGAATTAAAAGTAAACTTGGGAACAAACAATGTGAACACGAGAGATTTAGCGAGGAAAAACTTCCTAGGCCTAGTAGGAAGAAACAACCTCGACCACAAGGGATTTTAACACAACTTTCCACTATAATAGGCCAAAACAACTCTGATTACAACCTATTACTTTTCTCTCGATTCTCAACTTAAGTCACTCAACTCAAGTTCCCAACGACAGTTCCCACAACTGTCGTTCCTCTCAAACTTCACTAGAAGTTCCTTTCTCCTTCTCTTTTTCTTGCTTCACTCAAAGCTTCTCACACTTACAAGAGTTCACTCAAACCCTTTTCTCAAAAATACAATTTGTAAAATAATGGAAGAGTAACAAACTCGATTAATGTAAGTATGAATTCTCTTAAGGAAAAGGCACTGACTCTTTTAGACAACTAAGACAAGTTAGCTAAGTCAGACACAAATTGTTCTAAGGTTTTATGCGCCTATTTATAAACAATTTAGACAAGACATTTTATCCACTAACCCATGATCTCCATGACTTTAATTAATTTAATCAATTTAAGTTAAATATTCCTTGATAAGTAATTAACCCACTAATCCACTACTTAACTAAATAAGAGAAAGTAACATATTACGTGGTTTTACAAACTTGAAGAATAATTAAACTTATTTAAATTAATTAAATACTTGCGAGATAATTATCCAAGCCACTAAACCCACTAACTACATAACCATGTAGCAGTAACTGTAGGTGTGTAATCTCATTTTAGGAAATAAATAAAGTATTTACTTTTAACTAGATTTTAGGAAAATATCTTTAAAAAATAACTTTAATAAAATCGAAAACCAGTTTTATATTTTAGAACAAAATCTTTTAAAAACCGGAAAGATATTTTATTTTGAAAACAAAATCTTTTACATAAAATATAAAAGATAACGGCTAGATATTATTCTAAATAAAATCAGAAAATTAGTTTTAAAATCTTTTCCTAACAACCTTATAACTAATTCCCTAAAATAGTGGATCTTAATTAAAACAACCCTAAAAACTCTAACTAACATATTGGGCGCACACTTAGAGTTAGGTGCACAACTTTAGAGACTCTTAGGTGTTCCTAAACCAGTTTTAAGTCTTGTTCCCTAACCTTGTTCCTAATAGTGCCAGGTCTGTTCCTGTCATGGGAACAGAACCAAGTTCCTTTGAGAATTCACCACGAACTTGATTGAGCTTTCATTCAACCTTAACATGAAGATAATACATACACCCTAATGTATTCTAATCTTCATTCCATGCTTGATTCTTCATCACTCGAACATCTTTACTTCGACTTTTGATTAATTCTCCGTTTTAATCTTCAATCAAGTATTCTCTTTGCTTGAGAATGAATTACCTAGCAACAACATAAATAAAATACACTATGTCTTTTGTGTGGTTAAGTCATCTTCAAAACTCAAGGGTCAACAATTTCCCCCTTTTTGAAGATGGCAACAAAAGGCATATAATATAATAATATGTAATGCACATAAGTCATATAATAAGTCATATAAAACTATTTTAACAAAGTATGCCACTAAGTTAAATTAATTATTATAGACTCTTTGTTATTTTATTTTTGTAAAGAAACATGAGAACATAATCCATGACTAAACAAAAATTTACTTTGATTGCCTTTCTCTTTCTCCCTTTGGCATCTTCAAAAACATTAGTCCACGATTTCAAAAAGATGAAATTATCTACTAAAACACATCACACCACCAAACTTGTGAGAAATAATTTGGTTATTATAAGTAAATAACGCATTCAACTCTCAAAACCGCAATCCAAGAATATTATCCATTCAAGAGACGCACACATGCAACAAGATTAAACATAGAATTATCAAATTAACATAGTGTCATTGTAGCATGCTTAAGAAAGAAAGATAGAAAAGACAAAGATTAAAAAGTTCATGTTCCCACAAAAACTAAACTAAGAAAGGTTTAAGGTTTAGGAGAGGAAGGTTGCTCGATAACTTCTTCCACCACATCATTTAGCTTAGCCATCACCTCCTTATGATTTTTCGGTCATGGTGTGATCAATCTTGAGCACATCATCCTCCATCTTCATCAATACTCTCTTCCTCATCATGGGAAGGAGAGTGAAGCACTTTCAAATTTCGAACTCTTTGACTAGTTCGAGTGCTTTTAGCAACTGGTTTCACCATCTCTTCAACCACCTTCTTCCCCTTCTTTTTTTCTTCTTGTTTTTCTTCTTCATTTTTCTTTTCTTTTTCTTTTTCTATTTTTTCTGTTTTCTTTTGTTCCATTTCTTTTTCAAACGCCAATTTCTATCTCTTCTTCTTCTTCCACAACATCACACTCATCATCATTCTCATCATCATCAAGATTAACCCTTCTCTTGATAACTTCCCCATTCACAACACATACATTTAAATTATTCAGTGCACGTACATTCAACATATTCCCAGTAGATACACCAATGGTTTGAGCCCCGAAATCTTCACATTAAACTTCATCAATATTTCGGTTATTAGAGCCCCATAACCAACTACAAATCCATTTTCAATACAGTGACTCATATATTGAACCATTAAGGAGGGAAAGTTGATGTGTTTATGAGAGCTAGGCAATCGATATAGATCAAGTCCAACATGCTAACTTGAGCACGTTTAGTGAGACGAGGTAATATAGCTTTCTTTAGAATGTGGAATAGAATTTTGTGGTAGGGAGAAAGAAGATTGTGATCAAGAAATGTATTTCCCTTTTTACCGCCATACTTCACAATTAATTCGTCAAAAGAGATATCAGAAAAGGGATAGGAACCTCTTTGTTTCTTAAAGTATACATCGGTTCCCTTCACAGGAACACCGAGTAGTTTTCCCAAAATTTCAGAATTAAAGTCAATTTGGGTTCCCTTCACAAGTGTAGAACAATTCCCTTCTTCATCAATGGAAAAATTTTCACAAAATTCATCCATAAGTTTTGGAATTAAACTTTTACCAGAGCAATTCACAAAAAGATGTTCCCAACCTTGAAACTTAATCATATTTAGCAATTGACGAAAGTGTACCCTCTTACACCAAGAGATATTAATGCAAAGACCATGAACATACCTAGTTGTCGTGGTATTTCTTCGCGCAATTCTTGTTGTTCCTTTCTCAGGAACCTCTGATTCCCCCTCACTATTTGCATGTTGTTCCTCTACTTCCATCTCCATTGTTTCTTCAATTTTCTTCCTTTTTCTTAGGATTCTTGTTGATGGATTGGGTGAAATATCCATGGGAGCAGGTGATTCGATGTTAATGGAGGAAGGAGAGGGTTTTTTGGATTTTTGGGAAGAGAGAGAATGAGAAGTGTGTTTGGAGGTCATATTTTGTGGAGGTGTTTTTGGGTTTAATGAAAAATAAAACAAAAGAATAATTTTTTTTGTTTTGTTTTAAGTAAAGCTAGGAAATAAAAGGAAAAAAAATATAAGTTAACCGTGTATTGCACACGTTTCTAAAAAACTTAAGGAAATTAAAGATAATATCTTCCAACTAACTTGAGAGATATTAGGAAAGAGAAAAAAAATCAGATTTTTAGGAGAAAAAATCTGAACAGAATATTTTTGGATTTTTGAATTTTGAAAGAAGAAAAAAAATTAAACTTAATACGCTGGGAACAACGTTTGGGAACAACGTTTGGGAACAACAAATGGAAACAGAGAAATTTTGCTACTTTGGAACACCATTAATTCTTTTAATCCTTTGTCATCACTTAAGGCATAGAATTGTCTTATGAACAATAAGGGGAATATTATTGGACATTGGTGAGCAGTTTTCAGACATTTTTACTCATACACATGAAATAATCATATAAGGATTGTGATGTATTTAAGCAAATAAAAACATCAAATATGCTCATCCATACATAATGCCAAAGAATCAACACAAAGGGAAAAGTTGTAGCAATCATTTCAACTTGATCAAGCCAAGTTCAAGTCTCAATTTTTCAAACCTATCTCTATTTAAGGGCTTTGTCAAAATATCTGCAATTTGACGTTCAGTCTCACGGAATTCCATTTTAATAAGACCCTTTTCAACATTTCTTTTAGAAAGTGATGCCTAATATGGATGTTTGACTCTTGAATGATGCACGGGATCTTTAGAAATACTAATAGCACTAGTATTATCACAATAGATAGGAACACATTCAAAGTAAATTCCGTAGTCACGTAGTTGTTGTTTTATCCATAGCATTTGGGAAAAACATGTTGTTACTGCAACATATTCAGCCTAAGTTGTAGATAAAGCAACTGTGTTTTGCTTCTTGGTGCTCCAAGAAACCAAACTATGACTAAGGAACTGAACCATACCTGATGTATCTTTCTATTGACCAGATTACCTGCAGAGTCAGCATCCGCAAATCCTTTTAGTTCAAAGGTATCACTTCTTGAATAGAATAGGCTTAAATCGTTGTTCCTTGAGGTATCTCAGGATTCTCTTCAGCTGTGAGATGAGATTCCTTTGGATTGGCTTGAAACCTTGCACATAACCCTACACTAAAGCAATATAGGACGACTTGCAGTTAGATATAATAGTGAGCCAATCATACCTCGATACTTGGTTTGGTCCACACTTGTTCCTATAGATCTTCATCCAATCTGGTTGAAGTTCCCATGGTGTATGATTCACTTTGGATGCCTCCAAACCATACTTTTTAAGCAGTTCCTTTATGTACTTTTGTTGATGGATGTAGATTCCTTCTTCTGTTTGCTTGATTTGCAACCCCAAGAAGAAGTTGAGTTCACCCATCATCTCATTTCGAATTCTTTACTCATGAGATTAGCAAAGTCCTTGCACAAAGATTCATTAGTGACCAAATATAATATCATCAACATATATTTGAACAACTAATAAATGTTTTCCTTTTGATTTTAAAAACAAGGTTCGATCCAATTTTCCTCTTTTAAACTCATTTTCAAGAAGGAACTTAGAAAGTCTTTCATACCATGCTCTTGGAGCTTGCTTTAACCCATAAAGAGCTTTGTCAAGCTTGAAGACATGATTAGGAAATTCTTTTTTTCAAAACCGGGAGGTTGTTCACGAAAACCTCTTCATTTAGATAACCATTTAAAAAGGCACATTTCACATCCATTTGATACAATTTAAAACCCATGAAAGCAGCAAAAGCAACAAAAATTCTAATTGCTTCCAATCTTGCAACAGGTGCAAAAGTTTCTTCATAATCTATACCTTCCTGTTGATTGTATCCTTTTACAACTAACCGAGCCTTGTTCTTACTATGGTTCCGAACTCATCCAACTTGTTTCTAAACACCCATTTAAACCAATAACCTGTTGTGTTTAGGTTTAGGTTCAAGGTGCCAAACTTTGTTTCTTTCAAATTATGAAGTTCATCTTGCATAGCTACAATCCAATCAGCATCAGTGAGAGCTTCTTCATGGTTCCTGGGTTCCATCATAGAAAGAAAAGCATGAAAAGCACAAAAATTTCTAATTTGAGATCTCGTTTGAGTTCCCTTGTTAATATCACTGATTATGAGTTCCACTAGATGGGAACGATGAGTTTTCCAAGGCTTTGGTTGGAAATCCTGGATGGAAACTTGATTTCTTTGATTATCTTCACTTCTCTGTTCTTGGGAACTAGGTTCAACAATAATGGATTCATTCACTTGTGTTTCCTCACCTAGTTCTTCTTCTTCTTCATTGGGAACAGGAACATGATGTTGTTCCTTAGGCTTTGTTCCCATGACTTCTTCTTCTTCCAAAGTTCATAGTAAAACTTTGATCTCTTACCATACCTATCTTGAAGTCATCATCAACCTGTGTGCTTGCAACAAATTTATTTGTTTCGTCAAAAATAACATGCACACTTTCTTTTACACACATAGACCTTTTATTATAAACTCTATAAGCTTTGCTACTAGAAGAGTATCCTAAAAATATAGCTTCATCACTTCTAGCATCAAACTTACCTAGCTTTTGTTTCCCATTATTATGAACAAAACATTTTCATCCAAATGTTCTGAGATATGTAATATTGGGCTTTTTACCAAAATATAGCTCATAAGGAGTTTTATTTAATAAAGGTCTCACCATGGCACGATTTATAATATGACAAGCAGTATTCATAGCTTCGGCCCAAAAGTTCATAGGAAGACCACTAGCTATCAACATAGTCCTAGCCATTTCCTCTAATGTTCTATTCTTCCTTTCAACAACACCATTTTGTTGAGGTGTTCTAGGGACGGAGAAATTATGATCTAACCTATTGTCTCTACTAAAGTCATCAAACTTAAAGTTCTTGAATTCTTTGCCATGGTCGGATCTAAGGTGTAGCAATTTTTTACCACTCAAATTTTGAAATTTCTTTGCAAAGACAAGGAACTCATCATAAATCTCGTGTAATATCCTAAAAACTTAACCATGTTTAAGTAATTAATTAAATATAGTTATCACTAATTTGACTAAGATTTAGATTTTCTTTTATTATGTTAAACATAAATTACTAGACTTTGTAAAAAGGGGTAATCCTATTCTTTTGTTTAACCAGAAAATATTAGACTTATATTTAACCATCACCCAACTAGGTGGTTGAAAGTTGAAAAAAAAATGACTATTTTCTGATTTCATAAATTAAAAGAAAAATAAAAGTATTATATAAAACTGAGAAAGTTGACTGCCTTCTTCCTCCTCCTTCAATTCCTTCATTTTCATGGCAAACACATGGCACACATGCAATCACCCTCTCTTCTTCTTCTTCAGTCAAAATCTGTCACCAATCTCTCACCATTGCTTCTTCAAGTTAACAAAATCAGATTAATTACTTCACCATCTTCCTCCCAACCACTGATTTTAAAACCCCCAAACTCCACTATAAATAGCCATAGATTCAACACCAAGAACACACCAACAACAACCTTCATCATCTCTTCTCTCTAATCAGAAATTCAGTCAATAATCGCCGGAAAAATTGTGACAAAAAGAAACCCAAAAGAAAACCCAAACTCTCCCTCTCTCTCCTCTAATTCGCCCCTTGACACACCCCGTCGACCACCGGTCACGCGCCGCTTGCGCCGCACTCAGTCGCGCTTCCACCTCACCGTCGCTCGCGGGTCTCCAGCTCGCTCGCCGGAGCTCCGCCAACCACCAGCAGCTTCGTTCTCCCTCTCCTCCTCGCGCAGCTCATTCTCGCTCTCTTCTTCGTCGCACCAGCAGGACGCGCACAGCACTGCGCGCCACCGCCTCGCCGTCACGCTACCGTCGTTTCTCGCTGCCTCCGGTCGTCGCCGTCTACCGCCGTTCGCCGGAGCCGTTCCCTCGCCCCACTCGTCGTTCTCCCTGCTCCTAGTAGCAGAGGTGATGCTTCTTTATTTTAAATTCTGATTTTCCTTAGTTTATAATACAAGCCCAAGTTGATTTCTCTTATTAGTTAATATTTAGTTTGGGCCTAGTAGAATACCTTTGGACTAAACCCAAGTGTTTACAAATCTGAATTTATTTTACTATGTTGGGCTAAAAGATGTTTTAGACTTGTTTCATGGACTGATTTCAGTTAGTTTTACTAAACCACCTAACTTATTTACTAAAATCTATTATTGAGTTATAATTCATGACTTCTAAACTAGTTGAGTTGTTTAAAACAAATCCATTACACTTGTTATTTGTAATTTGAGTTTAAGTTATCATCACTTCACTAATCCAAGTTCACTTATAATAACCAGCTACTTGACTTACTAGTTTAATAATATAATGCCAATGGTTCTAGTATATTAAAAATTAGTTTAATAATAGACGATTAATTGGTTATTAACTACGAACTCTTATAACAAAAATATATTTTCAAAGGGTTATATGTTATGTATTAATATAACTTTAACGTTTTGTTAAATATAGCTAAAGGAGTTATTTCACCTAGTTATTTGATTAAAGAGTCACCTTGATTAAAAAGTTATTAACGATTAAGAAATAATGACCTAAAGGAAACCTTTACGACGTTATGACCTTAACAAGCGCTAACTAATATTTAGGCTTAAAAGCTAAGTAATGAAACGTTCTTTAATAAAACTATTCTTGAATAGATTAAAGAAGATAAAGGATATTACAAGCCTCCCCCGGCTATCATGGTTGGTAAGCAAGAATTCAGGTAACGTCTACTGCTAACACCCACAATCCCTTTCGAATGATGTTTTATGGTATTTCGCACTATGTTGTTGATTTATGGATTGTGGGATATGAAAGGTTTTACGAATATGATGGTTTTCGATGAAATGAAATGACTCTGATGTTTATGAAAATATGAGTATGCTAACGCTATGGTTTTAATGATGTTTCATGATTATGATTATAATGATGTAATGTAATTATGATATTTGAAACATGATAAAGTAAAGTGAAAGATGGTTCTTGGCAAGTATGTGGGCATAGAAAATGTCACCTATGATGTGACCGCCTTTCTGGCAATATTTGGACACCGAGAGTGTCATCCATTTGTGGCCTTTCTGGCAATATTTGGACACCGAGAGTGTCATCCATTTGTGACTGCCTTTCTGGCAATATTTGGACACCGAGAGTGTCACCCATTTGTTTAGGGAGACGTCCCTATGTGCGATATGTGATATGTGATATTTGCCAAGTTACCAAAGTAAAAGATGTATGATGATGAACATGATAAAGAAGATAATGTAACCTACTATGATATATTTGTGAAATGTTTTACTTATTCTCTCCTCCCTGTTTTTAACCAAAATGATGTGAAATGAATTTACGATGTTAGAGTAGTATGTTACTGAGCCTCGGCTCACGACGTTTTGTTTTATGTTTTAGGTATGGAAGAACAGTTGTGGATCACTGATAGACTGCATTATGGAGATTATGTATGATTCTATGAGGTTTTAGGATACTTTGTATAATGAGTAAACAAGTATTATCTTGCGATGAGTAATTGTATAGTGAATTTTTAAATTTTAGGCTACTATTTTATTTGTGGGCCATAACCCACAGGATTAAGTTATGCTTCCGCTGGCGATTAAGGTCATGTAAATTTGTCGGGGCGTTACATCTCGTCCTTGCTAGAAAGAAAAATAACCCATGTAAATCTAGAGAAGTCATCTACAATAACCAACACATACTTCTTGCCACTCCTACTTTGAATCCTCATAAGTCCACATAAATTTATATGAATTAACTCTAATGGTCTTGTGGTACTTACCACATTCTTGGACTTGAAAGAGGATCTAACATGCTTACCTTTTACGCATGCATCACAAACATGATATAAATGAAACTTAATTGAAGGTAAACCTGAAACTTGTTCTTTAGAACAAAGTTTGTCAATCAATGAAAAACTAGCATGACCTAGACGCATATGCCATAAAAAGGAATTATCATCAATAACACTAAGGCATGTAAACTTGTTTTTGGGAACAAGGTTGAGATCCACAACATATGTGTTCCCTTTTCTTGTTCCTTCCAAAACGACATCCTTTGTGCTTTTGTTGATAATTAGACATTTTTCACTATTAAACTTCACACAGTTCCCTTTATCACAGAATTGGGAAATGCTCAACAAATTATGCTTCAAACCGTTAACTAGAAAAACGTTATCTATGGAATATGACGATGACTTACCAACTTTGCCCATGGCAACTATGTTAGCTTTCTTGTTGTCACCAAAAGTCACACTTCCACCATCATAGGCTGAGAGTGAGAGAAATCTTGATTTATCTCCAGTCATATGCTAGAACAACCACTGTCTAGGTACCATGTGTTGTTCCCCCTCACTCCAACCTGCAAGAAAACTAATTGTTAGAGTTAGGAACCCAATCTTTCTTGGGTTCCTTTCCTTCGGAAACAATAGATTTCTTTTTCCAAGTTACTCTACTTGTTTCCAAGTTCTCGTTATGCGACCAAGTCTTTAGGACAAGAGTTCCTAATGTGACCAGTGTTCCCACAAAACATACAAACTTTATCACTTGGTAAATCAACTCTCTTTTTAGGTTTTTCAAATTTTTTTTGTGATTAAAACCAAGACCTTCGGTTCGTTTTGTTTGAGGGTTCTTAATCCAATTTGCAATAGGTAGCATTTTCTTTTCATTTCTCATTGGTGCAGTTCCCCTACAAGTTCATTATTTTCTATTTCCAAAAATGAAACATGATTTTTCAATTCGTTTATTTCAGATTTGAAACTTTGCAAGGGAACTGACTTAATGTCAAAGGAACTTACTTCAGGAACAAACTCTTTTAATTTACAACTCAAGGCTTAACAAGTAGTTCTCATTTTTAAGATTTTCGAAATCCTCTTTTAATTTTTAGATTTTTGTCAAACAACTCGAAAAATCTTTTCTCAATATCATATCGAAACTTTTAAGCCAAGGGTATGTTCCTTCGCAACAGTTAAAGCATGTTGACATTGTTTTAGTTTAATGGACTCATCTTTGCAATCATTTACAGCATCAACAATAAACTCAAATAACTTTTCTTTACTTAAAGAATTAAGACGAGTTTTATGTGTCTAGACTTGCCTCAAGAGATTCAATCTCTTCATCAGATTCGGAATTGTCAAGAGCCATAGAAGAAGTTTGCAGTCTCCTCATTTGGTTGAGGATCATCTTCTTCTTCAGAGTCAGGTCTCCCCATGCAAGCAACCATAGCTTTCTTCATTCAGATCGAGTATAGGAATTTTGTATCTCTTGTTCCTATCTTTGCTTCGTTCCCTTCCTTTGCCTTTTTCTTGTTCCCATTGGGGACATCCTTGATAAAGTGCTCGAAACTGCCACACTTATGACAAACAAGTTTGTTAGAATATTTCTTATTCTTACCTTTGTAGTCTCCGTTCTTCATGTTCCTAAACATTCTTTTGAATTTTCGGACCATGAGAGCAGATTCTTCTTCATCAGTTTTCGACTCTTCAGTTTCATCAGCTTTTAAGGCAATTGATTTTTGTTTGGACATAACTCCATTTTCATTGTCCATTTGCAGCTCATGAGTCATAAGGGAACCAGCAAGTTGTTCCAATTGAACTTGTAAAGTCCTTAGTTTCCTGTAAGGCAGTTACCTTAGCCATCCATCGATCCCTAGGAAGGCTCCTTAGGACCTTTCTACCTGTTCCTCAGAAGTAATCACTTTCAAGAGATGTTAGCTCATTAATAATATTAGTAAAGCGTGTAAACATGTCTTGATAGATCTTTTGATTTCATTTGAAAAGTTCATATTGTTCATCAAAAGATCTATTTTTGATCTCTTAACTTCACTCGTACCTTCATGAGTGACTTCAAGAAGATCCCAAATTTTTTTTGCGGTTTTCATCCCATGACACGATTGTGTTCATGAGGTCACAAACCACAATGAAGAGTTTATAGCAAGAGCATTAATTTCCATTTTTCGAAATCTGCTTTATCAAAATCAGAATGATTTAGGAATTACCTCATTCTTGTCATTAGTGGTAGTGACTTCAAAATCACCTACCTCTATGACTCTCCATACCTGGTAATTGTCGGCTTTGATAAAGATCTCCATTCTGTTCTTCCAGTAAGTGTAAACTTACCATTGAACATTGGTGGCCTCTGCGTAGAGTACCCTTCTTCCAGTTTCTCTCTAGTATTCATATTTTTCAAGATCTTGAACTCAACAGGGTTTCCTGATTGTTAGAGTTCCCGCTCTGATACCAATTGTTGTATAATATGGGCACTATAAGAGGGGGGTTGAATTATAGTGAGAGAATAAGCTATACTTTTTACGGAATTAAAAGTAAACTTGGGAACAAATAATGTGAACACGAGAGATTTAGCGAGGAAAAACTTCCTAGGCCTAGTAGGAAGAAACAACCTCGACCACAAGGGATTTTAACACAACTTTCCACTATAATAGGCCAAAACAACTCTGATTACAACCTATTACTTTTCTCTCGATTCTCAACTTAAGTCACTCAACTCATATTCCCAACGACAGTTCCCATAACTGTCGTTCCTCTCAAACTTCACTAGAAGTTCCTTTCTCTTTCTCTTTCTCTTTCTCTTTCTCTTGCTTCACTCAAAGCTTCTCACACTTACATGAGTTCACTCAAACCCTTTTCTCAAAAATACAATTTGTAAAATAATGGAAGAGTAACAAACTCGATTAATGTAAGTATGAATTCTCTTAAGGAAAAGGCACTGACTCTTTTAGACAACTAAGACAAATTAGCTAAGTCAGACACAAATTGTTCTAAGGTTTTAGGCGCCTATTTATAGACAGTTTAGACAAGAAATTTTATCCACTAATTAATCCACTAACCCATGATCTCCATAACTTTAATTAATTTAATCAGTTTAAGTTAAATATTCCTTGATAAGTAATTAACCCACTAATCCACTACTTAACTAAATAAGAGAAGCAGTAACATATTACGTGGTTTTACAAACTTGAGGAATAATTAAACTTATTTAAATTAATTAAATACTTGGGAGATAATTATCCAAGCCACTAAACCCACTAACTACATAACCATGTAGCAGTAACTGTAGGTGTGTAATCTCATTTTAGGAAATAAATAAAGTATTTACTTTTAACTAGATTTTAGGAAAATATCGTTTAAAAATAACTTTAATAAAATCGAAAACCAGTTTTATATTTTAAAACAAAATGTTTTAAAAGCCGGAAAGATATTTTATTTTGAAAACAAAATCTTTTACATAAAATATAAAATATAACGGTTAGATATTATTCTAAATAAAATCAGAAAATCAGTTTTAAAATCTTTTCCTAACAACCTTATAACTAACTCCCTATAATAGTGAATCTTAATTAAAACAACCCTAAAAACTCTAACTAACATATTGGGCGCACACTAGAGTTAGGCACACAACTTTAGGGACTCTTAGGTGTTCCTAAACCAGTTTTAAGTCTTGTTCCCTAACCTTACTTGTTCCTAATAGTGCCAGGTATGTTCCTGTCATGGGAACAGAACCAAGTTCCTTTGAGAATTCACCACGAACTTAATTGAGCTTTCACTCAACCGTAACATGAAGATAATACGTACACCCTAATGTATTCTAATCTTCATTCCATGTTTGATTCTTCATCACTCGAACATCTTTACTTCGACTTTTGATTAATTCTCCGTTTTGATCTTCAATCAACTATTCTCTTTGCTTGAGAATGAATTACCTAGCAACAACATAAATAAAATACACTATGTCTTTTGTGGTTAAGTCATCTTCAAAACTCAAGGGTCAACAATTGTTAACTACTTTTAAATGTCCATTGTAAGATACAATAATATAGACATTATTGTACATATTGTAAAATATAATGTAATGTATTTGTATAAATGCATTTGATATCATTGCTCAACCCTTAAATATTTGAATACAATGCTTTTAAATTTTTACTACATATCTTTTTAATCATATCAAATATCTTATAGTTACACAAAAACATTAAATATAAATTGGAATTTATTGAAGTAAAAATAAGAAAAAATGTTTTTAAATTTAAATTATTTAACATGTTAGTTCTCATCTTAGGGCATAAATGTTATGACACATAAATTTCAAATATACAATCCACATAAACATTCATGACAAAGCATATCAACATGAATATTTAAACAACATGTGTTATCATACATATATTGGATTTAAAGCAAAATTTATGACAAATGTCAACATGCATGTTACATTTATTGCAAGACTCAAACTTGATATATATTTACATACATTGGAAATACATACATAGTCAAACAAATACTACAACAACTTCGAAAATATTGTTACTTATAAAGGGTGAAACACACTGGCTAATGAAAACAAACATTAAGATAATTTTGGGTGAGATGCTAATACAACTTAAATTACCAAGAGCATACTATGGAGTTCACTCTACCACTGATGACAAATTGAAGGCATACGTTGAAATTCATGAAGTTCCACACTTTCCACATACACTAAGATTCGTCCAAATGGCTTCCACAGAGGTCAACATTTTTTTTTACAAATCGTACATTAATTAAAAGCGGGAGTACATCCTAATGCTAATTCATCCAAATCTAAACTAAACAAACGAACCTAAATGAGCTTTATGATCTCGTATATTCCATCTAAAACCGAAGTAAATAAAACTGATAAGAAGTTGCGGAGGAAGGGCGGTGTCGCTGGTCAGTGCTTTTGATGATGGATGCAAACCTCGGATGGCTGATGGATGTGGTAGATGAAGCGGAGGACGTTTGCAGGCCGGACAATGAACAACCAATGGCGAACGTCCCATCTCACCGCATGAGCAATCCCAGCTAGAGGTGTTAACAAGCTGAACTGAGACCGAACATGTCCAAGCTCGGCTCGGCTCGAAAATGTTTGAGGTTGAGCTCGGCTCGGACTCGAAGCGCGTCGAGCTTAAAAATCTAGGCTCGGCTCGAGCTCGAAAATCTCAAACCCAAGCTCGGCTCAAAAAGCTCAAACCCAAGCTCGGCTCGAGGTTCGGCTCGAAAACTTTCAGATATTAAAAAAAAGTTCAGCAAAAGTTTTATCCATCAGACTTTTGATAAAAAAACTGCCCAACACACTTTCGCCAAAATTAAACTAATATGGAAGTCAAGTCATGCCCGTTTAATAAATAGGCCCAACTTCCATTGATCTTTGTGACTCTTTATCCGCATTCCTTTTTAACACAAAAGGTTCACTCCTTCCTTTGCTTCCTCAACGATGTGGGACTTCAGAAATTTGATATAACAAAGCTTTCACACGTTGCACTTGATTACTTCACTATTTCATATGCTTCCATTGATATTTTGCAAGTCTTTTCTTTTATTTTTCTTTTCACTATTTTTTCTTCACTTTTCATATGCTGCCACCTTTTTGTTCAATGTTTATATTAATAATTTCAAAATGATTAAACTAGTTAATTAAAGACTTTATAAATATTCCAATTATACAAATCTAAAATGAAGTTTAGTGAAAGGTAGTAAGATTTTATAATGAAAATAAGGTGGTTGTTTACCTTCTATGTCGATGTGGGACATTAATATCTTATATAAAAAATATCTAAAATAGTTTCGAGCTTGTTCATGAACTCTCGAGCCGAACTTAGGGAGGCTCAGGCTCGGCTCGTTAAGGTCTCGAGCAGATCCCGAACTCGAGTCGAGCCCTCTCGAGCCGAGCTTTGACTGAGCCGAACTCGAATAGTTTGCGAGCCACCCTGCCTCATTAACACCCCTAATCCCACCAATTTGCTATCGCTTGGGATTCTAGGCTCATGATCTTTATACGAGTCACGTTCTGTTGTGACTCATTACTCTTGCCCGACAGTATTTGAGGTTAAGGTAGGAGAAACACAGATGAGTGGGGGTGTTGAAAACCCTCAAATGTAATTGAGGTGCCGCCTTCAGATTTGAAGTTTTCAAGGCGAGGACCATCCATTACGATTAATGCCAAGCTAAAATGAGAGCCAAATAAATTAAGCTCTCGAACACACCTCCAGTTTACAAAATTGGAAACCATACGTCCTAACCAAGACCAACTATCATCGCCTCGTCCATGCTCACGAACTTCTTGAGTAACCTTGTCCCTCAACACATAATCCCAAAAATCGACATATTCTACTATCACAACTTTGAATCACCAATCCTGATTCAACTTACAAACACTTGTCGATGGGCACAAGCGACCATTGACAACATCTTTAACAACTCGAAAACAACGCACTCCTTTTATTTGGAGATTTAACACAAATTTGAAGAAAAACCCTAACATTCTAGTTGGAGGTCCCAACAACAAAGGGGGAGGGGGAGGGGAAACCCGACACTAACAGGGGGTAGGGGAACGGGGAGCCCGACTCTAACAAGGGGGATGGGAAAGGGGAGCCTAATACACAACTAGTGAATGGGAAATGGGAGCCTAATACACAACTAGTGAATGGGAAGCCCAAAACAACCAACACACTATACAAGAGACTTTTTGCTTATAAGATGTGGGGACAGTGACGGGGATCATGACAACCGAAATCAACATACAGTGACGAGAAAGGACTGAACCAATCACGCAGTTCGAAAAAACAGCGAGCAAAGGGAGACCACTCGGAATAACCGACAGGTGTCGGGGACCTGTGAAGAAAAATGAAAACAGGGAAAGACAACGCGACTCAGGAAAGGGGAGAAACGACGTGACTCGGGGGGGAGAGAGCGACGCGAGGAACACCACTCGGGGAGGGAGACGACACGACACGTGGGTGGGGGAACCGACACAACTGCTCGGGAAGGAAACAAACACAGGGAGTGGGCGGGGGAAACGAACGAAACACAGGGATGAGGGAGACACCACCAACAGCGCGACTCAAGGAAGCGGAGAGAACAACTCAGCTAGCAGAAAAAGGGAAAAGATGGGGATGGGCCCGACTGCTGTCGTGAGCCCAAGGTGGCTCACACTGCGGTCGAGTCCCTAGGGTTGCCTTTAGGTGAAGGGGTTTTTTAGGTTTAGGCGGGCTTGTTTTAGAGAGAGAATATGGTTTCTTCAAAGTGTTACTTGGACCTAAAGGTCAATATTCAGAGAAAATTGCAGCTCGAAAAGCCACAAACTTTCTACGAGATACATATGATGTTGACATTGGAGACTACAATTATTATCAAATGAAATTGTTGGTAGATAATTATCGAAGCTTATATCAAGCTATACAACAAAATATTTTAGAAACTAATCGTGTTATTACATAATGTATTGAAATCCAAAATTAGAATCAACTATCTATGTTTCATCAACTATGTAAGATATGGTACAATATGTATTTGCCTTTTCTTTACAAGTATTAATATATATTATACTTTTTTAAAATCATATTGTTTTATTTACTATATTCATATGATGTCATAATTACTTATATTAGGATATAAATGTTCTGACACGTAAGTTTCAAATATACTGTCCACATAAACACTTATGACAAATCATATCAACATGAATATTTAAACAACACATGTTATCGTACATATATGGAATGAAAGCAAAATTTATGATACATGTCAACATGAATGTTACATTTATTATAAAACTCATATTCAACACACACACACACACACACACACACACACACACACACACACACACACACTCATACTCAACACACATACATACACACACACACACACACACACACACACACACACACACACATACACAAACAAACACACACACACACACACACACACACACACACACACACACACACACACACACACACACACACACACACACACACACACACACACACACACAAAGAGAGAGAGAGGGAGAGAGAGACATACATACTCAAACAAATACTACCACAACTTCAAAAATATTGGCAGTTATAATGGGTGTAACACACCGAGTAATGGAAAAGAACATTAAGATAATTTCGCGTGACATAATGATACAACTTAATTTACCAGCGATATACTATGGAATTCATTCTGTCACTGATGACGAATTGAAGACATACATTGAAATACATGGAGTTCCAAACTTTCCACATACACTAAGGTTCACCGAAAAGACTTCGACAGAGGTCAATCTTTCACAGCCAACTACAGCTCAACAAGCCATTAACTTTCTTCAAGATACATATAATCTTGACATTGGAGACTACAATTATTATCAAATGAAGTTGTTGAAAGATAATCACTGACACTTACAGAAACTATACAACAAAAAATATTAGAACCTATTTGTGTTACTACATAATGTATTCAAATCCAAAATTAAAATCTACATAATCAGCTATGTTTCATTAACTATATAAGATATGATAGATATGTAATTGTCTTTTTTTTACAAGTAATAATACATCTCTATTATGTTTTTTAAAGATCATATTGTTTTATTTACTACGTCCATGTTATATTTCAAAACTGTAGTTGCTTTAATAAATATCATTAACGTATGAAAATGACGATAAGTCATCAGTTTCATTATATGACAATGACGATAAATATCATTATATGACAATAAACTGTAGTTGCTTTAATAAATATCATTATACAACAAGTCATCAGTTTCAATCACCACATTAGTGCTCCCATTCTCAGAAAATCCCCCTAATAAGATCATTATCAACATTCGAAGGCGGCTTCGAGTTTGAGTTTGAGTTCGAGTTCAATTTCATTGAACCTTTGAGCAAAGATTCAATATCAAAGTCAACCCCACCACCTCCTCTGTAATCCCCCACAATTTTAAAGGATTTTCATAAATATATTAAAGTATTTATGTAGTTGTATTTAAATCCAAATGAGTTTGGAAAATGATTTGGCTTTTAAAAACGGTTGACTATTTTTAAAAGTCAACTAAAAATATTTTCATAGCTTAATAAAATTGAAAATGTTTTAATTAAGCATGTCTTAATAAAAGTTTAAATATTAAAGTATATTGAAAAAGAAGTTTAATGGAATCGAAACTCCAAAAAGGATAAAAAGGAAAAGAGTCCTGTTGATGATTAAAGTCCTAAGTTGATCATCTTATTAGTCATCAAATCTTTTTAAATCTTATCTCTTTTCCTAAGCCCAAAAGGATTAGCCTATTTAAATATCCTAAAAACCCAAATATTTTACCCTACACTCTATTTCTCTCTCCTCCTTGCACGTGATTTCTTGCTCTCTTCCTCTCACCCGACTTTTTCTCTCTCCTCTTTCCTTGGTGCGTGATTTTCATATTTTCCTCTCAAAGCTTGTTTCTTCTTCGCTAAGTAACGTTTCTTGTTGAACAAGAAACGTCACAAATATTTTCTTGAGCCAAGACCTTTGCTGCCGCCGCCCCTTGCTGTTGTCACAAGTTTCCGGCGCCTTTCCTCCTCCTTGTTGTGGTTGTTTTCTTTTCTTCTTCTCTAAGATTCCATTAAAGTATTAGTTTTTACATTATTTTATTATTTATTAGCATGTTTATGATTTAAATTATTATTTTATATGGAAAATATATTTCGGTTTTCATATGTGTAAAAATAATAATTTCAGATTTATTATTTTCAGTTTTTATTATGAAAGATATAGTTTTTAGGGTTTTATTCACTAGAAACTATATATTTAAAGTATAAATATGAGTTTTGATTAGAATATGATTTTTATATGCATTAAATATATTTCAGAAGGTTTATAAATTTTTATAAGTGCTGGAATTTCAGAAAGTATGTATTTTAAGGGTTTTTAATGATTTTTAATCACTAGAATAGTTGTACTATAATGGGGGTTAAAAATAACGAAAGTTTAATACATAAAAACGATTTTAAAGACGTTTAAAAGGGGTTTGGGACGTTTGTAAAGTTGCTGTAAATTTTTAGTTCAAAATATTTACTTTGTTATTTTATTTTCTAGGCGGAGAATTCATAGTAGGGGACTTTTAGAGCGTAAAAGTGGCCTACCGTTTCGTTTACACAAGGTACGTACATAGTCTACGTGTTATATGATTTAGAAACATGCTTTAGGGATGTTTTTATTTATTAGTATCATTTATAGGACTTTGTTGTTCATATATATGATTTATTGGAATTGTTTTACATGTTACTTGCATGTGTGCTACATGTAAACTAAGAATATTTATGAGTATGACTGTTTGTATGGAAGTTTGATGCAAGCAGATAAGTTTAGTTCTGTATTAATTCGTGAGTGAATTAATGTAAGTAAGATGGAATCATGTGTTACATAGATTCTTGAGTATTGGTTACTTATCTTATAAGAACCGTGGATCTTATTTGGTAAGTATGAGTTATACCTATATAAAGGTACGGTTTTCTGTTGGCTAGGTTCAACAAAAAGGATGAAAAGAAATAAAAAGGAGTCTTGATTGATAAGTTGTGAACACTTGTTAATTCTAAGATAAAAAGAAGTTATGTTATGATTAAGTGAATATTAATTATGTGCTATGTGTTTGGTTGGTGTCAAACAAGTATTAAAATGAATGCAACGTAAAGTGAAACGAGAATAGGTTATAGACTTTAGACTGGTGCACGTCTAAAGTTGGGCATAAGGGTTGGGGTTATGGTGAGCGTGCCATAGCTTTTCTAGGAATGGGTTGATCGCCATCCCTTTTTATCTCAAAAGGTTCCTCGATATCGCAGGTCACTCTGAAATGTGGAGTAGCGCCCCATTTCATTTTTATAGGCAGGACAACTAGTCCAATAACTATTCCATTAAAGTAATAAAAGATGTTTTAAGTTTAGTTCAGTAAAAGTTGTCTGCATATTATTTTACTCTTGTTATTATTTATTCCTGCAAGTTATTTTGTAGTATCATGCTTAGGGTTATGAATGTCTGATATGTAGTACTCAGCTTTGCTGATTACGTGCTTGTCTGTGTTTGTGATCATGGCTTTGCTTATTGATCCTGTGGTGATCCTTCGGGGAGCAGAGTCAAGAAAATTGACATTACAGGTTCGAAGATGCATACCATTGGGGAATCTGGAATGGAGAGGCTTTTGTGACATTAGATTATTTAAGTTGTTTCTAGGATTTATTTTCAGACTTTAGTTTAAGTTGGTGTGTTTCAGTTCAAACATTGTTTGTTCTTATTTCATAAGTTTAATAAAGTTGATTTTTTTTAATAAGTTTTCCGCTGCAACATTCTGAGTAAGCCGAAACGTTATCACACGGGCGATAATGCCTGGGTAATTCTCTAAGTTTTATAAAATATTTTCTAGAAAGAGAGAATTATCGGGGTGTTACAAAGTGGTATCAGAGCTTTAGGTTAGTTTAAGACTTATAGGCGCCTACTAACTACTAGCTTATTAAGTGACTTTAGCTTTTAAGTTACCTAGCTTATTGTTATTTGAAGGAAACCTTAGTATGCTCCTACGTTTCATTTCGAAAAGTTAGACAAAAATATTTTTAGAACAAAATTTTTTTTAATAACCGAAATTTTTCTTCGGAAATCTGAGGTTCGAAATTTTTCTCGAAATTGGAAGAGTTCGAAAATTTTTTTAAGTCCGAAAAAAAAAAGAAAAAAAAATTCCGAGCGAAAATTTTTTTTTCGAGTGACCAGGTGTCCGAAATTTTTTTTTATGAAAATTATTTTGGCACAAAAGTAATGTTATTTTAAAAAGTGTCTGCATTATTTTCATGCCTTTAAGGTTTATAGAATGATTGTGAGAATGGGTAGTATAAGAAGGGCATATAGGATAGAAATATTATATGCCTGCATTGAAAATTAGTTCAGCATCATCATTATTTTTCTTCCCTGCAAATAAGTGCATTATTATTTTTCTTCCCTCTAATGATG
Source organism: Beta vulgaris subsp. vulgaris (assembly GCF_026745355.1). NCBI lineage: Eukaryota > Viridiplantae > Streptophyta > Magnoliopsida > Caryophyllales > Amaranthaceae > Beta > Beta vulgaris. Next base: position 34,637,579 of record NC_079204.1, read on the forward strand.
CATGAATGTTTTTTCTTCCTGCTAATTGTTATATCTTTCTTGCCTAAAGTGTTATATTTACATGCCTTTGTTTTTTGTTTACCTTTGATTTTGGTGGGAACACGTTAAGGAAGAGTGCTAAACCTTTTGGTTATTGTGATGTAGCTCTACATTATGGCTGCAAATTTAGGAAACTATTTAACCCATCGTCTGACTGACGATGAAGAACGAACCTATCCACCCATTGACCATAGGGATATGAAGAACTGCATTGGATAATGCGTGCATCTTGAGAAAGACATATGCTAGGGATGATGAAGTCATCATAGAAATGGATCTGCTAGAGGTACTACAGGGAAGACATATATGATGCATGTATGAGGTTGAATCTGAACCTGAGAAGACTTGGACACCATACCTACTAGAGCAGTCTAAGATCAAGAGAAATTCGTTGATACTATGAGACTGAGAAGAGGAGAAGTAGTGATGAAGACTTTACCTCAACAATATAAGGAAGATAAGGATAAGGATGGCAATGTAGTGCCATAGGATATATACTGATAGATATTTTTTATATATATATACATATAGACATGCATAAGGTTTTAGTTATAATAATAATGTTGGATATGTACCAACAAGACAAGGGTGTTTTTAGGATTAGCATTTTAGGAAATATATATACATAGTGTGTTATTTTATTTCACATTTTTTTCCCTTCTATGGAAGAATAAAATATAGTTTTTTATTCAAGGAGTAAGAATTTATTTTGGCACGTAATGGGAATATTTTTTTTATTTATTTATTATTCATTATGTGATTACAATTTTCTTGCTAAATTCATGTGAATGAATTTATTTACGTGAAACTAATGAATATTAGTGAAACATTCCATGTTGAAACTTAGTGAAATTGTAGTTGATGCGATCTGTAGTGATCAAGTCAAGTATTGTCTTGCTTAGATGACTATGTAAGTTTTCTGGAACCTGAGTAGAGTTATATTACTTTCAGGTCCCGAAGTAGAATGGCTAACAACACTGAACTAGCTGATGCTATTCGCCTCTTGGCGGAGAAACTGAATCAGGACAAGGTCGAACGTCCAGAGACTGCTGGAGAGATGTTGAAAGACTGTCCAAAGTGAAACCACCTTACTTTAAGGGACAAGCTGACCCTACTTTCCTAGAAAACTGGATTAGGGAATTTGAAAATTTTTGAGGTAGTGAATTGCCCTGCTATATGAGAGTAGGCAGCTGTTTTATACCTAAAGGATGAGGCTGATTTGTGGTGGAGAGAAAAGGGGCTAGATTGAGTGCTGCTGAGGGATTCAATTGGGAAGCCTTTGTGATTGTGCTGAGAGGAAAGTTTTACCCTGCCTTCATGAGAAACAGAAAGCCAAGAGTTCATAACCTTAGATGGTAGTATGACTATTCTGATATTACAGTAAGTTCATAACCTTGTCTAGGTTTGCACCTGAGGTGGTAGCTACTGAGGACTTAAGGCTCAGAGGTTCGAACAGGGTTGACTGATGAGATCCAGTTGGGTTAGGGGGTGAAACCTTTACATCTTAGATGTAGTGTATGGGAGAGCTTCTCATATTTATGGGTTGCAATCGAGAAGGGATAAGAAGGTGGAATAGTTGGTGAAAAGAGAAAGAGGTTAGTACTGGGGAAACCAAAGTAACTTTAAGAAAAACCGGAATGGAATGGGAATTTCAAGGAAGAACCAACCAGGAAACCGTAGTCAGGGTAGACCTGAAAGGGTTACCATTGCAAGAGTTGCAACAAAAACCATCCTGGGAGGACTGTAAGGGAGATAGTGACCTGTCATTACTGCCAGAAGAAGGGTCATAGAGAGTTTGAGTGCTACGCCAAGCACGGAAAGATCTAAAGATCAGGGAAATGGTAATCAGGCTAGACCAGGGTCCAATCAGATAGGAAACCAGGGTCCTAAGCCTGGAGGTCAGATTAACCAAGGAAACTATAGTAGGCCTGCTAATGATAATCCTACCCAGAACAAACCTGCAGGAAAAGTGTTCGTGATGAGTCATAGCGAAGCTGAAAGATCTCGGATGTGGTAACTGGTAATTTCTCTATTAATCAGTTTTCGTTAAAACGTTATTGATTCGGGGGCTACTATTCTTTTATTTCGCCTTCTGTTTTAAAGAGTCTGGGATTAGTGGAGTATGAGTCAATTGACTTGTCTGTTAGTATTCCTACTGGGGAAGTCGTTAAGTGTACTAAGTTGTTCAAGAACTTACCTTTGAAGATAGGAGGGAGTGTCTTTCCATCCGATTTAATCGAGTTTAACTTAGGAGATTTAGATGTGATTCTTGGGATGAACTGGTTGAGTCATTACAAGGCCAGGATCGATTGTGAAGTCAGAAAGTAGTGTTGAGAAACCCTTCGGGAAAATTTACCTCATATAGACGATTTGGGAAACCTAAAACTTTGGAGTGATCTCTGCTCTGCAAGTGCAGAAGTTGATGAGAAAGGGGTGTGAGCTGTTTTTCTGTAGCGTGCAAGATGTGAGTAAAGAAGTGAGTTAAAACTTGAGGATGTTCCAATAGTGAATGAGTTTATGGACGTATTTCCAGTGAAATTTCAGGTATGCCGCCTGCAAGAGCTGTTTAGTTTACCATAGACTTAGTTCCTGGAACTGCACCTATATCTAAGGCACCTTATAGAATGGCACCTCCTGAGATGAGTGAGTTAAAGACGCAATTGCAAGAACTTTTGGATAAGGGTTATATCAGACCTAGTGCATCGCCTTGGGGAGCTCCTGTTTGTTCGTGAAGAAAAAGGATGGGAGTATGAGTTATGTATAGACTATAGGGAGTTGAAAATGTTACCATCAAAACAAGTACCCTTTGCCTAGAATAGATGACCTATTCGATCAACTGAATGGAGCGAGTGTGTTCTCGAAGATTGACTTACGTTCAGGATATCATCAATTGAGGGTAGCTGATAAGGATGTACCTAAGACTGCCTTTAGAACGCGTTATGGTCACTACGAGTTCACTGTAATGCCATTTGGGTTAACAATGCTCCTGCTATATTTATGGACTTGATGAATAGAATCTTTCATGAGTTTTTGATAAGTTCGTAGTGGTTTTCATTGATGACATTTTGATATATTCGAGGAATGAAACCGAGCATGATGAACATTTGAGGATTATCTTGGAAACCTTGAGGAAGAACCAACTATATGCCAAGTTCTCTAAGTGTGAGTTTCGTTTGGAGAAAGTAGCATTCTTGGGTCATTTTGTGTCTAAGGAAGGAGTCTCTGTAGATCCTGCTAAGATTCAAGCTGTGAGTGAGTGGCCAACTCCAAAGAGTGTGCTGACATTAGGAGTTTCTTGGGTTTAGCTGGCTATTATAGGAGATTTGTGAGAGATTTCTCGAAGATAGCAAGACCTATGACTAATTTGATGAAAAAGGAGTCCAAGTTTGAGTGGAATGAGAAGTGTGAGGAAGCTTTTCAGATCTTGAAGGATCGTTTAACCACTGCACCTGTTTAACCCTACCTGATGGAATGAGGGATTTGAGGTCTATAGTGATGCTTCAAAGAATGGTTTGGGTTGTGTGTTGCAACAGAATGGTAAGGTAATAGCTTATGCGTCGCGTCAATTGAAACCTTATGAGGCTAATTACCCTACCCATGATCTAGAGTTAGCTGCCATAGTGTTTGCATTGAAAATTTGGAGACATTATCTTTATGGAGCAACTTGCAAGATATTTACAGACCATAAGAGCTTGAAGTACATATTTACCCAAAAAGACTTGAATATGAGGCAAAGGAGATGGGTAGAGTTGATTAAGGAATATGAGGCAAATGTCGTGAAGATGAGTTCGCTGTAGGTGATAAAGTATTCTTGAAAGTATCACCCACTAAAGGCGTTATGAGATTTGGGAAAAAGGGCAAGCTGAGTGCTAAATATGTAGGCCCATATGAGATTTTAGAGCGCATTGGGAAAGTAGCTTATCGATTGGCCTTGCCAATGGAGTTTGAGAGGATGCATGATGTATTCCATATATCCCAACTTAAGCGCTATATCCCTGATGAGCGCCACGTGTTAGAGCCTGAAAGAGTTCAGATAGATAGTAGCCTCACTTATGAGGAAAGACCTATCAAGATTCTCGACAGGAAAGTGCGTAGTACGCGTAACAAGGATGTTCATATTGTCAAAGTTCTTTGGTCTAACCACGAGTCAGAAGAGGCAACGTGGGAAGCCGAAGAGGATATGAAGAAAAAGTATCCAGACCTATTCCTTGAGGTGAGTTACGAGGGCGTAACTCATTTTCTTTAAGGGGGTAGAATGCGATAAATTTCGCGCTTTTGTTTATTTTTATGAGATTTTCATGCATATGTATGCCTATGTTGGGCAATTTGCACATGTTAGTGCAAAAGAAGTAGAGTCTCCGCATAAGAAAAGTGTTCATAAGTAACATAAGTGTTTTAAAAATGGGAAAGTGCACGAGAGGCACTACCTTTTCTCCAAAAGTTTTCGAAATGTTTAGTTCAAACTTTTGAAAGTACGAGGGTTTTGTGTTAAGTTTCGGGACGAAACTTCTTTTAAGGGGGGTAGACTGTAATCCCCCACAATTTTAAAGGATTTTCATAAATATATTAAAGTATTTATGTAGTTGTATTTAAATCCAAATGAGTTTGGAAAATGATTTGACTTTTAAAAAGGGTTGACTATTTTTAAAAGTCAACTAAAAATATTTTCATAGCTTAATAAAATTGAAAATGTTTTAATTAAGCATGTCTTAATAAATGTTTAAATATTAAAGTATATTGAAAAAGAAGTTTAATGGAATCGAAACTCCAAAAAGGATAAAAAGGAAAAGAGTCCTGTTGATGATTAAAGTCCTAAGTTGATCATCTTATTAGTCATCAAATCTTTTTAAATCTTATCTCTTTTCCTAAGCCCAAAAGGATTAGCCTATTTAAATATCCTAAAAACCCAAATATTTTACCCTACACTCTATTTCTCTCTCCTCCTTGCACGTGATTTCTTGCTCTCCTCCTCTCACCCGACTTTTTCTCTCTCCTCTTTCCTTGGTGCGTGATTTTCATATTTTCCTCTCAAAGCTTGTTTCTTCTTCGCTAAGTAACATTTCTTGTTGAACAAGAAACGTCACAAATATTTTCTTGAGCCAAGACCTTTGCTGCCGCCGCCCCTTGCTGCTGTCACAAGTTTCCGGCGCCTTTCCTCCTCCTCGTTGTGGTTGTTTTCTTTTCTTCTTCTCTAAGATTCCATTAAAGTATTAGTTTTTACATTATTTTATTATTTATTAGCAATGTTTATGATTTAAATTATTATTTTATATGGAAAATATATTTCGGTTTACATATGTGTAAAAATAATAATTTCAGATTTATTATTTTCAGTTTTTATTATGAAAGATATAGTTTTTAGGGTTTTTAATCACTCAAAACTATATATTTAAAGTATAAATATGAGTTTTGATTAGAATATGATTTTTATATGCATTAAATATATTTTCAGAAGGTTTATAAATTTTTATAAGTGCTGGAATTTCAGAAAGTATGTATTTTAAGGGTTTTTAATGATTTTTAATCACTAGAATAGTTGTACTATACTAGGGGTTAAAAATAACGAAAGTTTAATACATAAAAATGATTTTAAAGACGTTTAAAAGGGGTTTGGGACGTTTGTAAAGTTGCTGTAAATTTTTAGTTCAAAGTATTTACTTTGTTATTTTATTTTCTAGGCGGAGAATTCATAGTAGGGGACTTTTAGAGCGTAAAATGGCCTACCTTTCGTTTACACAAGGTACATACATAGTCTACGTGCTATATGATTTAGAAACATACTTTAGGGATGTTTTTATTTATTAGTATCATGTATAGGACTTTGTTGTTCATATATATGATTTATTGGAATTGTTTTACATGTTACTTGCCTGTGTGCTACATGTAAACTAAGAATATTTATGAGTATGACTGTTTGTATGGAAGTTTGATGCAAGCAGATAAGTTTAGTTCTGTATTAATTCGTGAGTGAATTAATGTAAGTAAGTGAATCATGTGTTACATAGATTCTTGAGTATTTTATTATCTTATAAGAACCGTGGATCTTATTTGGTAAGTATGAGTTATACCTATATAAAGGTATGGTTTTCTGTTGGCTAGGTTCAACAAAAAGGATAAAAGAAAATAAAAGGAGTCTTGATTGATAAGTTGTGAACACTTGTTAATTCTAAGATAAAAAGGATTCTGTTATGATTAGTGATATTAATTATGTGCTATGTGTTTGGTTGGTGTCAAACAAGTATTAAAATGAATGCAACGTAAAGTGAAACGAGAATAGGTTATAGACTTTAGACTGGTGCACGTCTAGAGTTGGACATAAGGGTTGGGGTTATGGTGAGCGTGCCATAGCTTTTCTAGGAATGGGTTGATCACCATCCCTTTTTATTCTCAAAAGGTTCCTCGATATCGCAAGTCACTCTGAAATGTGGAGTCGCACCCCATTTCATTTTTATAGGCAGGACAACTAGTCCAATAACTATTCCATTAAAGTAATAAAAGATGTTTTAAGTTTAGTTCAGTAAAAGTTGTCTGCAGATTATTATTTACTCTTGTTATTATTTATTCCTGCAAGTTATTTTGTAGTATCATGCTTAGGGTTATGAATGTTTGATATGTAGTACTTAGCTTTGCTGATTACGTGTTTGTCTGTGTTTGTGATCATGGCTTTACTTATTGATCATGTGGTGATCCTTCAAGGGAGCAGAGTCAAGACAACATTGACATTACAGGTTCGAAGATGCATACCATTGGGGAATCTGGAATGGAGAGTCTTTTGTGACATTAGTATTATTTAAGTTGTTTCTAGGAGTTTATCTTTTCAGACATTAGTTTTAAGTTGGTGTGTTTCAGTTCAAACATTGTTTGGTTCTTATTTCATAAGTTTAATAAAGTTGATTTTATTTTACTAAGTTTTCCGCTGCAAAATTCTGAGTAAGCCGAAACGTTATCACACGGGCGATAATGCCTGGGTAATTCTCTAAAGTTATTATAAAACTATTTTCTAGAAAGAGAGAATTATCGGGGTGTTACATCCTCCACCAGAGAAACTAGGATTTTTCATTAGCATTTGAAATACATCAACATAAACATATGAACTTGAATAATTATTAGAACTCTTAACTGAGTTGAACCCGAAAATATCATCATATTGATTATTAAAAAAAGACCCAGAATTTGAATTATGGTTGTGGGTACCAAAAGTTGGATCTAGATTTACATATTTGTAATTGTAGGTTGTTGGTGTTGTTGTTTTCGGTACTATTTTCGATGCAACCATTGGAGCTGATTTACCTTGGGGTTTGATACCATAATTTTTCACTAAAACACCAAAATCATCTATTATTTGATGATTTTTCAACTGGGTTATTATGCCAAATTTGAATTTGATTCAGTTAAAAATTTCAAGTGCAAAACCAAAACTTTTTTTTAGTGCAAATGATGAAGCAAAAATGGAAATGGAGTTTGAAATGAGAACGTGCAAAAGAAAAATTAAAGAAAATTAACATTTAAGTTGCATAAGAGAATGAGAATTGGGGAGAATAGGATGTTGAATTAGGTTGTGGCTGCTCAACCCAAAATCTAGGAAGGAGAACAACTCTTTCTCTTTCCTCTCTTTCTGAGCTCTGGGTTGCTCGCTCTGAAAGATAGTTGTTGGCTCCGTCAGTCACTCGAAACATATACTTTTTGTTTTCTAAAAAAGGAGGTAAATACGACATGGCGAGAATTTTAGGAGAATTGCAAATTTACGATTCGTCAAGGAAGAAACTGGAGCAGGAGGATGAAGCACATAGCAGCGGATTGTCGAATCCTAAATTCTCACTAACCAGAGGGTTAAATGATGAATAAAATATGTAGCGGAAATTTAATGATAGGGGTAAACCATGTATTTTTCAAAACCTCAGGGGTACCAGGTAAATTGTTGAAAACATGAGGGGTACCCTGTCAGGGGTACCTCATGAAAAAACAGAAAGTTTATATTGAATTAGCCACCTACCTTACATGTATATTTATAAACTACATTAGGACACGTAGATGAAACAAAGTTTCTACATAGTGTACCTTTCACAAATCTATTTGAACGTTTTTTGTAATTTATATAAATACAAAAAAAGGAATCTATAAGTACAATAGCTTGACCCTTACATAGCAAAAATCTACTCATATACCTTACATATCTTGATTCTTAAATATTACTAGCTTAATTATAATTGATTAACACTCTCTTTTTCTATTTCAGAATCAATGAAAGAATCTCGTCGAGTAATTCAGGTAAATATCAAAATCATATTAAATGATATATTAATGCAGTTAAGTCTACCACATGCATATATTGGCATTTATAAGGCAATTCATGATAAAATAGAAGCATATGTCGATCTTCATAGAATTCCAAGCGCTCCTGGACCTCTAAGATTTGTTGGATTGTTATCTATATAACTAGGTCCTTTACAACAAAATGCAGCAAGAAAAGCAATTAAATTTCTTGAGGAATAATATATTTTATAAAAGATAAGATGTTGTAAATCAGATCATTTCAGATTAGATTAGATCAGATCAGAACAGAAAAAATAAGATCAGATTAGATCAGATCATAAGTTCAAATCAGAAAATTTTAGGTAAACCAAACATAGCGTTATTTGAAAAAGAGAAAAGGAACTCAACATGAGTTAATAGCAGTATAGCACTACATGTCTACATGTCCACAGCAGCAGTTGCATCTTCTAAAAGGCCAAAAACAAATGTCGTCATGTTGACAATGATAATTTGAGTTTCACCAACAGATAAAAATCAGACCACGAAAAAACCCAATCATTTTTTTGAGACATCCACCAACTAATCGCTGACTTCTCAACATCACCATTTCCTTAGTTTCCACCCTTCCCATTTTCTCGCTCTTCTTTCTCTCTCCTCTTCTTTCCTTTTTCGCCAACAACCCTCACCTAAATTCAGCTCAACCCCCAAAAATTGTCATATTATTATCGATTAAACCTAGAATTAGGGTTCTGAAGAGCTAGGGTTTTCGATTTCCCGCCATGGAAATACCACCGTTGACTGCCGGAGAAGAAGAATCGGCGACGCAATTTGAGTGGAGTGAGCTTCTTGATTTTACAATTGATGATCAATTGCTCCTCAATCTGGAGGTTTCCGATCACGGGGAGAATCAGTTACCTGTAGTTTATCCGACAGAGAGTGGGGGTGAGTTGGAGAAATCATTGACGGAGAATGGAGCCGAAACGGGGTCGTCTGATCGGGTGCGAAAGCGAGACCCAAGGATGAGTTGCGAGAACTTTTTGGCAGGGATAGTGCCGTGCGCTTGTCCAGAGTTGGATGCCATGATGATGATGGAGGAAGAAGAAGCTGGGCCTGGAAAGAAGCGGCCTAGGATTGGGCGAATGCCTGGGGTAGCAAGATGCCAGGTGCCGGGGTGTGAGGCTGATATTCGTGAGCTCAAAGGGTATCACCGGCGACATCGGGTTTGTTTGGTGTGTGCCAATGCCACTTCAGTTGTGCTTGATGGTCAGAGCAAAAGATATTGTCAACAGTGTGGCAAGTATGTATCTCCAGATTTATCTATTTCATTTTTGCATCTTTGTTCGACATATTATTTCTGTAGGAATATATAGATTCAAATAGCGGAATTTCGGGAAACAATTTCATAACATCTATAGTAGAATCACAAACATAAGCAGACACATAAATCATTCAATAGATATTAAATATCAAACCTTTGTAGCGTGATTTCCCTATGCGCTAGAATGATATAGGCGGCGGGGTTGAGGGAATAGATTTTAGGGTTTCACTTATCTTGTGAGAAGAAACTGATTACTGAACACCTAAACCCTAATATTATATCCTATATATATATAATAGAAGAGTCCCTGGCTAATTCTCCTTCTATTCTCCTTTGGAATGGCCCAACCCTAATTCTAAACGGATTTGGATTGCTTTGTCCAACTTGTGCTACAACGTGTGACCTCATAGGATTAATATATTTTAGTTATAGGCCCAATCAATATTGTCCTCTTAATTAATCATATTTATTCTCTAACAAGAAAATACGATTACTAAAATAATTAACTTTATTATCTTCATAATATTATTCCTATTTATATTTAGTAATTGTCGGGATGTGTAAAGACATATTCCTTTAATCTCCCACTTGTACAAGAGCGCAATGTTAAATTCCTTAAGCCACTTAATGTCAAATATGTTAAATTCCTTAAGCCACTTAATGTCAAATTTGATAACACAATGTTATTCTCAAATTTATGTTCCTTGATCGTTGAGTTTGAACTGCTCAAATAAGGATTCTCTTTAATCCTATTCCGCATGGCCATGCAATCTCCTAGTTCTCGCTCCTCAAGAGGCCCATACACCATTCCTATTTAATATGAGGACTTATCCACTCTGGTATGATCATAACTCCCACTCAATTCTTAGCTCACCTGATTACTGCCTTTATAATCTCCTTTTACGGTGCAGCGTTTAACAGTGTCAAAGTTAAACTAATTATATTGTGGTTATGAAGACATACTCATGTCTAAGGAATCCACTACATATAGTAGTTTGATTATACTTTTAAATTAGGTTAAGTCTCAATGTATTAATTATGCATCCATATAATCAATTAGACATCTGTATGTCTCCATAGCCCATGGAATTGCTCTATCAATTTTTATATATACTAGTCTTTTAAATGAATCACTTACGTCTAATTTAGTGATTTAGACTAGGGACTTTAAATAAATTGTGATTTCTGTTCACTTTATAGGGTTTCATAATCAAAACGTTTTTGATAATCCTATTTGAAAACACAAATTATTTAGACATTTTATCTAATACTAAACCAAACAATTAATTAAGAAACGGATTTTTATTGATAAACATCCAAAGCATAATAAATGTCTTTACAATTGTAAACATGAAGTAAACAACTTAAGGCTATTCTTCCATATGCTTAAGCCACATAGACCTAGTATGATACTCATGCTTAGGTTGAGCAAGCAGTTTAGTCAGTATGAACCTTGCTTACTTTCACATCCTCTCTTCTAACGATCTCTCGCATAAGATGGAATTTTCTGAGCATATCTTTAGACCTTTGATGCGATCTGGGTTCCTTAGACTCAGCAGTGACACCGTTATTGTCGCAATACAACTCAATGCCATTCTCAATGCTACGAACTACACCAAGCTAACCAATGAACTTTTTGATCTAAACAGCTTCCTTTGCTTCATCAGCCGCTGCAATATACTCAACCTCTGTTGTAGAATTCGTGATGGTACTCTGTTTAGAGCTCAGCTCACAACTCTTTCATTGAGACAAAAAATGAAATCAGAATTGAGATCGAAAATCATCTTTGTTACTCTGGAAGCTTGCATCGGTGTATCCAGTAACAACCAAGTCATTATCTCCCCCATAAACCAAAAAATTGTCCTTAGTTCTTTGTAAGTACTTAAGGATGTTTTTCGCTGCAATCCAGTGCGCATTTCCTGGATTTGAGTGGTATCTGCTGCATATACTCAAAGCATATGCAACATTCGATCGAGTGCATATCATGACATGCATAATGGATCCTATTGCAGAAGCATAAGGAACATTACTCATATGCTTGACCTCATCAGGACTAGGAGGACACCGAGTCGTGCCAAGTGTTATGCCATGTTGCATGGGAATGAAACCTCTCTTGGAGTTTTCTAGCTTGAACTTTGCAAGAACCTTATCAATATAAGTCTCTTGACTAAGTCCGATCAGCCTTTTCGACCTATCTCTATAGATCTTTCCCAATATGTATTTTGCCTCTCTTAGATTTTTCATAGAGAAACAATTTTTAAGCCATTTCTTGACTGACTCAAGCATGGTTTTATCATTTCCTATGAGAAGTATGTGATCCACATATAAGACCACAAAATTAATACTACTCCCACTTAACTTCTTGTATACACAAGATTACTCTTCATTTCTGAGAATGCCAAATTTCTTGACTGCCTTATCAAATATGAGGTTTCAACTCCTTGATGCTTGCTTTAGTCCTAAATAGATTTCTTAAGTTTGCATAATCTCGAATTTTCTAGATCTTTAAAACCTTTTGTTTCATGTACACATCCTCTTTCAAGAACCCATTCAATAAAGCGGTTTTGACATCAATTTGTCATATTTCAAAGTTATGAAAGGCAGCAATCGCAAGGATTATCCTAATGAACTTCACCATGACTACTGGTGAGAAGGTTTTATCATAGTCAATACCATGAATATGTTTGAAACCTTTCGCCACCAACCTTGCTTTGAAAACACTTATATTTCCATCCTTGTCTGTTTTCAATTTGAAAATCCATTTGCATCAAATGGGTTTTACCCCATGAGGTAAATCAACCAAGTCCCATACTTGATTTTCAGACATGGAATCCATTTCAGATTTCATGGCCTCCAACCATCTTCCGGATACAAAGCATCTTTGTAGCTAGTAGGTTCTTCTGATTCTAAAATCATTATTTTAGAACTTTGAGTCAAAAGAAAATCAATATATCTTTTTGACGGAATGATGGTCCTGTCAGACCTGAGTATGTCCATGTGGGACGGTAGCAGATACGTGAATTTAATGCACCGCCTCCTGAACATTTTCATGCCAGTCCGCCTCTGATGAGGTGTTAACCTCATCCATTTGTTGCTCATTTCGAACTTCTCCTACTTGTTTTTCTGAAAATAAACTCCTTTTCCAGAAAGACACCATTACGAGCCAGAAACACTTTGTTTTCGCTTTGGTTGTAGAAGTAGTATCCCTTAGTCTCTTTGGGTAACCCACAAAAATACATTTATCGGATTTGGGTGAAAGCTTATTAGAAAGTAAACGTTTTACATAAGCTTCACAACCCCATATCCTTAGAAAATACAATTTTGGAACGTTTCCAATCCACATTTCATATGGTGTCTTTTGCAATGCTTTGGATGATGCTCTATTAAGTGTGAATGCCGCTGTTTCAAGCGCAAATCCCCATAATGAAATCGGAAGATCAGTAAGACTCATCATGAAAAGTTCGATTCTTTCTTTCAGAAATGCCATTTAAATGTGGTGTTCCTCGTGGAGTTCATTGTGAAATGCCACTTAAATTTTCTTCCCAAGTTGGTTTTGTACTTCATTATGGAATTCTTTAAATTTTCCAAAGGATTCCGACTTATGCCGCATGAGGTAAACAAATCCAAATCTGCCTACATCATCGGTAAAAGTAATGAAGTAATTGTACCATCCTTGGCCAAATTACTCATAGGTCCACACATCCGTAAGTATGAGGGCTAAAAGGTCGTTGATCCTTTCACTTAGAAACCTCTAAAAGGTAAATTTGTCATTTTCCCCATCAAGCAAAACTCACAAGTATCAAATGATTTTTGAGAATTCCATCTTTATGCAGTTTTTCAATGTGGTTTGAGCTTATGTAACCTAATCGACAATGCCATAGATATGTAAGGTTTGACTTATTTGCTTTATGTTTCTTGTTGTCTATGTTATAGATGTGGGTTTCTAAGTTTAGCACATATAAACCATTTAATAACTTAGTGGAGACATAGAACATATCATACAAATACACATAATAACAATTGTATTTTTATCGCAAATGAATAACCTTCGTAATCCAAAACAAGAAATCGAAATAATGTTCTTTGTGATAGCAGGAACATAATAACAATTATTAAGTTCTAAAACTAATCATGAAGGTAAAAGTAGACTATATACTCGCACTTCCAATGGAGCACCTCGTGCTTCATTGGCAATGCGAAAATCTATTTCTCCCTTTCCCAATGTTCTACTTCTTTTAAGGCCTTGCATATTATAAACAATGTGCGAACCACAAGCGGTATCAAATACCTAAGAAGCAGTAGTTGCTAAATTAACTTGTATTACATAATATCTCAACTAGAAACTCCTTTCTTTTGATCCTTTAGATATTCAGGGCAACTACTTTTCATATGACCAACCCTCTTAGAGGTGTAACAATAGTGCTCATAAGGAACTTTTGGTTTTGGTGTAGTATTTTGCTTTCAGAATTTTCGGACACGACTTGTTTGCTTTTGTCCTCCTTTATAGCAATCCCAATCCTATTGATTACCCTTTACTAACCATAAGAACATGCTCACATTCTTTTCTTTGCTGGTTAGGGATGTTTCACTCAGTCTCAGTTAGCCTTTCATGCACATCTTGCGTGGCCTCGCCGAACTCACCACTCAGTGTAACACCCCCAAAATCCTTACAAGTCTAAACTACGTCACTCGACTCTGGGAGCGTTACCGTCGCGATGTAACGCAAGACTTTTTGAAATGAAGACATTAACTTAAAACATTAACTTACTCTTTATTATGAAAACTAAACTGCAGCGAAAATAATATGTTAACTACAACTCAGGAATCACTATGAACCCCTTTTTATTTAAAACTATTAACTAAATAATTCATAAACAAACTCTAGAAGGTTCAATAAAATTGAGGTTAGTTGTTACCTGAATATTTGAAAATTATTTGATTTTTGTGTTGTGCTCTTAATCTGTTACTCTCCTCTACTACTTTGTTGAGTTTTTAATTTTTATGTCTTCTACTCTTTTAGGTTAGGGGTTTATATAGATAATTTTGTTGTTTGTTTATGTTGGGTTTTTTGTGAAATTCAAGATACGAATTATATGATTTTTGCTTTATTTCATGTCAAAAATCTACTTTTTCTGCCTACAATCTTCCCACCGCTTGTTAATTTGTCATCTTCTTCTTGCCCAGACCCCATCTGAAAAGAACGGTCATTTTGGCCTGTATAACATTCTAGAACGGCGTTACACCGTTCTGTAACGGCGTAACGGCGAGAATCTTGTGAATTAAAAAACAAACGTTACATAACGATATATAACGGAACGACCACTCACAAATCCGTTACAAAGCGGCCGTTCCATAACGGAACGACCGAGTTTTTCTTCCCTGCATGTAACTAAGTCTATCAATGAAGAACTCAGTGGCTCAAGGGTTGGAGTTACTGTTCCATTGATTTAGCCAACATGCTCATATAGTAGACGAGCCTGGTGTCGGTGGCACCCCCATCTTCCTCCGTCCCATGAGAGCAGAGGTGCACGATAGAAAACACCCTTATTGTGCGCCACCTGATGGTTTCTTGATAGAGGTTTTTTTTTATTCTTTTTCCTTTTTTCTATACCCCTATTTACTAACACACATGAACATTGTTAGATAAACACGGAGTGCTTCATGCATTTTTTCTACACCCGTAGACTAAATGGAAAATAGTCTTTGTTAAATTGATGTGTTTGTTGCTTTTATCTAGGAGAGTACACATCCGTTAGTTTTTAAGGGTGGTGGTGAATTTTTGGCAAACTTTAAGGGTTTCAAAAATGCGTTTCTTAGAACTTGTGGGTACCTCATGCATTCTTAATGATGTCTAGAGCCTTTTAATCGAGGATTAAAGGAATTGAAGGATCTTGAAAGAAAAAACGAGTCTTTAAGCTTTTCTTGATGTTTTAAAATTCGAATATAACTAAAATACATGGATATGAATGAAGGTCTTTGTATTTAAAAAAATCTTGAAGGTTTCTGGAATCGACGAATTTAAGTGGTTTGTTTGTGCTTAGTTTTACTCTTGTAAAAGATCCCCTTCTCAACTCTAAATCTAATTAAAGATCCTCTTTCCAAACTCTGATTCTGAAAAGTGCAAAATTCCTTAATAATATTGTTAGTGTTATTGTTACTATGATCCCATGGCTATATGCTTTTCTATTACTTATTTTGCATTTTTAAATGCATAATACAACTATGCTCAGTTGTGTCCGAAAATGTTTAATCTAGAATATCGTCATGAATAGTTTTGAATTAGGCATCTAGAACTCCCCATACCCGGTAAAGTGGACGTTCTAGGCCTCCCTAATTTTTGGTAGTAATCGTCTTGTTTGGTTACAATTTCGTGAAGCCTTGTTCTGACGTTCACATATGATCTAGTTTATCTTATATACGAAAATTTTCAAAATAATCCAACTATTGGTCACCTACTTTAAATAATCGCAACTATAGGTTGTGTGCTTTTAATAATCTCAACTATGAGTTATTAAAGAATCGTCCCAACTATAAATGGTGTTTTCTAAAGATGAACGGAGGTGGCTGGTGGCTGGTGGCTGGTGGCTGTTGGCTGGTGGCTGGTGGTTGGTGGTTGGTGGTTGGTGGCTTGGCTGGTGGCTGGTGGCTGGTAACTTGTAACTGGTAAAAGAGTGGTGTCTTTAATTACTTTTTAGTAAAAATCACGAAATTTAATATTCTGAAAGTATATATCAAGACGAATCTAACAAGATTACACATGACTATTTTTCCAAATGTAACAATCACAATAGGTAGTAAAAAGGTGGTCGTGAATTGTGTAAATATTTCATGCTTGCAATAGAAAAAAGAACGAAGCAAGTATATATATTAGTGATTGATTTTTTTTTTTTCGCAGTAGTAGATGTTCTACATAAGGCAAATACATGAACTAAAGAAAAAGTACATTAGTAGAATAGTCATCCATAACACGTGTGCCTGAAGTGAAGAGAAATATTATCTTATGAACTGCCTTGAAGAATTATCCATAACACGTGGCATTGCAAAGATGAGATTAAAACTCTCGCGTTCCCTTACAGAACGGTTGTTTTGAAATGAATTTTGGATTTTCTGTTCCGCGAGATCCCGTTACGGAACGCCATAATAAAAATAACATACTTCTCGCGCATTATCCGTTCCGTAATGCGAACTCGCCGAGTCAGAACGCTTTTGTCCTTGTTACATCCGCTCTTTTCAAACATTGGCGAAAAATATTTTATGAATTAATTACATAGCTGATGAAACATGATATTCTTATGGTGGTTGATTAATATTTTAATAATTAATTAGTTTATGTTGTAATAATGCTTCATAAACTAAAACATTGCAAATAGGGTTAGAACATATTAATGTGAATTTTTTTAGAAAATTCATGCCGCGTCAGCTGCGATCCGTTTTATTCATCTGTTCCAAGCCTCTAAGACAACGCAATCGTTACCGAGATCGCGACCATATTCGCGATTTTTTTCCGGAGAGAGAGAGGGAAAAGACAATTGGATCCGTATAAATAATATATGGATTACAAAACTGATGAGCATCCGAGAGACTCACTTCTCTCTCAAGCTAAGAAATACTTAGCTTTGTTGATACCTTGACATGCTCCTTCCTCTGCCTTCTATTGAGGCACTACAGACCCTTTTGAACAAACTTCTGACACTTCACTGACACATGATGTATCAAACTTTCTTGAAGCAGGTTTCCTGATTTGCCCTTCTTCTTGTGCCTCTCATAAGTCAGCAACTTACGTGTTTTAGGCTGATGCATCACATGATTATGTGAATATTTTTTCATATTAGTATTGTTTGAAGGGAAAAAGTTAGAGCTTTTAACTATTGGAGTTTCAGTTGTGCTGGACATTTTCAGGACTTGAGGAAGTAAATTTTTATGATTGTGGATGATTGGTGTCAGTAAATAGTGATAGTTATCTCTTTCATGCTATAATCTTCTTTTGTACTTTCTGGCAGGTTTCACGTGTTGCCAGATTTTGATGAAGGCAAACGTAGCTGTAGACGTAAACTGGAGCGCCACAACAATAGACGGCGAAGGAAGTCTGCTGATTCTAAAGGAGCTGTTGAAAAGGAACTTGACGGTGATTTGCAGACAGAAGTTTTTTCTGATGGTGAAGCAGGGAAAGGTATTAACAAAGTGTCTTTCATATCTATACACTGTAGGTCACTTTTTCCCTAAGGATTCATGATAGGAAAATATTATTGCTAAACACAATAGAGCTCAGATGCCAGCCGCAGGCATCAGCATTCCCATAGTCCTTCATATCACGTATCAGAAACAGAAGGCAGCCTCTTTTGACAGCATTAGGCCTGCCTACCTACGTCTCTTCTTGGAAGTTGTTCAGATAGTAAGCTCATTGTGTGCTAGAGCTTATAGGCTGGTGTGAAGATCACAATCTTGAAAGATAAAGGAATTTAGTTTATTTTAATGTCTGAATTTGCCAATGCTTTTACTATATGCTATTTTCATTACAATCACCTGCACAATCCTTCCCACATGCCTGCTTCCCCTGGAAGATTGTTGCATATATCAGTCTGACGGCATATATTAGCTGCAGCAAGACAGGTAGCAAGGAGCCAAGGACTATCCACTGCCTTCTAATAGCTGCTTGAGGCCACCACACAGTTCATCTACACAAAATGTAGATCTGTTTGGACCCCAATCAAATCAAAATACTCCTTAGCATATAAGAAAAATATGTGCATAATGGTTCCTTGCCCCATAGGACCATGCAGCATAAAAAAAACCTTAGGACCATGCAGCATAATGATACAAAGTCATGAAAGAAAGTAGCTAATCTCAAAACACCAGAACCTACCACCAAGTCAAAATTTTGAGTTCAATTTTAAGCCTTTAAAGTCTATTCACAAAAGAACCATAGATTACAAACTAACAAGGACAGGTGTGCCATTAAATTGGTGAAGCATCAAATGAAAGCCAAAAAAGAACAAAACCTAACATGGTAGATAAACACAGTGCCAGAAGATTCAAAATTTGTGCAGCTTAGCCCACTATATTCAAGCACTCATTCAATAACTTATGCTGATTTTGAAGTGCCTAAATGGCACAATAAGCAGCTCACATCAAACACAAAATTAGCAAGCTAATTCATGGACGAAATTTATGAAGATTGCTATCATTGCTAGTACTAATTTGGCATCACAAACAACACAAACACTTGTTTATCTGCACTCATAGACAGAATTAATGAAGATTGAGATCTTGATGAATCATAAACCATAGCTTTATTGCCCAATTCAACTAAACAAAATAAAAATAAAAAAACCCCCAAATTAACAGTATTATAACCACAGCAGTGGCTTTCAAATAATGGTTTCAGAAAGGATATGACTCATCATCCCCGACTACACTCTTTTTCTTGCAATTTCAAACTTTAAATTTTCTGGTTTTGATTGGTTTCAAGTGTTGAAGTAGATGAAAACTACCACCGTCGGAGCCCAAATGTTTGCCTCTCTCTCCTGTCTTCCATCAATGGCTGATGCAATTACCACCACAACCAGCTCCTCCGCCGCCGCCTGCCGACTCGACACCAGAACTACTAAGCACTATCAATTTGTTCGTTCTTTTCTGTGTTTTCTCTCACCTCAAGTAACCCCAAGAGGTGATTTTCACTTTAAAAGAACTTTTGCAAGAAAAATCTGGAATTTCCTCCACATTCATTGAACTCAAGGAAGAAGAAGGTGTGATATTCAGGAATTTCTTGTATTATTTCTTTTAAAAAAAATAAAAATTGTGCAACGCTACTGAACTCTCTTGAACGCTGTGAATTATAACGTTTCTCAAAAGCTACCTAACCACTACTTGAAACTTTAAACACTACTCCAACCTCTACCATGCCAAACGTGTTTTGACTTGATCAAAACACTAAAAGCTAGTTAACAAGCTGTTGCCGAGCAGACCCTAATACTTAGGAACAAGAGCTAAGAACAAGACTCACTAATCCATGGACTTGGAACATCTTGGTCATCACATCTTCCAAAGTAGAAGCCACTAGTTGAATTATTTAGGATCCTTCTTCATGGGTTTCGGAGATGCTCCACCATCATATGCATTGCACCATAGTACAAGAACCTCGCACACAACCTGTGGTTTCAACCTTTTTTCAAGGCATAATGAATATCTGATTTCAATGTGTTTGCGTTATGAAATTAAAAACTATTTTTATAAATGGTAGCCAGTGTTGCTTAAAATCTACCCCCTCTATTAATTTTGAGTCAAGGAAAACGATCATGTGATATCTTCATTTATATTTGGTGAACAGGTTCTTTGGCAAGATATGTTCTTATGAAGTAAATTTCTTTGATGACAGAAAATGCATGGTCAAGCAGCCAAATAGCTGAGAAAGAGGATTCTAAAGATGGAACTGTATCAAACCTTTGCTCTGCTTTAGAATCTCAGAATATTGAGAGTGACAGTATTTTGACTTTTACTCACGTGGATAAAGCAATAGATAATTCGGAGCAAGATTATTCTCCACTTGATACTAAGAGTGCTTACACGTCTGTGGTAGGTGCTTATAGCCTTTCTCATAGTTGGCTAAAAAAAAACTATTATAAACTTCATTAGTTAATAATGTCATTTGCAGTGCCCTACAGGTCGTATTTCATTTAAACTCTATGACTGGAACCCAGCAGAATTTCCCCGACGACTTCGGCACCAAGTATTTTACAGATCATATTGCAGTTTAGTAGTGACATTGTTGCTATTTCCTTCTGAGAAATATCTATCTGTTTAGCTGACTAATTACCATAATTCTACAGATATTCCAGTGGCTGTCCAGCATGCCTGTTGAGTTGGAGGGTTATATTCGTCCTGGTTGTACAATTTTGACCATATTTGTTTCAATGCCGCAGCATATGTGGGTGAAGGTAATGCGTAAATAATTTGCTTTACATTTCTTTAAATTTACCAAGAGAGTCAAAGTGTGCTGTAAATGTTTCTTATGTGAGTAGTAACAATAATATACTACTAAGATTGTACTCACGACATCCACAAAAAAAGTTCTAGAAAACTAAGAGATTTTATCTTGTCTGTTATAAGACTATTTTTTTGATCTGACTTGAGTTAGTTCGACTAAGAATAAGTAATTAGGACCTTAATTAGGGTGAAGAGAACATAGCCGTCGACAATAAAAGTTTGCTTTAGGACCTAAGGAGTAAGGACCTATTTCCTTGGAATGTTTACTGCCACTGGTGCCTTTTGCTTTTGTTTGCTTGGTTGCATAAGATTGTTTGCATCTCAGTAAACCTCTGAAGGGTTGCCATTTATAGATTTCAAGTCAATCGGTTGATGAAGTAAAATTTATGCATCTTTGAAGCTTATATTGGTGTGTACCTTAAATAATTGTCAAATGAATCCCTTGGCTATTTCACAATTCCTTGAAATAATTCTTCCTTTTTTCGATTTTCCCAAGTCTTTTTTCATGCTGGATTGGCTTGTTTTTTTTCTTAACCTTTTAATTATAATTATGCATTCTTTTTTAGCTGTTTGAAGATCCGGTTTCTTATGTACGAAGCTCTGTGGGACATGGAGGAATGCTGTCTGGAAGGGGTGCTGCATTGGTTTACTTAAATGACACAAGTTACCGTGTTATGAGAGGTTAGCTGATATTTGTCTGTAAAAAGTTTGCATATATATTTTTATTTCTTTTTGAATGTTTGTTAGCATGCTCTGTGCTGCCACTTATGATTAATTTTTGTTGCTAGACCTGATTTATTGACCTTTTTACTTGATGTGAGTGTAGTAAGGGTGGAAGTAAGTTTATCTTTTAGGTGCCAGGCTGCAATAATTCCTCTTTGATTCTTTTTTATTCTTTATTGGTAGGGTCCTGGGTAGTTGTTAGAAACTGCCTGATATACCTTCATGCATTTCATGAGTTAGTGTGGTATGGTGGTGGACTATGAAGCACGGGTACTTCCCCGGAGTGTCGTTTCCCGTACCGGGGACGGGTATGGGTACGGGTACGGGACGGATACGTCAGAAAAATGTCCCCTAGACGACTCTTGAATGGTGGTGACTTGAGGTTCAGTACGGGACGGCTGGGGAGGTTGATGGGGACGGATTTTAAAGCTTAAAGACGTACCCTTCCCTCCTCTTCCTCTCTTTTTCTCAGATCTAGGGTTTGTAACACTAAATCTAAAAATGTAAGTACTAAGGGGGCAGCTCCGCTCGGAGAGGGAATCCATTCCAAAACCAAGGTTGGAGGTTAGGCCTAGAGTTTGGTTGTCATGGGGTAAAGGGAATGGAATCAAGAAAGGGGTAGAGGGGGAAAGGAAAGTGAAACCCTTAGATTTAAAGAGATGTTTGGTTGGTAAATACTCATTCCATCTTTCTTCCTCCTCTCACCATTATTTTGAGCGCTGCCACCCTTCCCCACCACCTGTCCCCCGCCAACCTTCTCCATCCGCTGTCGCCGGCTCGCCGCTCCAACCCTTTCCCCTTATGCTGCCGTCGCCACCTTCAACATATTGTATTATGTTTTAAAGGTTGGATTCAAGGTTTTGAAGTTCGAATTCGACCATGAAAATTTCAGATCTAGAGTTTTCATGGTCGAATTTGACCATCTAAATCTATAAATAATGAAAGATAAGAGGTATTTGCCCATTATTCCATTTTTTTACAACAAAATTCTAGGGTTTGTGGGTAAGTGGTGGTTTATCAGGTGGGGTTTTCGGATGGTAATGGGTGGTGTTTGTGGGTTCAAATTGTTTCCGGGTTATTGTGGTGGTTTTGTGGGTGGTGGGCATGTAACGCGGTTAGTGGTGGGTGTGGGTTTTGGTGGCTAGGTGAGCGGCGCGGGTGGTGCAGATGTTGGGTGGGCGGTGTTGGTTACTGGGTGGGTGGTGTGGGTGTTGGGTGGGGTCGGATTTGGTGGCTGGGTGGGTGGTTTGGGTGTTGGGTGGGTCGGATTTGGTGGCTGGGTGGGTGGTGCGGGTGTTAGGGAGGGGCGGTGTTGGTGGCTGGGTGGACGGTATGGGTGGAGGGGTCAGGTGTTGGTTAGGTGGTTGCATGCAAGTGGTGGTTGAGTGGCCAGGTAAGGTGGTTGTTGGGTGGTCAAAATGATGATCAATGATAAGTCAAAGAAAGGGTGACTGAAACCTTGGGGGGTAGGAGGGAATGAGTGTAGAGGACTTTGGGGGTAAGGAGAGGGTAAAGGGAATCATTAAATTGAGTAAACAAACAACAAGTAAGGGAATAGAATGAGTTAATTCCCTTACCCTTTCCAGAAGACCCTCAACCAAACGCCCCCTAACATATATGAAGGAGGATGAATGGTTAGGGATCGTAGTTGGCATTGAGAAGTGACCAATTTTATGGAGTCGCGAGAAGTTTTTGATGTGGTGGGCCGGTGGCTGCGTGGTGGCCGGATACTCATTGAAGAGCTCTACTTTGGAAAGCGCAAGTAAAAAGGTGAAGGAGGGGTTAATGTTATAAAGAGGAGAGAGAATTTACCATGAAAAAACGCCGAATCCCGTCTAAACCATCTCACTTATCCGGACTCTTCGGAGTAAGTTCCTTGGCTTGGACAGGACATTTAGTTCATGTCGCTATTCCCGGAGCCAGGGGAGAGTACGTTCGATGGAATAATTTCTTAGACGTATTACCACATCCTCAAGGATTAGGTCCCCTTTTTACAGGGGAATCTTTATGCTCAGAACCCCGATTCAAGCACTTATTTATTTGGTACTTCCCAAGGAGCGGGAACTGCCATTCTAACCCTTCTTGGGAATTTCATCCACAAACGCAAAGTTTATGGCTAACTGATATAGATAAAGAAGGTAGAGAAAGGGAAAGTGGGGACAGGTGGGGCTTGGGGAGATACGAACCAGCTGGAGGTAGGGGATTTTCCATGCATTTCCTGATACAATGTTTATATGTTTATCTTTATTTTATTTTTCTTTGTAAAGGGGATTTATTTGGGTGTTGGACACATTAGAAAGCCTTTTTTTAATGACTTTTTTTACAAACTTTTTAAAATTAGCAGTTTATGTTGTTACATATATGTCATTTAATATTTTTCTACAAAAATTAGATGATGATTCTATATCTGTTAAAAATGTAAGGAAACATATATATATATATATATATATATATATATATATATATATATATATATATATATATATATATATAATATATAATTTTGCTGAATCCGAGCTGTGCCCGTTTTTAGAAATTTTCTATTTTGCCGTTTTCCATCCCCATAACCGTACCCATATTTGTATCAGTGCTACCTAGGTGGTGGATCTATGAGTTCTGCCAGGTTACTATTTTAGCTATTGAGTGTGTTAAATTTCTTTGTCGATTGTGCGAGGGGAGTTTGTTTATTTCCATTGTTGTGCACTTGTGTGTAAGCGTAACCTATTTGTTAATTTGCCACTTGGAATAGAGATTGAAGCCTTATGGCTTGGAGGCCTGAATAAATTTCTTAATATTGGTGGATTATGTTTTCAACAATATTACAATAAGATGTAGTATGAAGTTTACCATAAATTGGGTTTGTAGAGGTCTTGATCTACTTTACCCTAACGAGTGTAAACCCATAGAGAGTCAGATTTTGAAAGACCTACCTTAAGAATTTTTAATACAAAATATTGCACTATTCACTATTAAGTTCATGGTTATAACATGAAGGTTCCATAACAATATATAATATGTACTTAATAATATAATAAGTTGTACATAACTAATTGTTTTATCTTAAGGTTGCGCTAACATGAGCTAATTGATGTGTTTTCTTACCCTTGACTATGAACAACACTCTAATGGTGCTAACTAAACTTTTAACTCTCGTTAAGATGGCAAAGTTCGAAACTTTATGTGTTTTGGGTGTAAAGAACGTAACTTTTTGTATGTTAACTAAGATAGGCTCTATTATTCCTTCCATTCTCTCACTAACCTTGATTAGGAGATGCACACAAACCTCGATTTGTATGTTTTCGGTTCACAGCCAATATTCAATTCCAAGCATTCGAGTAACTTCAATCAAATTCATCCACTAGTGTTATTATTCATAAGAAATTCATATAAATAGCACAAGCTAATTTGAACCCTAAACTAACTTAACTAATTAACAAGATAAACTTTAAGACTTCTTGTTGAGCTAAACAACCGAATAATCAACTCCTAAGATAGCTCTAATCACATGGCCAAATAGGATAGATTAACAAAGAACTCCTAAACAACACCAACAACTAAAGACTCCTATGATTGAGGGAAATTAGATTCCTAAACATAATAGGATTTCCATTAACTATTTACACGCCTAAATCAAATAAATGATTAGTAAACCTAAAGTTCAAACCATGTAAAACCTTTCCAATTTGAAAGTAAAACCATGGAAGCAAAACTAATACAAGAAAGCATAATAACTAACAATAACAACCAAGAAAGTTCAAGAAATCTCTATGAAAGCTAAAGAACTTTCAGGAAACCTTCAAGAATCATGACTCATTTGTGCTTCCACTTATGCATCATACTCCCCCTCTTAGAATCCAACATGCCCTGAAGTTGCGTCCAAGCACGGAACAAAATCACTACCACTTAGAGAGTAATACAAATGCCTTGATTACGTAGCACCTTGTACGTTTCATAACCAATATTTTTCACAATCTTGAATGGCTCTTCATCCATAGGCTTGCCATGCTTATGGTTGATATGAAGCTTTTGTGCTGCCAAAGAAAGCCACACATAATCTTCCTCGTCCAAGCTATGTTCACGCCGCACAACTTGGCTCGCCTCACATGGGGCACAACTACAACACTAGTAGACTCGGCACCAGGGCGTGGCTTTTGTAGTAGAGTTAGGGCTAACAGTAGGCAAAATCACACACCTTATAGCAACAGTTTTAACCTAATCCTTTCCCCATCCATTAGCACCGAATACACATTGTTCCTACGATGATGAATCACACTCCTATCCGCCTGCCATGGACGCCCAAGCAATAAAGAACTATGTTACATAACTCTAATGAATAAGTGTTGTAGCTCAAATTCAATCGTTTGTTTGAGATTCATTCTCATTCCTCATGTAAGAAGATATTCTCATGTGATCCTACCCCTATATATATATATATATATATATATATATATATATATATATATATATATATATATATATATATATATATATATATATATATATATATATATATATATATATATATATATATATATATATATATATATATAGTGATTTATCTAAATGGGTTTATCATGTTAACTTTCTTTAAATAAATGTGTCAAAAGACATCGATATTGACGTGCTTATTTCATTCTCGATTCATGTCACTTTGGATCAACTTTCCGTGCTTTAGTTATTGGTGATGCCTTTGTTTCTAGATCTTCATATTAGGAATTGTTGATCTAGTTTTTTTGAAAAAATTGTGAAGTAAAAAAGAAGAATTATAGTGCTAAAGCAAATTTTGTTGGAGATAACTAGAGGTGGGAAGAATCAATTACTTTTTGGCATTCTCTTTATCTTTTGTTGGGAAGTAAATGTCTGAATTATGGTGACTGATAATCTGTTCCTCCATCATCCCTCATTTTCTCCTGTGTAGACGGAGCTTCCGTTATGAAAGTCAAGGTCGCTGTTCGGGCTCCCAAACTTCATTACGTCTATCCTCCTTGTTTCGAGGCTGGAAAACCGATGGATCTTATAGC
Source organism: Beta vulgaris subsp. vulgaris (assembly GCF_026745355.1). Classification (NCBI taxonomy): domain Eukaryota; kingdom Viridiplantae; phylum Streptophyta; class Magnoliopsida; order Caryophyllales; family Amaranthaceae; genus Beta; species Beta vulgaris. The sequence continues at coordinate 34,663,916 of NC_079204.1, forward strand.
TTGTGGAAGCAATTTACTTCAGCCCAAATTTCGGTATGATTGGAAATTCTGTTATTTCTATTGTTTAATTTAGTTGTTGAATTATCGTCAATCTAGTGTTCGTATGTAATAAATTGCAATGAATTGTTTTTTTTCCTGCTGTATTGTGTTAGTCTTCATTACCTTGTCTCTTGCACTACTTTCTATTGCACGTGATTCACCTGGACTTTTTTAAAGTAGCAGTCAGGGTGGGCTGATGGCCTATCTGGATTTATTAAAAGGTTTTTTATTATTCTAAGTGCCCATTGGTAATAGGAATCATAATCATTGCTCTAGCTATCTGTTTTTTATTCAAATTTGTATCCTGTTACTTTTGTCTATTCCCCTTTTTCTTTCAGATTTCAACGGATTGATATATCAAGTTACTAAGATGGTATATGGAGTATGGACACTTAAAAATAGGGGATGGAGGGAGTATTAACCAGAATTGGCAATTTTTTTAATTATAATCATGACATAATTACTATCAAGAACTATTGACAGTTTAAATAGGTTTGGATATAGGCAATAGGTAAGAGGTACAATGTACAAGATTTGGTTTTGATCTTGGGTTATTATTGTCGAATGAATATATGGCTGGGTCATGAAGTTCGCGGAAGATAATGTCGGTGATAGTTATAGGAGATTAGGAGGGAGGAAGTTGGTGACCTTGACCTTAGTCGCGGATGACATTTACAATAGCTCTACATCTAATTCACTGTTCCAGTGCTTCTTATGCTGGTTCTTACCTACTCATTTAATCTTTGGGTATTTGATTAGGATGACATTGTAAAATAAACAGAGTAGCTTTTAGTGTAACTACTTACTAGTGTGTGTTTGGTGAATTAGAATTCCAACTAGTTGTTAGTGTCGAATAATAAGTGAAAAGAGCTCCTGAAGCTTATATTTGCTATCAAGAGTTCCTGCAATTCTAATACTTCCTTTACCTTTCTGTTCTTGGTAATAACGTATCTTGGACAAGTAACTGGATGTGGAAGCTGACTTGTGGTCCTTGAGATTTTCTAATAAGATAACGAAATATGGCTACGATCTAGGGGATCTCAGCTAAGCAATCAGTAGAATTAAGACAACAAAAATAGCACAGCAGTAGGATAGTATTGTATTAAGCAAGATTTAGGAAATCTCCTCTTATCACCCCTTACTTTCGGGAGGTAAGGTGCTCTCCCATTACATCACTCTTCATTCTAATATCTGCATACCTCTTTCTTTAGATTAACCCCCTATTTATATATTTACTCACATGCCTTTCTCTCAGGACTTTCTCTCTCTAATATCTATTACCCATAACTAATTTCTGTTATGATGTCAGTATCCTAGTTCTTCCTCAACTCTTTTGTTGCCATCTGTCCCTCCATGTGTGGTGACTTCTGGACCCTTCTTTCCTCCCTTCCTTCTTGCATATGTGTAGATAATAGGTGGGCGAGTGGACCCAAAAAAAATTCCAGAGTTTACTCCGGCAGTGGGCTAACTTTCATCGCCGGTGGCAGATTTTGTGGTGGAACAGTCAATGATTTTCTTCAGAAGAAAGTTCTAGAAACAGATGATGAAAGAGAAGTGTATGTGGGAAGTTTTGATGAGTCATTCATTGGCTTGAAGAAGAAGCCACATGAAGAGGCTGTCATTAAGGGTAATTTGGTCAATGACCAAAAATTTAATATCAGTGATGGAAGTTGGCTATTAGGGCCACGTGATGCACCTGAGGTCTGGCAGTTAGTAAGGGAATTGGAGGGGCCACATACTAACAACTCCTTTCACCCACCCTTTAATGAATTGGGGCCCATGTCTTTGATTTTAGAATTTCAGCCCAATTCATCAACCCAAACCTTAGGAAATCCCTCCACTCAATTTCTCAACTCCATTTCCCTTTACTCCTATCCTAAATCAGCCCAACTTCCTACCCAAATTTTGCCACCCACATTCCATATTGCACAACTTAATCATCCACTCAGCCCATATTTCATTAAACCCACCCAACTTTCTTTCCAGCCTCATCTTCTTTATGATTCCCCTAACCCAATTTTCTTACCCCGCGTGCTCAACTCTCCACATACCTTCCACCAGCCTTCCAGCTCACAAAACCAACATTTTTCTAAACTGAACTGTCCACCCACTTTTCCCACCAACAAAACACCACCTCCAAGACCAGATGTACAAGGACTCACCAATGAGGAGCTTGAACGCCAGTGGAAGCCGGGCATCAATTTTCGACAAGACACTGTCAAGTACTATCGAGGCCGAGAATTCAACAATGACTACTATCCACCTTGAGGACAAGGTGGAAGTTTGGGCGGCCGGTAGTGCTATGAACTGATATTTTAGGGGAAGGGTAATTTAGGTATTGTCCATATTAGTAGCTTGGGGAATAAGCTAGGTAGTTGTGCTAAGGTAATTACACTATATATAAGGATAATTAGAGGGAGAAAAGCATGTTGAAAATTGTTAAGAAAAATTGGGTGAGCTTCTTAAGTTCAATGGGAGAGAACAAGCCTCTCGAAAGCTTGTAACTATCATTTTATATTGCTGTAATTTCTGTTTTTCAATCAAATACTCATTTTCTTCCTTAATTTCTGCCATTAAAGTGTCCAAGCTATGTCAGTTCATAGCAAATTGCTCTTCTAAGGATGAAACTGCTGTACTGCCATGTTCAAACCTGAATAAAGGGGGAGGGTCCCTGCCATACACAGCCTTGAAGGGAGTGCAGTGGGTAGAGGCCTGAGTAGAGGTATTGTACCTATATTCATCCCAAGGAAGCCATGTTGCCCAAGAGGTAGGCTTACCACAAATGAAACTCCTGAGATATGCTTCCAAGGATTTATTCACCACCTCGGTCTGGCCATCAGATTGAGGGTGATAGGATGTGCTTTGATGGACGGCTGTACCATGAAGCTTGAAGAGCTCTTTCCAGAACAAGCTGGTGAAGATTTTGTCTCTATCAGAGACTATGGTGCAGGGAAAGCCATGTAAACACACAACTTCCTTAATGAAAACAGAGGCTACTAAAGCAGTTGTGAAAGGGTGTTTCAATCCTATGAAATGACCATACTTGGTAAGTATATAAATGACTACCAATATGGTATCAAACCCCAGGGATTTTGGTAGTCCCTCCACAAAGTCCATGGAGAGGTCCTCCCAAATAAGGTGAGGGATGGGAAGGGGCTGCAACAGCCCTGCTGGCTTTAGGGTAGAAGTCTTACTTTGTTGACAAATATGGCAGTTCTGAACAAAGGAAGTGATGTCCTTCTTCATCCCCTTCCAAAACCATTCTGATGCAATCCTTTGATATGTTTTATAGACCCCAGAATGCCCTCCAACAGGAGAAGAATGATACTCCATCAACAGGTCAGGAAGGGAAGACTTCCTAGGAACCACCAGCCTACCCTTATACTTGAGGACCCCATGCTCCACTGAAAACCCCTGTAGAGGAGTGTCCCCTGCTAGGACTGAGTTGGTGAGGGGCTGCAGCTCTCAGGTAAGCAATCAGTAGAATTAAGACAACATAAATAGCACAGCAGTAGGATAGTATTGTATTAAGCAAGATTTAGGAAATCTCCTCTTAACACCCCTTACTTTGGAGAGGTAAGGTGCTCTCCCATTACATCACTCTTCATTGTAATTTTTGGATACCTCTTTCTTTGCTTGGGTGCGTGCTTGCGTGCGTGCGTGTGTCTCTGTGTAGCGATCTGCGTATCCATTCTCGTACCCTGTATCAAATCGAATTGGGAATGGAGTATTGTTTAGTTGGAGCTTAGTACTTCTACATAGTTAACAATTCTAAAAAGCCAAAATAAAATAAATGGATATTAAGCATGTTTGACCCCAGTTTTTGTCATTGTGTAACTCTATGTTTGTCGAAGTAATGTTCTGATGTGAATCTTAATGAAGATTTCACTTAGCTAGGCTCTTTAATGTAGTTTAGTGGATTTGATAATGAAAGTTTGGATCTTTTTGTTGTTTTTATTTTATAAAGCAACAAGATATGATGAACCCAGGTGTATTTCAGCTCACGGTTCAACTAGGTTTTTAGATTCACTTTTAAAAACAAGGGTTGTGGATTCTCTCCTGAAACAATAGTTAACTCAAACTCATCCTAATTATTATTATGGTCGAAAAACTCATTATATAGTACAAGTTTTCCTAAACCTATTATGACTAGTAAAGCTTAAAAGATAAACCTAATATTATCTATCTTTATCTTAAGGATCAAAATAAATAATTATCCTAATTAAACATATCACACGCCTAATATAACTCCTAATTAGACTTTGACAAGGAATTAGACTCCTAAATATAATAGGATTCCTTTATCGACTTAAACACTTAATTAAAATAAACTGAAATTAAATTCCTAATTTACATACAATCCTAACAGAACTAGAATTCCATATAATTATTACTATTACCATATCAAACTCCCCCTCTAGAAAAAAACTTGTCCACAAGTTTTAGTCTGGGAAGCATGGAATCAAATCACAAGATGGAAATGTTGCACATATTCCATTTCCTAGGAGCACTTTGAATGTCTCATAGCCAACTTTTTCCACAATCTCAAATGGTCCTTCATCCATAGGTTCTCCATCTTTATGATTCACATGAAGCTTTTGAGCAGAAAGTGACAACCATACTTTGTTCCCAAATCCATCTTAGAACCTTGGCGCATTTGTAGAAGTTGTTGTCTCCCTTCCTTTTTGTTTTGTGCAGTTTTTAAAACTTCATGATGACATGAACTTATGCATACATGAGCTTTGTCTTGGCTTTCCGTTTCCTTTTCCTTGGGGCGCCTATGAGGTGGTAATGATTGTAAAATCATTCTTTTATCCCCCATTAAAACTGAATAAGCATTAGCTTTACCATTATGCATCACATGTCTATCACTTTGCCATGGTCTTCCAAGTAATAATGAACATGCAGTCATAGGTAAAGCATCACACCAAAGTTGATCATGTATTCACCAACACGAAAACCAACTAAAGCTGTTTACGTACCCAAATGCCATCATCATTCAACCAGCTTAGTTTATAAGGATGTGGATGCTTGCGCATTTGCAGATTTAAAGTTTCAGCCATAGACGAATACAAACATTAGTAATGAACCACTATCAATGATAAAAGAACAACTTACCCTTGATTATGCAGTTTGAATGGAATAATTGTTACGTTGCTCATCCACAGAATCATCATAGTGAGAAGATAATAAAGAGCGACGAATTAGCAAGGAAGGATGCTCTTGTTCCGGGGCACAGATAGGCTGACTCGACCAAAATTCATCCTCATCCATGGAAGGAGCCGGAGGGTGTGGTTCTTCGGCCAAAAGAGGACCAATTCTTCACGAGTGGTGAGGGTGGTGTTAGGGCATTCCCTTGCAATGTGGCCGAGGCCTTGACACCGAAAACATTGTGTTTTTTTACTTCGAATAGGACCAGTAGAAGGGGAAGATGTGGGGTTTGCTGGAGCGGGTGGTTGAGAAGTAGTGGAAGTACTCGGCACTTCAGGCGTTTGGTGGGATGGCGTGGCCGAAGGTGTGGCCGCAGGCATAGAAGCAGCCCATGGAGTACGTGTGCGATTTTCCTTTAGTTGTCGTTCAATCTTTGTTGCTAAAATACACACATCATCAAAAGTGACGTATTGTTGCAACTCAAGAAGATTGGCAATGGATCTATTGAGACCAACAATAAAGCGAGCATTTTTTTGTTCATCGGCTTCGTTAATAGCGCAGGCCATATGCAATCTTTCGAATTCTTTTATGTAAAGCTCGACACTCATAGTAGCTTGACGTAAGGCTGTGAGGCGCACAAATAATTCTTGGCGGTAGGTGCGAGGCACAAAGCGCTTGCGCATCTTGGTCTTTAAGGAGGACCAACAATCAAGAGGAGGCTTTTCTTCTCTCGCACGCCTAGTTCGGGTCGATTCATACCAAAGGGAGGCATATTTTGTGAGTTTAAGGATAGCATAGGAGAAGCGAGACCCATCACTAAGGTTTCGGTGCTCAAAGTGTCGTTCAATCCGTTGTTCCCACTCCAAATAAGCTTCGGGGTCCAAGTCTCCATCAAAAGCAGGTAACTCGGCTAAGCGAAGGTCTTCGTCACGCCGAGGTGGATATGTGGTTGGGCGAGAAAAAGTATTGTCACGCTTGAGGTGGGTGACTTTTGTGGCGAGGGCAGTGTGGGCTGCCATGAAGGCTTCAAGCTTGTCGTTGATGGCCGAGAGCATGTCGACCGGAGGATTGTCCATGGTGCGGGAGTCGTAGGCGAGGGCTGGGCGAGTGTGGGGAGGCTGGGCGCGAAGGATGCGCGCTGAGCGAGGGAGAGTGCGAGGCTGGGCGAGCTGGCTAGGCGAGGACGTGCGTGGGATTGGTGGAAGAGCAGCCACACCAATTGATGTGAATCTTAATGAAGATTTCACTTAGCTAGGCTCTTTAATGTAGTTTAGTGGATTTGATAATGAAAGTTTGGATCTTTTTGTTGTTTTTATTTTATAAAGTATCAAGATATGATGAACCCAGGTGTATTTCAGCTCACGGTTCAACTAGGTTTTTAGATTCACTTGTAAAAACAAGGGTTGTGGATTCTCTCCTGAAACAATAGTTAACTCAAACTCATCCTAATTATTATTATGGTCGAAAAACTCATTATATAGTACAAGTTTTCCTAAACCTATTCTGACTAGTAAAGCTTAAAAGATAAACCTAATATTATCTATCTTTATCTTAAGGATCAAGATAAATAATTATCCTAATTTAAACATATCACACGCCTAATATAACTCCTAATTAGACTTTGACAAGGAATTAGACTCCTAAATATAATAGGATTCCTTTATCGACTTAAACACTTAATTAAAATAAACTGAAATTAAATTCCTAATTACATACAATCCTAACAGAACTAGAATTCCATATAATTATTACTATTACCATATCATGTTCCGTGTCATGTTTCAAGCACTATTTAATGTTATATAAAAGTTACGAAAAGCTATTGGCTCGTGGTATCTTACAATTCAAGTACTCTGCATCTGCAAAATCCAATATTTCGGCCGTTCAGCATTCTCAAAGAATGTGCTTCCAGATATACCAACTCTTAGCTGTAGTTTATATGTGCTAATGGATCACCTTTTGACCGTATTGCCTATGATTGCAGGTCTCTTATATCGTTTGCTGGGAAGTATTTGGCTCATGATTACTATGTTGCTTTTCCACGTGGGAAGGGAGGCCATGACACTGCCACTGATTATGATCACCAGTTCTGCAGAATATATGTGCCACACACTGAACCAACTTATTCTGGTCCTGCTTTCGTTGAGGTTAGCAACGGGTGAAGTTCGTCACTTTTGTAATTCTCTATACACAGTTAGTCATTCTGTGAATCTTCGCCTTTTTACTGCTTTAAGAATGTCATATATTTGGAGTTTTTGTGATTGGTGACATGTATCTATTACATCCACGATGATAACATTTTTAGAAAATTATCCCTCTGTTAAGAAATCTAGAAGCTGGCACTGCTTAGTTTGGAGAAGTCTCTCACCAGTTTCAGTACTGGCTTGGTATTGCTGTACGGATGCTTGAAATGCAGTTTGGATGTGGTGCTTTGCTATACATAATAATTTGGAGGGGTTTTATTCGTTGGTTTTCAGTTAAAAAATTGGAATGTGGTTCAAGATTATTTTAGAGAGATCCACGGAATGTGGGCATATGTTATCTATTGCTATGATATTCCTGATTATTAAAGTTAATAAAGCCTTACCCTTTTATGGTAGATGGATCCGGCGACATCGAAATTCCGTCTAGAAGCCATGTCAGCCTTGTCTAAACATATTGATCTTGTTGCTCAGAATATTATATAGCTACTTCTTCTGATGGTATCTTGCTCTAGAAGTGTATTTTGATATCTTACCATTTTACTGTACCATTCCCTTGAGATGTAAGATCTTTGTTTTTTGCTTGAAATTTTGTGGATCTTTTACTGATAGGCCACGTTAAATAAACATTAAATGTAGCTAACTTTTACAAAATTGAAATGTAAGGACACAAATACTAGTTAATATCTCGTAATACAAATAATGTGATTTTAACGAATACCCCATCAACACTCTAATATTATTCTTGTGTAATATGGGGATCTTTGTATTGAGTTTTATCTAAAGCACAAATCAAGACAAATTATTATTATTCACTCCCTCCGTATTTTTTTGTTCTTCCTACTTGGAATCTTGACACTATTTTCAACTAGAGAGAATCCTTTAATTATAGTATAGTCATGTGGTGTCTTGTTTGATTTGTTTCAATGAGTACTTCATTAATATTCAAGCATTATAATTTTTACTAATATGTAATGAAAGATATCTAAAGTCAAAAAAGTGCATTGACAAATGTGCACAATTAAAGCATGAAGAACAAAAAAGATACAAAAAGGAATACATCATAAGAAAATTTCATTTTTGCATCATCATGTATAGCTAATATTGAGGTAGAGGTGGTGGAGTAGTGGCACCACTTCCCACCTCGTATCCCTGAAATCTAGGGATCAAACCTCACGGGACTCATTTGAGGAATTCCCCTCATCCCGTCCTCCTCCCCTCAAGTGATCCCCTTCATCTTTGCTTAAAAATATATAGCTAATATTGACTAAATATTACCAGTGTAGCATTTACGGTATAGATATAGAATTATTGGTGCTGATGAAAAATTCTAAATTTCATTACCACAATGAAAGTAAGCAAAATGTTAGATGTGACGAAATGAAAATTTCTCAACATGCTAGAATATGAATTGAGTTTTCATTATATAATCAGTTTTTTTCCCTCCTTCCTTTGTCAGTGAAGAGAATACGAGACAAAGTGAGGGCAAAGGATCAAGAGGATAGTTAGGCTAGTCAGTGCTGGAATGCTGGGAGAGAGGAAAAGTGAAAAACAGGAAAATAAAAAAGCACTAGAGAAAACCAGAAAACCAGTTTTCAACATATCTTTTCTGGCTGCTTGTGTTGGAGGAAGGCGTAGAAGAATTCTGGGGGGAGAAGTTGAGTCTATTTGTTTATGGAGATGAAGCCCCACTCTTAGAAATTGAATCAAGGGACTTGAAAAGCTTGGGGACTGTAGAACAAGAAGCTTTGGAATTGGAAATGTGCTTGAATGTCAAAGGTTTGTAGTCCACATGCAGCGAGAGAAACAAATCTTATCAGGTTTTTGAGGGGTACAGATTTTATTGTGGGGCGGGGGGGGGGGGGTGTTGAAACGGGAGTTTATGTTGTACGAGCTAATGGATAAGGAAAAATCAGTACATCATAAGTTTCAGAGGGCGTTCTGGATCCATGACTTCACCCCCTTTGCTGGGAATGCCTGATTCAATGCATCCTAAATTCCCAACACAACTCATAGAGGATGGAGAAAGTACAATATAATAAGTGACACCACACTTGAGCTGATTGTAGTATACTTCCACTAATTGAGTGTAAAAAGCTTAATTGAATATTTCTAACGACAGATAGCAAAACAACTGGTGGTACTTGCTGCTAAATTTTAGTTGGTGAATGTAAAAGTTTTACTAGTGTTAAGAATTCTGTAAAATGTTATGGTAGAAGAATTTGACAACAGATAGTTTACAATGTTGCAACCATTTGCATACAACCTATGGTCAAACTTGTGTTCCTTTATATCTTAAAGAACTCAAGCTTCTTGCTTTAATGTGGTACCAGAACTTGGTGAAGGAAAAGAAAGCTACAGACGGAAAATGAGGAACTTAATTCTGCAATTGACAGAAATAATCTTCTCATTATGGTGCTTATTAGTTTTGTTGTTAGGTAGCTCTGAGCTGCTCTTTGCTGACTATGGCTTACCCTCTGACAACTGTTAGCCTTAATAATTTACTATTAAATACACGGTCTTAATTTCAAACCTGTTCGTGGGAATTAAAATTTGCATGTTCTAAGTAGTCTATTTGAAATTATTTATGCAGGTAGAGAATGAGTGTGGTCTATCCAACTTCATACCTATACTAATCGGAGATGAGCATGTCTGTTCTGAAATAAAGATGATACATCAGAAGTATGATTGCTCTTATTGTAGAAAAAAGTTACAGTATAAACCCATTGGTTCTTCACGTAGAACATGTGAAGGTTCATGCTCAAGACAAGCTGCATTGTCTGAGTTTACTCTGGATGTAGCATGGTTGCTTAAGCAGCCTTGTTCAGAAAAGCTTCATTGCATCTTAACATCCTACCAGATTCAGAGATTTAATTGCTTATTGAAGTTCTTAATGAGCAATAAATCCACTTCTATCTTAGAGAAAGTTGTACAATCTCTGCAGTTTGTGTTTGATGAGATGAACTCCAGTGAAGTGACTCATGATGTTAATGATACTGATAGGAGGTTGTTCACAGAATATATTTCTCATGCTAGAGATTTCCTTCACCAAAGTGCTTATGAAAATGAAGTGATGTTGCAGCAGGCTGGGGATGGTGTCCCAAAAGGTGACAAGTATTTGGAAAGTTTCCCTCATGATGATGTGCTGTCCGTTGATGGTACTGTTTGTCAGGTGATGCTTCACATATTAAACTGCAATTTCATCCTTAATATGCATCACTATTCGATGTTATTATACATGTATCAGAGCTCCATGCTTAAAAGAAAAATCTGCGGGAACTACCTTCTTACAGGCTCTTTTGTTTTGTTTAGTTTTTTGCTTTTCTTTTTATAAGGGGGGGGGGGGGGGGGGGGGGGGTTAGGCGGTGACTGGTTAGGTGGTTCGAGGTTAGGGAAACTACGAGTTTACTAATTTGGTTGTATGAAGCTACCTATTGCCAGAGTCTTCTGGAAAAACTGCCAAACTTCTGGATTTGCCTACATGTGGCTCTTGATGACTCATAACCTTCCATTTCCAGTTTCTATCAGATTATCTTCTATTAGGAGTCTTAAGACCAATGTGTGGGCAAATCAGAAAACTTAGGTAGTATTTCCTTTGGAATTTGACAAATGATAGTTTGTGCAACCAATACAGTCATAAATACAAGTCGTCATCATGATATGTTGTTGGCATTGCCTTGATCCTTGGTACAGAGCTGCCAAGTCTGAACTGTTAATTGATGTTTCTTAGCTACGACTTTTGGCTTCTCATGAGAAGGTTTGGATGTGAGGGAGGGAACAAAGGTGGGTTGTTACCTTGTTGGGGAGTCTAACACAAACCCCCTGCCCCCCCTCCCAAAAAAAAGAAACTAATGAAGATGTTACTTCCTATTTAAGACGACTAAAAGCCACATGAAAAACCCACACTTTAAGACTAAGAGTTTAGTAAAGCCATGTTGGTCCAAGGAAAGCAATAGTAATTAAGTCCCTTTAAGCTGCTTTGTTCCAAGTAATACATGAAACAAAAGAGAAGTTGCCATTTGAATCCAATCTAAAGCCTACATTATCAAGAAAGATCTGTACATGTTCCTAACCTTGCTCAACTTTAGCCTCCCTGCTAAGCTATGTTATTCAGATTCTTCATTTTACGTGAGGTACCCATGTCGAATCTTCGTCACGTCAACATGGATATAAACACTTTGACACTTGTATTTTCATCAAATTGAATTTTCACAAAAAAGCCCAATCCCACACTTGGGCACATACCTGTGTTGGTCACATGTACTCCAGTCCAAGTAACGCAAGCATTAAGGAAGTCTTACCAGTTTCTCTCTTTCTTGGGATTGGAGTTGGTTCCAACTCTTTATCATCACATGTGCTTGGCTCGGCTCATTATACACTGTTCAAGAGAATGCCTTCATTTCTTGTTTTGACCATCATAACTCCTGCCAAACCTCATTCTGAAAAAGGCTCCAGTATGTATATGTAAGACAACTCCATCTCATTATGTTCTGTTTAAGATTGTTTTGTCTGTTTCGCATATTTGAGATGTTGATTTTGGATCTTTAGATATGGGTAGAGAGCATGTTCTTCCTAAGCTCTCTTGCTTGGTGGCTTTCTTAATAGCTAGACTACATTTATCTGGAATGAAGTTGCTCAGAGATGTGCATAAAAGCTAACCTGTAACGTTTGATTCTCTATCTGCATTACAGGGTACAGAGATGAAAGCCGACATGAACTGCCCGCTTTTGGAGTATTCAAACTGTCAGGGTGAAGGGGAATCTAATTCACTTATGAATGCAGAAGTGGCAATGCATGTAGACGACAACAGAGAGTGGCCAAGGAAGTCATGTAACTACATGATATCTAAGAAAGTGATAAATCCTCGGCCATTCCTTTATATGATAGCTGTAGTTGCTGTTTGCTTTGGTGTATGTGCAGTTGTCTTCCACCCAGACAAAGTTAATAAATTCGCAGTAACAATTAGAACGTGCGTGTTTGACAATTCTTCATAGGTTTTGTGACTAAATTGGTCATCAACCTGACCTCTGATGAATTGCCCAGATTAACCAGGACTGCGGGGCTCACATAATATTTCAAAGCCAGAAATTCCATTGTACATTTCAGATGGGTGCCAAGATGACTGGAAAGGAGCTCGCGGAGCTTCTTTGATTATGATGAAGTAATTGTTTCTGTATGTTGGTTGGTCTTGTACATATATATATAAGCATGTCAGATGAAATGAGGCAAGAATTTTAAATTAGATCCTCTAATTAACATACAATATATACTTGTCAAATGAAATGTGTTGCAAATCTTGTGCTGCGATATGGTTGAAGTCTTAATGCACAATAAATATGTATCAAATGACACAAGGTCACAGGGACGGGAAGGATCCGTCAAAAGCAGCAGCTATATACTAATGTTTCATTTTAATTTTTGTACTTTCCTTATTATTTTTTTTAATCTATTTTTTTCTATTTTTGTGTAAAATGTCTCATCCTTTTTTTTTTTCTACTTGTATGATGCACGATTGGGCACAAAACTTTCTTAGACCACCCAAGTGGTATATATTGGTTTGCTAGGCCATTCAAGTAAAATTTTGACTTGTTAAGCCATTCTACTAACATAAAATAGTGTGTTTATGATGTGATTATTGTTGGCGGATCGAACTTTTTTGTGTTTTTATGAACTTATGGACGGACAACAATAACAACAAAAAGAATAGGCTCTTTAATCGCAGTTTAAGAGGTTCTATTGTGAGTCTCGGCTCCAAGATCACACAAAGTCGCGGTTTGCGTATTTGAACTCCCAGTTCTATGCAAGCACAACAAGCTTAACACCTTAATTTATAACCTCAAAATCTTCTACTTTATTATTATGGCCGAAAATCTTGATTTATAGTACAATATTCCTAAACCTATTAAAACTAGTAAAGATTAAAGATAAACATAATTAACTAACTAACTTATCTACTAACAAACTTATCCATCTTTATCTTAAAGGATAAAGATATATAACTAACTAAAACTTATCTATACTACACGCCTATCCTAATATAATTAACAAAATAAAACTCCTAATTAGATTCAATGACAAGGAATTAGACTCCTAAGTATAATAGGATTCCTTTCACTCAAACACCTAAAGTAAGGACTTATAAAGCAATTAAAATACATAGTTCCTAACATAACTAGGAAACTACATAAGAATCCTAACATAACTAGGACTCGTAGAAAATGACCATATTCCATATGTATCATCCTCTCCCTCTTCAAAACATCCTTGTCCTAAGGGTCTTCTAAGCACTCCAAGATATCATCCAAATCAAGCGCACAACAATGTAAATAATCTGAATCTTGTCTTAATCAGTACCATGCTTGGCGTTACAAAATTTCAATCTTCCAAAACTCCAACATGACTGTAGACTCACTTTGTTATTTCGCCTAAAAACAATATGAATGACCTTTGAATAGTGAACATCAGGAGTGATCGGATGGGTTAATGCACAAGGAACTTCAACTAAAGGTATATATTTTGTTGTATCAATGTGAAGGATTGAATCTTCCTCATTAGAAACTTCAAAGATCAATTCTTTATCTTTAGAAAAGAAAAAGTTTCAATCTTTTTGTCATCTTGAACAATAAAAACCAAATTTGAAAATTCGTCCTCTATAGTGCAAGGAACATCTTCCAAATAGCTATTAAGCTTTTCACCCAAAGAATATTGATTCAAGTCATATATCAAATCCCACTTTGGTTGTAGACGTATGGACAATTCCCCGTGAATTTCATCGGTTACTCATCATAAGAATGGAAACGACAATTCATAGTTGGTTTATCATAATGCAGAAACTGTCCAGAAATTTTGAATAAAATTTGGAGATCTTAAACCTAAGTAAAACACCTCGAAATTTCATGAAATTTTGTCACAACATACCCCTTGGTTTCCTAAACACTCGACCCAAATTTCATCAAAAAATAATGAGCCAATCGAATGCAGTTTTTATTTTACTAACAGTATGTAATCTGTCCGAAAAACAGAAATTTGCATCAAATGTTTGCGTTCTTTGTGACTTCATTACTGATCTGATTTGGCTGAAATTTTGACACGACGTAGCCCTGTATGTTAGCTTTCTAAAAAACCAACAAAATCACTATTAGGACATCGGATGCGCCCACACGCGCCGTCGCAATGCACCCTGCTCTGATACCACTTGATGTGATTTTTGTTGGTGATTCGAATTCGTTTTGTGTTTTTATGAACTTATGGATGAATAACAATAACAAAAAAAAGGGATAGGCTCTTAAATCACAGTTTAAGAGGTTCTCTTGTGAGTCTCGGCTCCAAGATCACACAAAGTCGCGGTTTGTGACTCTCAGTTCTATGCAAGCACAACAAGTTTAACACCTTAATTTATAAACTCAAAATCTTCTACTTTATTATTATAGCCGAAAATCTTGATTTATAGTACAATATTCTTAAACGTATTAAAACTAGTAAAGATTAAAGATAAATATAATTAACTAACTAACTTATCTACTAACAAACTTATCCATCTTTATCTTAAAGGATAAAGATATATAACTAACTAAAACTTATCTATACTACACGCCTATCCTAATATAATTAACAAAATAAAACTCCTAATTAGTCTCAATGACAAGGAATAGACTCCTAAGTATAATAGGATTCCTTTATCACTCAAGCACCTAAAATAAAGACTTATAAAGCAATTAAAATACATAGTTCCTAACAGAACTAGGAAACTACATAAGAATCCTAACATAACTAGGACTCATAGAAAATGACCATATCCCATATGTATCAGTTTAGGCTACCCTGAGGGAAGTGGTAATCAATCGGATAAAAATTAGTAACTTTTTTATTATTAATTTTTGTAAAAAAAATATATATTTTTTTTTGACGGGAAAGAGGAAAATATTTGTACTCCATGCACATGTCTGCACTTACAGCACTAGCTATTGCTGAAGGGAATTCCTCCGGCCACACATTCAAACCATTCTTAGAATTACATAACTTTGCTAGACTATGTGCTACTACATTACCTTTCCTCTTAATATGACTAAAAGACACATGAGAACATTGGGCAGCAAACATCCGAATATCTTGGACAATTTTCCCAAATGGCGTAGGATCACATCTTCTTTCCTTTAGATGGGTAAACAGTTGCAAGTAGTCAACTTCCAGGATTAAATTCACAAAACCTGCTTCGATGGCGGTCTTTAAGCCCGTGCGAGCGCTTAGAGCTTCGGCTACAACTACGTCTTCTCCACCTTCCATCGTACAACATAATGCAACCACCACATCTCCTTCGAAGTCCCTCATAACTCCCCTCATACAATTAGGTTACCTCCTAGAATGGCAACATCCGTATTTAGCTTGTACATTCCTTCAACCGGTGCCTTCCACCTCACATCAGCCTTTTCAACTTTGTCATTTTTCCCATTGCAAGAATTCGCATCTACATACTCCATTCCTCCTTTCACAGCCTTCTCTATTACTTCCAGAAATTCTCGCTGCTTCCTTTCAAACACCCATGAGTTCCTACCCAGCCAAATGTTCTAGCACATCGTCCAAAATAAAACCCACCATTTCTCTTCTTTTTTATTCTGTGCTAGTCCTTCCACCCAGTCTCGAAACCTTCCATGAGGGGTTTGCTCAACATCAATTCGCAGAGGAGAATAATACCAAGCTTTTCGGCTATCCGCACAAAACATCAGCATATGTTCTAACGTCTCATCAGAATCACCACAGCGAGGGCACTTCTAATCAATTTCGAGCCCTCTCTTTGCAAGGTTAACGTTGACCGCTATACCATTATGAAGAGCTTTCCACCCAAACATTTTGATTTTTGGTTGGATTTTCAAGTGCCACAATTGCCTCCACAAGGTATTTTTTTAGACTGTCGTCCAGTAGTACAGTAAAAATAGGCGCTTCTTGTAGTATAATCGCCGTGCTTTGTAAGGCTCCACATCCACGAGTCCTCCACATTATGAATATATAGCGGTATTTTTGTGATTGCTTCCCTTTCCTAGCTGTTGAAACAACTCTCCAAAACCGAACCTTTCCACTCTCCCTCCTCCAATAAGTCGCTGACAACCTGAGGGGAAGTGTAATTCCTTGCTCCATACGTACTGCAACCCCGAAAGTTCGATAAACTGGGCACCCATGGGTCATTTCAGATGCTAGTTTTCCTTCCATCCTTGATAACTCTACAAACGCCTTTTAGTAGCACATCCTTAACAGAAAGGATGGACTTCCATGTATAACTCGCATTCGGATTAATGGACGCTTCAAGGAAAGCTATCGAAGGGAAATATTTCCCTTTGAGTACACGAGCCATAAGAGAGTGCGGCATTGTCAATATTCGCCAGGCCTGTTTTGCAAGTCCCCCCTCTTTCTTAGGTAAGAACATTTTCTCCCACGCCACCCATGCTATTTTCTTCTCCTCATCTTTTTGTCCCCAAAAGAAACTCCTACACATCTTCGCAATTCCATTTGTTATACTCTTCGGAAGGCGGAAACATTGCATGGCGTAGGATGGAATCGCTTGAGCCACAGCTTTAATTAAGACTTCTCTACCCGCTTGTGATAAACATTTCCCTTTCCATCCTTTAAGCTTTTTCCAGACACGATCTTGAATAGCTTGAAAAACTCGTTTTTTGAGCTTCCAATATACGTCGGAAGACCCAAATATTTGTCATGTCCCTCAACTGCCTTAAAGGTTAACTTCGTCTGAAGCATATTAATCTTCTCCGACTCCAAATTTCGACTATAGGGCATTTCCGATTTTTCCATATTCAGTTTCTACCCAGATGCAGCTTCATACGTGGAAAGAACATCTAACACATTTTCCACTTCCTCCTCTGTGGCTCGAATGAAAAGCAAACTATCATCTGCGAAAAAAAGGTGAGATATAGGACTAACTCGCCTTCCAATCTTAAGACCATGAATAAGCTTTTTATTTTTCGCATCCCTAATTAGAGCTGATAATCCCTCCGCACATAATACAAACAAAAACGGTGACAATGGGTCACCCTGTCTGAGACCGCTGGATGGCTTGAAACTCCTAGAAGGTTGGCCATTTACAAGATCAAAGAAGGATCAGAAGAGACACATTTCATCACGACCTATGTATAACCTCTAGGAAAAGCCAACCTCAACATCATATTTTCAATAAAGCACCATTCAACTCGATCATAAGCCTTGCTCATATCCAATTTTAGACCCAAATAACCTTTTTTGCCCTTTTTCTTTTTCCGCAAATAGTGAAAGCATTCATACGCTACCAACACGTTGTCTGTAATTAATCGTCCCGGCACAAAACCACTCTCGCTATCATGAATAACCACAGGCAACACACTTTTCATTATGTTAGCAAGCACCTTTGACACCAAATTATATAACACATTACACAGACTGATTGGGCGATAATCAACAGGAGACTCACATTGTTTCTTTTTTGGAATAAGAACAACATGTGTCTGATTAACGTCACCAATATCATCAACATTGTTCATATAATTCAGCACTTTATCAATTAAATCTTCTCCTATGGTGGGCCAGAAAGTTCGGAGAAATAAAGCATTCATACCATCGGGGCCTGGGGCCTTATTAGGATGTATTTGTGGGAGTGCGTTCACAACCTCCTCGCGCCTATAAGGGGCACCAAGCATTGCTGCAATTCCATGCTAATAAGAGGGTTGACCAGGTTAGTAACCGGATCTATGTAACAACTATTTGTTGCACCAAACAGGTTCTCATAGTATTCAGCAAAACACTCAGCTATCTCCTCTTCCTCCTCAAAACAAGTGAGAGAGGCAGGAGAGAAAATTTGTGTGGGTAAAATACAAGTTTAGTGTATTTATAAGTAAGTTTTCTTTTTGGGCCTAGAAAAAAGCAATTGGGTTTTAAGTAGGATTGAATGATGAATAGGATTGATGAATAAAACTCCTAACATCACTAGAAGTTTCTTTTTCTAGCCCAATTAGTATTTGGGTTCCTCAATCCCATTTAAAATCCTTTTTCAAATCCAAATAGTATTTTAAATATTTTTCAAAATGCCTTAACAAAATATTTTAACTTCTTTAAATCCTTAAAATAATTCCTTTAACTTTCAAAATAGTCAATCTTTTAAATAAATAAATTAAATTTAAATATAAATATATATATACTAACATATATTTATAGAATTCATAAATTTACGGGGGATTACAATCTATCCCTTTTAAAAGAAGTTTCGTCCCGAAACTTGACACCAAACTGTATTTCGAAAAATTTGATCTAAATTTTCATTTGAGAAATACTGGCGTTACTTCTTGAACACACTGTTCTATGCGGAGAATCTATTATTTTGCACCAATATGTACAAATCGCCAAAATAAGCATAAAATGCATAAAAAATCTCATAAAAATAGGTAAAAAGTGTGAAATTCTATCGCATTCTACCCCTTCCCCCTTAAACAAAACGAGTTACACCCTCGTAACTTACCTCAAGGAACAATTATGGATATATATTCTTCATGTCATTTTCGGCTTCCCACATTGCCTCTTCAGACTAGTGGTTAGACCAAAGTACTTTCACGATATGGACATCCATATTACGTGTACTACGCACCTTCCTGTCAAGAATTGTAATACTTTGTATTTTTATTACTTTATTAATTATAATTTTTAAAAGGATTTTATTTATTAAAGAGATTTATTATTAATTATAAAGGTTTTAAATAAGCTTTTATGATATACTATGGGGTTTTCAAGTAATTTCTAGCCCAAACTATATATTGGGCTAAGTTTACAAATTATAATTCAAGTAGTTAGTTTAGTAGTTAAAGATATTCATTAAAATAAAACCAGAAAAGATTTACAAAAAAAAAGAGGAAAAAAATGGATTTATAAAAAGAAAAAGAAATTTTTTTAGCGCATGCGGCTAAGAGTTAAGCGCGTGATAAGTTTTGGTTATTTGTTTCCTTTTTGTTTATCTTTTAATTATTTTACCTTATATAATTATGTATTATATGATAATATATATCTTTTCTTAATCTTAATTGGATAATCGTAAATATTAGCTTTATCTTAACTAGATTAGTTTATCTTTTTCTCTAAATTCATCTTTTAGTTCCCTAGTCCTATTCTGATTCTACCTATCCAACTAGTATAAATAGGGTTCTCCACCCATCATATTATTCACACCAAATTTGAAAAATACATCTCTTTTGTCAAGTTTAAACTCTCTCTCTTAGCCTACCTTTTCTCTCTCTTCTCCCTTAGTAGTTATTAATGTTCAAGATGCGTGTATTTGTAGATTTGTAATAATTATTTTGCAACCATAGTATTATGTTTTTAGGAAAATATTTTGGATTGAAGCCCATGTTTTTATAAGTTTTATTATGAACTACATGTGTTTTGTATGAACATATTTGAATGTTTATTAGTTTTATTGTGCACTTGAATCATGCTTTTAGTTCAATACTATTATAAAGTTTGATCCTTGAATCTATATTCATATAATTTACAAAGAGTTTGATATTTAAATGCATGTTTAAATATTTAAAAAGGAGTTGTTTTGAATTATTATTATTTTTCAAAAAGTCACCTCTTAAGTAAGTTATTTTATTTATGTCTTTATACGTCTAAATTTATAAATACTACTATTCTTTTTAAAGGAAGATTATTTCAGAAGGATTTTTATTAGATACATGATCTTTTATGATCGCAATTATAAAGAGGCAACAACTTGTTATTTATTAGAAAGAACGGTAGCCATTATATTATTTACCCATGTACTTTTTGTAACCCCTCATAATAGACTCGGTAAGGAATAATAAACTGGGGGGGGTGTGTGTGTGCACACTTTAGGAAAGGTACCTAGGCAAGAAAAACGGATTTTTATCAAGGTTATATACTTTATACTATACAAGTAAGTATCCAAGTTCAATGTTTAATTAAATAAAGTGTTTAATATTCCGCATATACATGTACTCAATATTTTTACTAACACACTTTTTGTTTGTTTTATGGCTTTGTCTCTGTGATGATGCATACTTCATATTTTGGCGAGCAGAATTTACAGGTTGATATGATGCATACTTCATATGGGGGAGCTAGTGTGGAATCATAATTAGTTAAGGAGTTGTTATTTTATTTCCATTGTTATATAGTTGTACAATAAAGTTATTTCAATAAAGAGAAGTTAGTTCAGTTATTTCCGCTGCATTAATTTCAAGTTCTTTTAATGGTTAATATTAAAGCCTTTAATGTTATCACGTGGCGATAATACTCTCAAGTTTCTCAAGGAGTTTTATATTAAAATAAGTTTTTCAAAAGAGAAAAATTTGGGGGTGTTACCAAGTGGTATCAAGAGCCTTTAGGTTTATTAATGAGAGTGGGGTAGATTTAGGAAGGGCATATAAGTTAGAGTTTCACATTTTTGTGCTTAAATTTTTTGCATTTTATTTGCATAATTTTTTTTTCATTATCCTGCCCAAAAAGTGATATTTCCAAGTATAAATATTTTTCAATTTATATATTTTGAAGAACGGAATAAGTATGTGGATTTATTTTTCAGGGGAAAGTTCTGGCTAACGAAAGACTTGGTACTTAAGCTGGCCGTTTGTGTCGCACCTCTTTTTCCTAGGAACTCATTTAACTAATTATTCATACACTACGAACCTAGTACTCAGATAAATAACTCTTTTGGTCATATACATATATCTGTATTTTTCAAAAATATCAAATGAATTTTTTTTTTTAGGAATTTCAAATATTTTTTCGATTCATTTCAAATTATAGTTCAAATGCTATTTTTATTTTGACTATTATGCAACATAGCAATCCTTATTTTACTTATAAATCTCTATATATTTATTGGAATTATAAAGTATTGGTTTTTTAAAGAGTTATTTATTGTTTATTGTACCATTTGTAATATGATTATTTTGAATATATTTTAAGGAAGTGTGACTTATTGTCAAGTTAATACTTGCATTCTTCATAAGCAAAAGAAAGAGTTTATTTTTTATTATAAGAAGTGAGTATTTATTATGTCTTTCATGACATGTTATTACGAAGCTACTTGCAAGTTGTGATATCACTATTTCTTACGAACTTTTTTTTTGGCATATATATTTTCTATGAGATGAACTTGATTAATTAATGTCTTATATGACATGTATGCATGTGATTCAATTCATGCAAAGTGATTTATATACATTGTGTAAAGCATCAATATGTTTATTTTGTTGATTTATAAGTTTTAGTAGAACCTATGAGTTCAAAGTAAGCCTAATTGACGATTTTTAAATTCATTAAAGGTGAAAATTGCTCTAGTTTATTCCTCTGAAGGAAAGAAGTTTAGTAGGGGTGAAGAAGACAATACATTATATTATGTGCTAAGAATTGTGAAATTAGTCATTTGAAGTTTTATGTAGTTGGATGATCTTTAATGTTTAGTGACATGGAAATTTCATAATTTATGGAAAGCAGTAGGAGGTCAATGGTTTATACCAGTTGGGATGAATTATCAAGAGATGAGTTATATATTATATTTAAGATATTACCTTAAAAACGTGAAAAAAAAATAAGGGATATTACGAGGGCTTTACATGTATACCAGGTACCATATTTGAAGTTGGATTTAACTAATGATTTTCCCCCTATGCTGAATTGCAAATATTTTAAAAGGCATTATCGTTGTTATATATAGTTAAGCAAAGAAAGTACGAAGTAAGACCCTATTTGAAACTTTAGCAGGTTCCTTTAGATAAATTTTGTTTTAAAAGGTGAAGTAAGATACTAGAATTCTCTAAATGTATTCTAAGTTGAGTTTGCGGATTATTGAGTGTCAAGGGGAGTATTATTTTTGGGAGTAGTCTTAATCTTTTGCTTGAATGATAGTGTATAATTGTTGTTTTCGCAATATGAAAAGATAGAGTGATTATAAGGATTGGGTATATCACTTATTGAAATAAATAAGTGACTCTAATAATAGAAGAAATATATTCTTTTTAGAGAAATATGGAGATTAATAAAAGAGGAAAAAGAAAGAAACTAGTCAATCGAGGTAATTTATTTTGGAAAGAATAGTCGTATTTTTATATTATGGATTTAAACATTGAGTGTATATTATGTGAAGGAGTTAATTTTATTGAAATGAAGATTATATGAATTTTCAGGAAAAGATTGTTTATTTACTATCTCATGTCCTAGTTGACTACTGTCTACTTTTGCGTGAATATTAATTATCGTACTTTAAAAAAAATTTGAAGATGAATTTCGAGGAATTTTAGTTTTGAGGACCTAAATAAGAAAGTCTATTTTTCTTCAAGTATATGTTGTGTTAGTATGTATGCTAACAAGTTGTACTTGTGAACCATGATGAATTGATTTGATTTTGATTAATAATAAAGTAGGATCACAGGTGATTTTTTTTATGATATTCATTGTGAGACCTTCACGAGTTATGTGAAGTTGATTAAATTTTGAGGAGAAAGCAAACGTGTTTTATAAACAAAAGGAAAAAGTTGTTTCAATATTGTTTTTTCGAGTAAAGTTTACGAAAGGTTTTCTAAATTCTTTTGTGCTCACAATATTATAGAAGTTCCATAATATATTAGAATTTGCCTCAAGTCTTTCTTTTTCTACTACTCCTGCCTTTAGTATCAATTTGTAATTCTTTATTATTCTAGAATTTGGAAATTTTCCTACTCAAGTTTTAGAAAATTTCCAGTTTGTCATATATTATACCCTTTTGTACTTATTCAAATACTTTCTTTATTATGTTGATCTAATATTGAAGGCAATTATTTCTATTATTAATACCTTGAAATAGAGGTTAATTTTTTTAAAAAGCTTAACAATTATTTTTGAAATTGTTATTATCTCTGTAGTGATTTTATTATTACATTTCCAGTAACGTTTCTTATATTGTTGTATTACAAAGTAGGGAAATACTTCTAAGTCAAATTTTAAGCCTTAGTGAGTTACAGGGGCGTAACTTCTTTTAAGGGGGTAGAATACAACAGAGTTTCACGCGTTGACTTAGAACCCTATTTGTTTGTCATATTTTATGAGTCATTATGGGAGCCTACTTATTTTTATAGAATGTTTGTGGTATATGTGAATTACATGCTTTATTTTTTGTCTGCTTGTTTTATGTTTCGAGGACGAAACTTCTTTTAAAAGGGGGTACTCAATAAAGAGAAATTAGTTCAGTTATTTCCACTGCATTAGTTTCAAGTTCTTTTAGTAGTTAATATTAAAGTCTTTCACGTTATCGGGTGGCGGTAATAATCTCAAGTTTCTCAAGGAGTTTTATGTTAAAATTAGTTTTCCAAAAGAGAGAAATTTGGAGGTGTTACAAGAATCTTCACAGGTCTTTCCTTATATGTGAGCCTACTATCAATCTATATCCTCTCAGGCTCCAACACATGACGCTCATCAGGGATATATCGCTTGAGTTGGGAATGTGGAACACATTATGCATCTTCTCAAACTCCATTGGGAATCCCAACCTATAGGCTACTTTCTCAATTCGCTCCAAAATCTCATATGGGCCTACATATTTGGCACTTAACTTATCCTTTTTCCCAAATCTCAGGAAGCCCTTAGTTGGTGATACTTTCAAAAACACTTTATCACCTACCGCAAACTCATATTCGCGTCATTTTAAGTCGGCATAACTCTTTTGCCTATCTTGAGAAGCTTGAATTCTAGCCTAAATCAGTTTGATATTTTTGACGGTTTCTTCAATCCACTATGTCCCCAATACTATATTCTAACTAAAGTCATTCCAGCAAATGGGGATTCTACAGTTCCGTCCATATAGTGCCTCAAAAGGTGCCATCTTGATGCTCGTATGATAGCTATTATTATAGGAAAATTTGATCACGTCTAATTGGTCCTCCCAACTACCTTGGAAATCAATAAAGCACGATGTCAACATATCCTCCATAGTTTGGTTAGTCCTCTCTGTCTGACCATCAGTCACAAAGTGAAAGGTTGTACTCATCTTTAATGTTGTCTCAAGGTTTAATTGGACCTTTTTCCAAATTTTCGAGAGGAATCTCGAATCACGATTAGAAATAAATTCACTTGGAACCCCATGCGATCTCACTACATGCCTAAAGGACGCCTTTACAAGTTGCTTCTTTTTCCATGTCTCCTTAATAGGTATGAACAAGGCCGACTTCGTCAGTCGGTCCACAGTAACCCAGATTGTATCATTGCCACTCGTCGTCCTAGGCAAAGCAGTCACAAAATCCATAGAAATAGAATCCCACTTTCATCCAAGAACCTCTAAGGATTGAACCTTTCCCATGGGTTTCTTATGATCTATCTTCAGTTTCTGACAGGTTAGGCACTTAGACACATATTCGGCTACATCACGCTTCATGTTTGGCCACCAATAGATACTCTTTAGGTCTTTGTACAACTTGTCACCCCTAGGGTGCACAGAATATGGAGTGTTATGCCCCTCATCCATAAGACATCTCTTAAGGTCATTACACTTTTGTGGTACACACCATCTTCCCTTAAACCATCATCATGGATCTTAAAGTCGGCTTCCTTACCTTGCTTTATTTTCTCCTTAATCTTTTTAGGTGCTCATCCCCAACTTGACCCTCTTTGATCTCGTCGAAAACTGACAACCTCAAGGATAAAGCGCTCAGTCTTGCCTCACTTTTTCCAAGATTTAAAATTTCTAGGCTCAACCTTTGCATATCTCGACACAACATCTCAGGGACTATCAAGGCACTCACGCTATGGCTCGACTTTCTACTCAAGGCGTTGAAAACTACATTTGCTTTCTCCTCATGATTATGGATTTCTAGGTCATAGTCCTTATTCAACTCCAACCATCTTCTCTGCCTAATATTTAGGTCTTTTTGGGTGAAAATGTACTTCAAACTTTTATGATCGGTAAATATTTTACAAGTTGTCCCATAGAGGTAATGTCTCCAATTCTTCTATCCAAAAACTATGACAGCTAACTCTAGATCGTGGGTAGGGTAATTATTCTCATAAAGTTTCAATTGACATGATGCATATGCAATTACCTTCCCATTCTGCTGTAACACACATTCCAAACCATTCTTTCAAACATTACTATACTCCTCAAATCCCTCATTCCTGTCAGGCGGGGTCAAAACAGGTGCGGAGGTTAAACATTCCTTCAAAATTTGAAAGGCTTCTTCACACTTTTCACTCCAATCAAATCTTGACTTTTTCTTCATCAAGTTGGTCATGGATCTCACAAATCTCCTATAATAGTCAGCTATATAAACCTAGGAAATTTCGAATATCTTACACATTCTTTGTAGTTGGCCATCCACTCACAGCTTGAATCTTAGCAGGATCTACGGAGATTCCTTCCTTAGACACATAGTGACCCAAAAACGCTACATTCTCCACACGAAACTCACACTTAGGGAACTTGGCATATAATTGATTCTTCCTAAGCGTCTTCAAAATAATTCTCAAGTGCTCATCATCTCTACCTCATTCCTCAAATATATCAGTATATCATCAATGAAAACCACCACAGACTTATCTAGAAACTCATGGAAAATCCTATTCATTAAGTCCATAGATATGGCTGGAGTATTGGTTAACCCAAATGGCTTACAATGAACTCATAGTGACCATAACGCGTCCTAAAGACAGTCTTAAGCCCATCATTATCAGCTACCCTTAATTGGTGATACCCCGCACGCAGATCAATCTTTGAGAACACACTCGCTTCATTTAACTGATCGAATATGTCATCTATTCTAGGCAAAGGATACTTGTTCTTGATGGTTACATAGTTCAGTTCCCTATAGTCAATACACAACCTCATACTCCCATCCTTTTTCTTTACAAACAATACAAGAGCTCCTCAAGGTGAGCACTAGGCCTAATATAACCCTTCTCTAGCAACTCCTGCAATTGCATCTTTTGGGAGAAATTTGGAGCTTAATAAAAGAGGAAAAGGGAAGAAGCTAGTCACTCGAGGTAATTGATTTTGGAAAGAATAGTCGTATTTTATTTATATTATGGATTTAAACAATGAGTTTATATTATGCGAGGAAGTTAATTTTATTGAAATGAAGATCGTATGAATTTTCAAGGAAAACATTGTTTATTTCCTTTCTCATGTCCTAGTTGACTACTGTCTATTTTTTGCGAGAATATTAATTATGGTACTTTAATAAATAATTAAAGATGAATTTCGAGAAGTTTTAGTTTTGAGGACCTAAATAAGGAAGCCTATTTTTCTTCAAGTATATGTTGTGTTAGTATGTATGCTAACAAGTTATGCTTGTGAATAACGATGAATTGATTTCATTGTGATTTGTAATAAAGTAGGATCAACGGTAATTTTTTTTATGATATTTATTGTGAGACCTTCAAGAGTTATGTGAAGCTGATTAAATTTTGAGAATAAATCAAATATGTTTTATAAACAAAAGAAAAAAGATGTTTCAATATTGTATTTTCGAGTAAAGCTTACGAAAGATTTTCTAAAATTCTTTTGTTCTCACAATATTATAGAATTTCCATAATATATTAGAATTTGTCTCAAGGTTTTTTTCCTACTACTCCTGCCTTTTGTATCAATTTGTAATTCTTTATTATTCTAGAATTTAGAAAATTTTCCTACTCAAGTTTTAGAAAATTTTAAGTTTGTCATAAACTAAACCCTTTGGTACTTATTCAAATACTTTCTTTATTATGTTGATCTATTATGAAGGAAATTATTTCTATTATTAATACTGTTGTAGCCTCGAAATTAACGGCTATAAAAGTGACACGTGGCTCCATCACAGCCTTAGAGGTGGCGCGTACCTTTACTGGTAATGTACATGGGTCATGAGTTTGTATGGGTTAAATTATAATTTTCTGAGGAAAAGGTGTACTAAAAACCTTTCTTACAGTCCAAAATTGTACTTAGGCCCAGTAAAGGTAAAGCCTAATTATGTAAAAGCGTGACGTGTACTATCCAATCAGCACCTGCCACGTGTCACATCATTGTTGCTTAGCCAATCAGATGCTCCCAAATTAGGGTGACATCAAGGTACATCAGTCATTTCAAACAGTATAAATAATCCTTGAAATCAGTGGAAAGGTACGTTTTTCAGAGCATTGTACTGTTATTCTGCCATAAATTCTCTCTCTCTAAAAGTTCCTTCATATCCATGATACATGACTTATGCTTTGGAGGGGGAAATACCACCCAAACCTCCAGGGTGGGTCCCTTTTTGTAGGTTTCAAAGCAGAGCTCAGGTTCGGGATTCGAGTTCAGACGTTGTTGTATAAGTCTCCAAGTTGAGAACCTACTGTTGGGGATTGTAGTATTAGTTTACGAGTTAACGCTACGTAACATTTGGCGCCGTTTGTGGGGAGACGCAACAATGACTGATTGTCACTCATCCAACGTTGTTAGGAATAGAAGCTTTGAGATACAAGTGGAAGATAAAGTGGGTGACGAGAGGCCACCCCGAGGACGAGACAGGCCTTCTGTTGCATTCGTCTCTCTGGAGGGAGTCGGGGCCCTGTCATCCAGGAAAATCTTGACCGTCCAGTGACAGCTGGTCATTTGGAAAATGTTTTGAATGACTTCTAGGCTAGGATGGTCGCTGCCATGGAGGAACAAATTAAAAGCGATGTGCTGTTTTTTCAGGTTAATCCAAGGCAGGATGCTGCGTTGCCGCTTAGGGGTCAGTCCCAAGAGGGTCGTCCAGGGACAAGCCGGCCTCCTCGGCAGGAGAAGACAAAGCCATTGTCTAAGGGAAAGCAGCCAGCCGTTAGTGAACCAAGAAGGAAGATGGACTGGAAGTTGGTAGTCCGTCCGGGAGATAACATTCCTCCTAGTGGCCACAAGATGGAGACGGATGCTAGGGAGTATTTGGAAGCCAAGAGGGCAGCTGCTCTCCAACGTTCGGCCTCAGGGTCTACTCCGTATATGAAGGATCCCCCATTAAGGATTCCGCCCAGAACAGAAGGAACAAGTCAAAGACCTTCGGCTGTTCAGCCAAGGCAGAAAAAAACGGTTTTACAACCTATGGTGTATAGGCGTCAGGCCTTAGCCAACACGTCCTCAAACCCAGTGCTGAAGGAATATCGCCGGGAGCACATACCCACTGAGGGACATGTTGGGGCACTCAAGATTAACTGGCCGACTTCCTTCTCAGCCAGAATCATGGAGTCCCCCCATTCCCAAAGGTTAAGCTTCCGACAATAGAGCCTTTCAATGACACTACAGATCCGGATGATCATTTGTCAGCATACAAACATCAGATGTATGTTCAGGGAGTTGATGATGCTACATGGTGCAAGAACTTTCCAGCCACGCTGAAAAGGGGTAGCTAAAAAATGGTTTAACAATCTTCCGCCTAACTCGGTGAATAATTTTACTGAGCTTAGTATCTTGTTTACCAGCCATTTTGTCGCAAATCGACAAGAGTAGAAGACCAGCATGCATCTAGGAAAGGTCGTCCAAGGACCTAAGGAAGCTTTAAGAAGTTATGTGAAGAGATTTAACCTGGAAGCATTGCAGATCCAGAATCTGAATGTGGGAGTGGCATTTGATGCTTTCATCTGGGGTTTAAGACCTGGAAGTTTTAAGTTCGATTTGGTGAAGAAGAAGATATCCACCTTGACTGAGGCTCTTCCGGAGGCCGAGGCCTTTATTCATGCTACAAAAGTTTGTGCTGAAGCAAAACAGCTAGAGACAAAGAAAACTGAAGAAACCATCCAGCCGAAAAAGAGCATCCCCAAGAAAGTTGAAACTTGGGCGGTGACTTCAATGACAACTTTATCTAGAAGACGCAAGAGATATGAACCGACAGCATCAGTTGAGCCTATAGAGTTCAGCAAAGATCAGTATTCCATCCTCATGGAGATCAAAGATCAATATGAGCTTAAGGCACCAGCGGAAATGAAGACACCTTACAGGAACAGAGATAAAAGCAAGTACTGTCATTTCCACAAAGATTGTGGTCATGAGACGAATGAGTGTAAGCATCTGAAAAGAGCCTTGGAGGACTTAGCTCGCAAGGGTAAAATGAACTTCTATTTACCTCAGGCAAGTAGAAAATTCCAGAAAAAGGACAATCGTCACGGGATAAGAAAAGATGATGAAAGCACTGACCAAGATGTAGTGCTAGTGATTTATGGAGGATTTGCAGCAGGGGGTCCTACAAATCGCGGCCACAAGAAATATTTGCGGGAACTCAGCCAGGTAATTCTTACCAACCAGGCAGAGTCTGATCCTTTCCCCAAAATTGTGGTCAGCGAGCCAGATCGTGGAAAGATAAGAGCACCTCATGATGACCCGCTGGTGGTAGAGATGAAAATAGCAAATCTCAAGGTAAAACGGATCTTGATTGGTACAGGAAGTTCTACCGATATCATCAGTGCAGATTGTCTGTCTAGATTGAAGTTTGACGAGAGTAATCTAGTTCCAGTCAATCACCCCATCATAGGGTTCGGCGGAGGAATCATTCATCCGATGGGAACTGTCACTTTACCCGTCAGGGTAGGCGACAAAGAAGCTTCCAGTACGCTTTTTGTCAAATTTCTGGTGGTACGGGATTTGACAGCTTATAATGTCATTCTCGGATGACCCACCTTGAATCACATCAAAGCGATGATTGTTACCATCTAATGTTAATGAAGTTTGAGTGCGGTGGAGGAAAGATTGGATCCCTATATGGAGATCAGCAAGCAGCAAGGGAATGCTACCTCACCACTCTAAAACCGTCATCATGGAAAGGAGAGAAGACAGAGTGGCCAAAGGCCATAGAGGAAGAACTGGCCGAGATAGTAAAAGGCCAAATAAGTGAGCTGAAGAATGAAGTAGGGAAAGCTCAAGAGAAGGTTCCTCAAGAAGGCAGGCCGTCCATACTCTTGCCGAGCAAGAAGAGGAAATGCCTGGTCATCAAGGAAGAGAAGGCTTCCTTGGAATAAGTGATGGCCATTATGGACATAGGACTAGAACGTCCAAAACCAGTGGAAAGACCAGAGGAGATTTGTCTAAACGAAGAACGTCCAGAACGGACGCTGAAAATCGGATCAGTTCTAGGTTCTCAGACCAAAGACGAATTGATTGTGCTACTATAGGAGTTTGAGGATGTTTTCGCATATACAGTTGAGGAGATGCCGGGGATTGATCCTGAGGTTGTTGTGCACAAGTTGAACATAGATCCGGGGCAGAAGCCAGTCCGGCAGAAAAAGAGGCATCTGGGTCCGGCAAGGAATCAAGCTGTTGATCAGGAGGTTCAAAAGCTATTAAAGTCAAAGTTCATCCGGGAAACCCATTATCCGGATTGGATTGCCAATGTGGTCATGGTGCCCAAGCCGAACGATACCTGGAGGATGTGCGTTGATTATACCGATTTGAACAAGGCTTTTCCTAAGGACATTTTCCCTTTGCCTAAAATCGATTGGTTGGTTGATTCCACAGCGGGGCATGCGCTGCTTAGCTTTATGGACGCCTATTCAGGTTTTCACCAGATTCCTATGTGGCCTGAGGACCAGAAAAAAACCTCGTTCATTACTGAGAAAGGTCTTTATGGCTGGCTGAGGATGCCTTTCGGCCTCCGAAATGGACCAACCACCTTTTAGAGGCTCATAAACACAATCTTTCAGCCGCAGTTAGGACGGAATATGGAGGCTTATATTAACGATATGATCGTCAAAAGCCGAAGGGAGATAGATCATCTGGAAGATTTGCGAGAAACATTTATGACTCTTAGAAAATACAAGTTAAATCTCAATCCGCCGAAATGTGTATTTGGAGTTGTTGCCGAGAAGTTCTTAGGGTTCTTGGTGGATCAACAGGAAATTGAGGCCAATCTTGACAAGATACAAGCAATTCTGAATATGACTTCTCCGTCCAAGATTAAAGAAGTCCAACGTTTGATGGGGTGTATGGCCTCCCTTGGACGATTTCTATCTAACTCTGGTGATAAGTCTCATCATTTCTTCGCAACAATAAAGAAGAATGCGAAATTTGAGTGGACGGAGGAAGGAGAAAAAACTCTTCAGCAAGTAAAAGAGCACCTTCGGCAATTGCCCAGGCTTATCAGCCCGACTGAAGGAGAAAGATTATATGTATACTTGGACGTATCTCCATTCGCGGTTAGTGCTGCTCACGTAGATAAAAGGAAATCAGTACAAATACCCGTCTACTTTGTTAGCCATGTGCTAAAAGATGCTTAGAGCAGGTACTCAATGGTAGAAAAGTTCGGCCTGACACTGCTTATGGCCAGCCGGAAGCTAATATTTCCTTGCCCATAGTATCCTCGTCTATACTGATCAAACTTTGAAGCAAGTTTTGCATAAGATGGATGCCTCTAGACGAATGCTAAAGTGGGTTGTGGAACTCAACATGTTTGACTTATCGTTTGAGCCCAGAAAAGCGATCAAAGGGCAGGCCTTAGCAGATGTCATTATAGAGCTTACTCGGCCTGCAATAGAGTGCGACCAAGACCCAGCAGAAGGAAAGCGGCATTAGACCCTTATGGTGGATGGGTCGTCCACTACCAATGGTTGTGGAGGTGGGATCATCTTTCAGTCACCAGAGGGAGACAAGTTTGAATATGCCATGAAATTTCAGTTCCAGGCTTCGAACAATGAAGCAGAGTATGAAGCTCTCTTAGCCGACATCAAAATGTGCAAAGCGGCCGGAGCCTTGGAAATTGAAGCAAAGACGAATTCTCTGCTAGTAGTTAGTCAAGTCAATGGAGATTTTGAATGCAAAGAATCATCCATGAGTAAATATATGAAATTGATTAAGCAAGAAATAAAGACATTGAAACGATTTGTTCTTGACCAAGTCCCAAGGTCGGAGAATCATCAAGCCGACACTCTCTCAAAATTAGCAAGTTCGGCTGAAGGAGATGAGCCGAGGACTGTGTTTTGGGAGATAAAGCCGGTCAAGAGTATTGATCAGAAGGAGGTTCTTTTCCTCAGCCGAGAAAACGTCTGAATGAGCTCTATCATAGAATACAAGAAAACATGACGACTGCCCACTGATCCTTTGGAAGCTAAGTATGTAAAGGCAAGGGACAATTGGTTGGAGCTGTGGGATGAAACTCTCTACAAAAAGGCTTTTAACCGGCCACTCCTCAAGTGTATTTCTTGAGAAGACGGCCTAGAAGTCCTAAAAGAGCTGCATGAAGGAGCTTGTGCTTCCCACATTGGAGGATGGGCATTAGGAGAAAAGGCCTTAAGGACTTGTTACTATTGGCCTACATTAAAGGAGGACGCTTTGCTGTATGCAAGGAAGTGTGATAGTTGCCAAAGGCATGGCAACATTTATCAGAAGCCGTCCAACTATCTGACTCCAGTTCTCTTTCCCCTTCCCTTTGCCAAATGGGGAATGGATATTCTTGGTCCCTTTCCTGTAGCCGCCGGCCAGAAAAAATTTGTGATAGTCGTAGTAGACTACTTCACAAAATGGGTGGAGGCTGAAGCAATGAGAGGAATCACCACTAATGATGTGAAAGGATTCGTCTGGAAGAACCCATCACAAGGTTTGGGATGCTTCAGTCTATCGTTTTTGACAATGGACCACAGTTTGAGACACCCAAGCTCCGCTCCGTGAATGGTTGGCCGATCAGGGTATTAAAGCTCACTTTGCTGCAGTTGCTCATCCTCAGGCAAATCGATAAGTTGAAGCCTTCAACAAGATCTTATCGGCAGGAATTAAAAAGAAGCTAGATAATGCAAAAGGATTCTGGGTAGAAGAGTTATAGTTGGTTCTCTGGTCGATCAGAACAACGGCCAAGAACTCAACTGGAGAAACTGCGTTTATGCTTGTCTATGGCTCGGAGGCCGTCCTCCCTATTGAAATTGAAGAGCCAACTCTGCGAGTCATGCTATATTCGGAGGATGGCAATTGGGCTGCTCTCCGGACGGCCTTGGATGAAGTTCCTGAAGTAAGGGGCAATGCTCTGTTAAGGATGCAACTCTATAAATTAAGAATGGCTCGAGAATTGAACAAGAGAATGGCAAGGCGGCCACTGAAGAAGGGAGACCTCGTCGTAAGAAAAATGGAAACAGTCGGCCGAGCCAAAGAAATGGGTAAGCTCACCCCCAATTGGGAAGGACCTTACAAGATTGTCCAATAAGTTCACAATGGTACCTTTCGTCTGGAGCATATGGACGGTCGTTCTGTTCCCAGGACGTGGAACTCTGATACTTTGAAGAAATACTTTGTTTAAGATAGCTCCAAGAAGTGTAATCTTTTGCTAGTACACATTAATGAAAAAGTAGAAATGTATACATATATCTTGGCTCCCAGCCAAGCAAAATTCATATAATACAAATCTACTTCCCTCCTATGATTGTCTCTTTGTTTGATATGTTTTCCTTATTTAATTGTCCAAAGGTACATACCATCGGCCAAACCGACATACAAAGCAGAGCGGCAAGTAAGAGTGTTTATGCTAAAATTTATCGTTTTGCGACGAAACTAAAGTTTGGGACGATTTAACCAGATTATGCTTATGGTAATGCAATAA
Source organism: Beta vulgaris subsp. vulgaris (assembly GCF_026745355.1). Taxonomy (NCBI): domain Eukaryota; kingdom Viridiplantae; phylum Streptophyta; class Magnoliopsida; order Caryophyllales; family Amaranthaceae; genus Beta; species Beta vulgaris. The sequence continues at coordinate 34,697,820 of NC_079204.1, forward strand.
ACGAATGCAATGGGGATCAAAGGGGATGAACACACAAGAATGGTGACGCGGAAAACCCCAATGGAGATGGGTAAAAACCGTGGGTGGATGGAGGTCCACCAAACTAATATGGTTCACTATCTTTCTTAGTGATTGACTGTCGTTACAAGAATGTTATTTTCTCTCTAGTGTTCTTCCAATTATGTTGCGTAAAAAACTTATCAATGACCTCTCTTTCCCTTTTGTATGCCTTCTTTTTTCCCTTGGCTTTTCCTCAACGAATACAAAAATGAATTCATTAATTATTACATTAACTTTTGGCGCTTCAATCATGGGAGATCTTCTCCATTTATGTTCAAACGTCACAATGCACGCTCTTTAATGGCTGATCTTATTGCCTCATTACGCTCTTTCCTTATTTAGGAAACCGTTACTTGTTTTAATGCTCAGCTCCATCCTTGCGTTTTCTGCTATGTCTTTAAGTCATAACTGCTTCGTCATCTCGTCAAACGGCAGCACGTCATCGCGTCATCATGTCGCTATGTCAATGTCATCCTGTCAAAAAATTCAGCCATAACAGTTTGCCCCCAATTGTTGAATCGGGGCGGGGTAACATAAATTCCATGAGACAATTGTTAAGAGAAACCAATAAATCAAACGAAATTCTTTCTAAATCACCATGATATCAAAAACCACAAGAAGAATCTCGCTCGTGTTATTTATAGAAAAATTTCCCAAAGAAACATAAGGGGGAAAAATTCGTTTAGGCAGTTATACTTGGTAACCCATTGGTCACAAAACACAAAAGGTAGTTTCATATTTTTAAATAGCCGTTTTAATTATAACCGTTGGCACGATTGTCATGATTACTCTTTGTTGGCATAAGTAATGTGGGCGGTTTAAAGATCCCAACTCTTACTCCAACTTCATCAAATCTTTCTCTCTCTTTAAGTAAGGCAATTTCCTTAACTTCCATTATTCTCTCCGCCGGAAAATCGACCGTTGACACCAGGTAATTTTGCACTATTTCGCTCGTTTTTTCCTTTAATTAGTTCTACTTTCTCTTCTTCCACTGTTCTCATGGCACCTAGCAGACGTAGCATTAGGACTTTTGTAAAAAACCAAGAAAAATCGAAAGGGAAATACAAGGTTGTGGAACAGAGGAGTGAGAACGAAGATGAACTGTCAACAATGTCGGAAGAAGACATGTTAAGATTTTTAGATTTAGGGGGTTTGCCCGAGTGTACTGTCATTAGGAACGCTGAGTCTGACGAACCACCAGAGTCGTGTCCCCAAAAATGGGTGGTGCTTTACGAATACCCTTTCAAAATAGTTCTTAGACTTCCCTTCACCCCGCTGGCAAGGGATCTGATGCAAATTTACCAAATCATCCCTAGGCAAATTATGCCCCAAGCCTGGAGGATTCTGAGTGTCATCGACAGGGTGACGACGTCGTGGGAAGAGGCCTTTACCCTCCACGACCTACTGTTATACTATGAGATGAGGGTCAAAGCAAAAAATAGGATAGCCCTACATGCGAAGGCGAGGTTAGAGCCTCTGGTCGGGAGAATACAGTCGAATGACAGAGGTTGGAAAAACAGGTTTATGTTTGTGAAGAGGTCGTCGCTAGGGGAAGCTGGGACGTCCTTGGTTAGCGGCTGGAACACCGAAGGTGTGTTTTACTTTCAGACTTTTTACGTTTGCGTCATGTTGTTAACACTACTACTCTTACATCGTTTTTCCTGCAGGTCTTAACCCAAAACTACTGTCGCATCGCGACGAATCTCAGAGTCTCTGTGACAAATTCTTGAAAGTGCCAGAGGAAGACAGGCAATTTCAGAAGGATTTTATTTAATTCTCAAGACATTTGTTAATCTATGGCATCTGGTTAGTCTATCTATTTTCTCTGATTTTTATTTTTGAGTAGGACTTTCCAAGGAAGAGTTTCGTGTTACTGACTCAGACACTCTTAGACAGGTTCATCGCAGTCGCGTCCTAGAGGGAGTTTGGACGGACAAGCGTTAGCTGAGATGCTGCATAAACGCAAGAGGGAGTCCTCTAACGACGCTGCGTATCTGTCGTCAGCATCAACGAAGAAAGACACAGCAGTTGTCGTCCACTTGGACGACGAGCATGACGCTGCGTCTAAGACGCGCAAAACTGACTTCCTGGCCCCTCCGGACAAGAGTGGGCCTTCTTATACTGTGACCGTCCCTAACGACTTCATGTCGTTGGAGAGGTCCATATGGCCTGAAGCTGACAGGTTCCTCTTTCCCAGCGCAATGGAAAGGATCAAGGACCATACTCTCCCCCGCATGATGTCAGATGGGCTAGAGCTCCTATTCCAGGTATAGGCACTTGCTCTCCCCTTTGAAACACTATACTGTAATGACTTACGACTTTTGAATAACAGATATCCTATCTCTTCTTGTGCAGTCTTCTCAACATCTCCTAATAGCTAAGAGGGAGATCTCGTCTCTACTGAAGGGTCACCTGTCCATGAAGAAGAGAATGGAGAAGCCTGAATTGGACGCGAAGTCCAAAGGCGCTGAATTGGAGTCTTGCAAGAAGACTATGGAGGACATGGGGGAGACTTTGAAGAAAAACGGAGATGAGCTGGAAGAGATTAGGTAGAGGGCAACTAAGCTGGAAGACTCTTCGCGTCAGGAGATTAAGAATCTCCAAGCGAGTATTGACGCACAGAAGAATGAGCTGGACCTTCTTCAGGCTGAGGTGACAACCAGGTTCAGGGATAAATTAATGTATCAGTTCCTGATAAAGAATACGGCGTCGTGGACGCCGCAAAAGGATATTGACCTGTACCTCCTGTACATGGGGTCAATGAAAGATCTGATGGACGAAGAGGACTTGGCTGCGACGGCGGATTCTTCATCAAAAGTTGATGAAAACCCCCCGTCCTGTGCCGGGTTCATAGCGTCGGATGTGTCCCCTGACCCTAAAACTGAGAAGGAGGCTCCAGCCACTGTCTTACCAGCTGAAGCGTCACTGGAGAACGAAGCTGAGGAGGCCCCTGTCGTTTAATTTTTAGGCACTTTATATCATGCCCCTTTTGCTTAAACTTTAATCAAACTCTTTTATAGGTCACTCGAAGGAGTGACTGTTTGTACTGTACGTTTGGGTCACCCATGGGGGTGACCATAACTTTTTATCGTTTGAACTTTTTGGGTCACCTACGGGGGTGACCATTACGTTGATGCTTTTAGATTTTAACAAAGTTGATCTTATGTCCTTGCTTTATGTCTCATGTATGTGTCTCAGTCGTTATTCTGATGTTTCTAGAGGATGGTCAGGCGCTCAGTAAGCCATCTTTGGTCGTTCAGACGTAATGTTTGGACTTAGTAAAAGCCATCTTTGGTCGTTCAGACATAACGTTTGGACTAAGTAAAAGCCATCTTGGGTCGTTCAAACGTAACATTTGGACTAAATGACTTTAGAACACATATAGGAAATATATAGATACTTACGTGTGTTTGTCAGTGAGATGGATGAAATGTCGTAAGCAGTTATAGCTTTAAAACGACTGTGCCCCCTGTTTCAGTGTCGGCTGGGGTAATAAAGGACCAAGAAGCTTTGGATGGTTGTTGTAAAACGCAAGTTTGACTGTTGTCTCAAAGACCATTGCAATTGTTATTAAGATGGATGGGAGCGGTTCTCCTGAAATTTAGAAATACCCAGTGAGAGAACACGATGGTCGCTAGCAACTAGCGTCACAGATACAATAGTATTATTGTCTAATTTTACATGACGAAGAAAAAAAAAAACAAAACTTATTACTTAGCTTTAAAAGAAGTATCGTTTAAGGTGTGTAGCGTTCCAGCTATGTGGCACAGAGCTTCCGTCAAGTCGAACCAGTTGGTAGGCGCCATTGCCTACTACCTTGCTAATTTGGTATGGTCCTTCCCATTTAGGTCCTAACTTACCAGCGTTAGCCTCTTGTGTGTTCTGAAATACTTTCCTTAGGACCCAATCACCTTTAACGAAGGACTTAGTGTGGACATTTTTGTTGAAACTCCTTGCGACTATTTGCTGCTGAGCCGCCCTACGTACCAATGCTGCATCGCGTAACTCCTCAATGGTGTCTAGGTCGTTCACAAGCTCATCGCAGTTCTGTCGTTCCGTCGCAAGACCACATCTCGCAGTTAGGACATTCACTTCTGAAGGCAGGACAACCTCGCAACTGTATACTAGTGAAAACGGTGTTTGTCCAGTCGCGGTGCGCGGTGTCGTGCGATTAGCCCATAAGATGGAAGGCAACGCCTTCGCCCATTTACCCTTCTTAGCTGTGAGTCGTTTCTTCAAGGAGTCAATGATCGTCTTATTACTGGACTCAGCCTGTCCATTGGCTTGCGGATATCTTGGTGTCGACGTTAACAACGTTATACTCCATTCGTCGCAGAAACGTCTTGTCTCATTGCTAATGAATTGCGATGCATTGTCGCATATTATCTCTGACGGGACACCAAACCTGCAAATAATGTTAGTATATATAAAAGAAATCACTTCCTTGTCGCGTACCTGTTGAAAAGAACCTGCTTCAATCCACTTAGAAAAGTAGTCAGTTAGTGCCAACATAAAGACCTTCTAACTGGGGCTGGAGGAACTTGCCACTATTCCATGCCCCATTTCATAAAAGGCCAAGGGTTAAGTGGATGCAAAATCTCACAAGGTTTATGCGTCATACCTGCGTGTCGTTGACAACTAACACACTTGGCGACATACCTTATTGCGTCTTTCTTCATGGAAGGCCAGTAATATCCCATGCGCAACATTTTGTTGGATAAACTGCGTCCTCCTGAATGATTTCCACAAGTGCCTTCATGCATGTCCTTCAGGACTTGCTCCCACTGATCCTTTTCCAAACAACGCAGGTAGGGGCATGCGGCAGATTTTTTGAACAGTACTCCTTGAATGAGTATGTATCGCGACGCTTTAACCGAATTCTGCGTGCCCTGCCTTATCTGTAAGTACGTGTTAGCAAGGAAATCATAAAGCGGTTTTGTCCAACTGACACTTACCTCCTCGCGTCAGGGTCGCTATCAGATGCGAGATTACCGATGTTACTGACGACCTCATGGTTGTCTTGAAGCTGTTCGACCGTCGTCGTGACAGCGTCCCCAATGCTCCTAGCGATAGCAGGATTCGTCAAATGAACTATAGGGACGGACGTAAACGAAACGTCCCTTAAAGAAGATCCGAGATTGGCCAATGCATCCGCTTATGTATTTTGGTCCCTTGGTATCTGCAAAATGTCAAATGAATTAAACACTTTACTTTTACGCTGAGCTATTTCTAAATACATGGCCATTTTAGAGTCCTTTGCCGCGAATTCGCCCTTGACTTGGCTGACTATCAGCAGTGAATCGCTGAAGACTTTCAATGCTTTTGCTCCCATGTCTTCTGCTAACGTCATTCCTGCTATGAGCGCCTCGTACTCGGCTTCGTTATTCGTCGCTCTAAATTCACAACAAATGGCTCGTACTATCTTGCCCCCTTGTGGCGACTTTAGCACAATGCCAGACCTGCACCAAAAATTAGAAGTCCATCAACAAACAGTATCCAAGAGTCGTCGTTTACTTGATTAATTTTGCGACTTCGTCGTCCGCAAGCTTTTCTAGCTCGGGCTAAAGTCTGCCACAAAATCTCCAAAGCTTGTGACTTGATAGCTCGTTCTTGGATAAACTGGATGTCGTACGCACTGAGTGCTATTGCCCACTTGCTCATGCTCCTGTCAATTCTGGGTGTCGCAAGACAGACTTGATAGGATAGTTAGTCATAACGAAACAGTATGTGTTTCAAAATAGTGCCTAAGCTTTTTAACAGCTACGACTATGGCTAAAATGAGCTTCTCAAGAATACCTGGTCTCCGCTCTAGCAGAGACTTACTGACATAGTAGATTGGTAGCTGCTAGCTTTCCGCTTCCCGCGTCAGGACATCACTGACGGACACATTGCTTACCGCGAGATAGAGTGCAACGTCTCTCCGATATTTGGCTTCGACAGCAATGGCGGTGACGCTAAGTAGCTTTTAAGTTTCTGCACGCGGTCTTCGTGTTTTGCGACCAGTCGAAGCCCTTATTCTTTCTTAGGACGTCATAAAATAGATGGCATTTTTCAGAGACCGGGATATGAAACGATTACAGCGCGGCACACGCCGGTCAACTTTTGCACCTCCTTGACGCTTCGTGGAGATTGAATGTTAATGATGGCTTTTATTTGATCCGGGCTGGCTTCAATTCTTCTTGCGTAACGACTACCCTAAACTTTCCTGCAGACACTCCAAATGTGCACTTAGGGATTTAATTTCATGCCATACCTTCGCAGGACATCAAAAGCCTCCGACAGATGCTGGATGTGATCGTCTGCTCGCTTGGATTTGACGAGCATATCGTCTATATATACTTCCATGGTGTCGCCCAGTTGGTATTTAAACATTTGGTTGACTAATTACTGATAGGTGGCACCTGCATTTTTCAAATCAAAAGGCATAACCTTATAACAATATATACCTTTATCAGTGACAAACGCAGTCTTTTCCAGATCGTCCCGATGCATCAATATTTGGTTGTACCCGGAGTATGCGTCCATGAACGTTAAAAGTCTGACCTGCCGTCGCGTCGACCATTGCATCTATATGAGGAGAGGGAATGGATCCTTGGGACACGCTTTGTTCAAATCTGTGAAGTCGATGCAGACTCTCCACTTCCCGTTCTTTTTGCTGACCACCACGACATTGGCTAACCAATCTGGATACTTTACCTCACGAATCTTTCCGTCGATCAGCTTTTAAACCTCGTCGTTGATGATTTGATTCCTTTGGGTGCAATTTGCGTCTTTTCGTTTTACGGGCTTGTGACGGGGTCGACGTTGAGCTTATGCGTGATGACGTCAGGACTGATTCCTGTCATATCCTCATGGGACCAAGCAAAACAATCTTGGTTAGCTTTTAAAAAATCAACTAACTGACCTCGTATTTCTTGCGACAACGTCGCTCCGATTCGAACGACACGATCGGGGATGGATGGATCGAGCATCACTTCATCCACGTCCTGCTCGCTGGGCGCGTCGGGCGCTGATCCATCCTTTAATTGCTAGATGGACGCTTTTGGGGGTTTGAGCGACGAACTATAGCATTCTCTTGCAGATTTCTGCTCGCCCTTTATTTCTTGAGCCCCACTTGGTTGGAAACTTCAGCACTGATGTAAGTTAGGGAGACCTTCATCTTGTGTATCCATGGAGTGCCGAGAATGATGTTATACGCGGACGGCAATCCACAACGTTGAATCTGGTTGGCAGGTTGACGCCTTTGGCTAGCGTTGGAATGTGACTCTCCGACAGTATGTTGGCCTCTCCACTGAATCCTACCAAAATAGTAGATTTTTTAGTAATATCTTTATCGCACAAACCATACCTTCGGGCGCTTTTGAATATAATGTTGGCTGAGCTGCCCCCATCGATACACCCGCTTCAACAAGCAATTACTGACAGTCAGGGATATGACTAATCCATCGTGATGTCACGTCGCAGACGTCGTCGTCATCAAAGGTTATTGCCATTGCTTCGAGCTTGCGTTCTTCGACTGACCTGCAAGATTTAAAACGGCGGACAGGGAGTACCCTCTCTTGCTAGCCTCTTGGCTGCGAAATACGTTAGTCCACATACATCAGATCCACCATAAATAACATTGATTACCTTTACGTGCGTGGGCGACGCAGGAAGGTCAGACTGCGCGACGTTTCTCTCGAAAGACGCTTTACCTTTGTCGCTCAAGAGATCCTTAAGGTACCCCTTATTGAGCATGAACGCGACCTCTCGTCGCAGCGCAATGCACTCTTTCGTTTTATGGACGTGGTGATGATGGAACTGACACACCACCTTGTCTGATCTTTTGCGCATCTGGCCGGTCGCTCTTCTTTGGCCAACGGACAGGTGCTCCGATTTTGGTCAACGCATTCACGATGCCTCCGACATCGATGGAAAATCCATATGAGTCTAGGTCCGGGAAGGCTGAGGATTCCGTCCTTGTGTCATTACCTGCATTCTCGACAACGTCAGTAACATTGTTTACCTGATTTGAGCGACCATATGGATGGCTTCGCCAATTGTTCTTTTTAGGGACGAAAGCCTTCTGGTCAACAGAAGTCTCTGGCGCTCGTCGCGTTGATATAGTGTTAAGGATGGCATCATCTTCCTCCAATCTCATTTGCGCTAACGCTCGCGACTTGACTTCCTCAAACGTCTGGCACGGATACTTCGTCAAACGGTTGTATAGCTTTGATCGCAAGATTAATCCTTTCCTGAAACATTTAATAGCAGTCTTAGTATCAAGATCTTTAATGCTAATCATTTCTTTATTAAAGCGATTATAATAGTCGCAAACAGATTCTTTAGGTCCTTGAACGACGCCATATAAGTCGCTCGTCTACTTTTCTAGGCTACGACTGCCTTCGAACTTCTCATAGAACTTATTGACTAGGGTGGAAAAATTGCCAATACTCCCTGGCCTGAGGGATCCGAGCCATTTGAGAGCGGGACCGGTGAGGGTGGCTCCAAAAGACTTGCACATGCAGGCCTCTACCAAATGCCAAGGAATTGACGCTTGCCACATCCGTTGCTTGTATTACGCGACATGCTCGCCTGGATCGGTTGAACCATCATAACTAGTAGTTAGGGTAGGTAGGTTGAGCTTCTTGGGAAGCACGGCCCTTCGATCCTATCGACGAAAGGCGATTCTGCATATCCGTCGGGATGCTCCACGATGCCTGGCGTTGGGGCTTCAGGGAGCTGGGACATGAGCTTCATCAAGCGCTTATTTTGCTTTTCGATCTGGGCCATGCGTTATGTCATAAGATTCGCTTCACCTTCGCCTTGGTCGTTCTCTTCATTGTTCAAGGGCTCTTCATCCTAGGGCTCTTCGTCGTTTTCAGGCTCCTCATTATCTGACTTAGAAAGATTCCCCATAAAAGGGATGTCGTTCAGATTAGTACGACGTCGGACCTTCGAAGCTTTGGACGATGCTAACTCTTCTTGCAATTTCTGGATCCTCTCGTGCGATGTTGTAAAGTCGGTAGCTAGCCGCTCAATAGCTTGCTTCATTTCGAGCATTTCTGCTCTCATTTGTTTGTATTGTCTATGCATTTCCTCGAGATTAGGTGTTTCTCCCATTTGATGAACTTTGGACAGTAGATGGTCTGGTTATGCCCCACGGTGGGCGCCAAATTGTTTATGCTAAAATTTATCGCTTTGCGACGAAACTAAAGTTTGGGACGATTTAACCAGATTATGCTTATGGTAATGCAATAAACGAATGCAATGGGGATGAAAGGGGATGAACACATAAGAATGGTGACGCGGAAAACTCCAATGAAGATGGGTAAAAACCGCGGGTGGATGGAGATCCACCAAACTAATATGGTTCACTATCTTTCTTAGTGATTGACTGTCGTTACAAGAATGTTATTTTCTCTCTAGTGTTCTTCCAATTATGTTGCGTAAAAAACTTGTCAATGACCTCTCTCTCCCTTTTATATGCCTTCTTTTTTCCCTTGGCTTTTTTTCAACGAATACAAAAATGAATTCACTAATTATTACATTAACTTTTGGCGCTTCAATCATGGGAGATCTTCTCCATTTATGTTCCAACGTCTCAATCCACGCTCTTTAATGGCTGATCTTATTGCCTCATTACGCTATTTCCTTATTTAGGAAACCGTTACTTGTTTTAATGCTCAGCTCCATCCTTGCGTTTTCTGCTATGTCTTTAAGTCATAACGGCTTCGTCATCTCGTCAAACGGCAGCATGTCATCGCGTCTTCATGTCGCTATGTCAATGTCATCCTGTCAAAAAATTCAGCCATAACAAAGAGCATATTCTATTAGGAGACCGGCTAACATGTTACAATCCTATAAAGGATAGCACATGACATATGCCTACAATTAGTTAACTTAAAGAGTTAACATCTCCTAAACGAAGGCGGCTGGAATTAGGACGCTTTAGTAAAAGTTTCATACTTTCTGTCCAAAGGCCATACCCTGAGATAATAACCTTAGTAAAGGAACAAGTTATTTCAAATTTTAAACAAGGATGGACGAGTTGCCATAACCTTCATAAAGTGTTAGGTTATCTTGCATCAGTATATTATGGTCACTCTCCTTCTTGAACCAAAGAAAGGTTACTGAGACCTCTTCGTCCAAGAAGGGGGGCATATATGGGCCAAACATACAACTGCAGATAATCAAGTTCTTGTACAAAAAAGTTGGTATGACAAGTTCTAACGAACAATACCCAAGGTTCACGCCGAACAGTTTTTTAACTTGGCATATTTGATAAATAAGTTAAGTCTTTGGCCAATGAACACTGATTATTTAGAATAATTGGATTAAATGATAGACATCATAAGCATAGAATTCTGAGGCAAAGATGTAAGAAAGAAGAAACTCTTTTTTAGATGATTAACAAAGGAAATTACAACTTAATCTAAAAATACAATAAATGGAAAGTTCTACAAGTCTAAGTACAAAAGGCCTACGTCTAAAGACTGAGAAAAGAGGAGTTAAGCTTCTGGACGAGTGTCGTTATCTTCGGCCTGGGCATCAGCATCTTCCTCTTCCTCGTCATCATCTGAAGACTCCTGGAAGACGAGAGGCTCCTCCCCAGCAACGCTGGCCTTATGAAGGCTCTCCTGAAATTCCAGCCGACGAACATACCTTGGAATGTCGTCCTCTTCGACCAACATCTCGAAGGCCTTCACAGCCCATGTCTTCGAAGTATCAGTCACTTCGTTCAAAGCTTCGTTGGCCGACTCAAATGATGCAATAGCCTCTTCCTTTAGCGTGTGGTTTTTAGCTCGAAGATAACGATTTTCTCTTCGTAGCTCCGTAGCCGCTAGAAGGGCTGCATTTCTCTCGTCCTTGAGAGCCAGCTCAAGGGCCACCTTCTCGTCCAACAGTTCTGTTATCCGGATCAGGTACCTCTTATTCTCGGCCTCCATCTCGGCCGAGCGTTTTTCCCAAGCCATTCTAGACTGGAGATGTAGTACTTCTTGCTCGACCAAGGAAAATTGGGCCTCATCCGCTGCCTTAGTAGCATCGCAGACGATTTGTTTGTTCTCTTTTCTGAGCAATCTTCCCCAGTCTTCAGTTATCATGCTGCGAGCAAAGAGCTAAAAAGGGAAGGACGAAGGCATGTCAGAACGGTTGTAAAAATATGAAATATATACAAGTGCAGAAATCAGTCGGCAAGAGAATGAGAATATACCTTAGCATCTAGTTGAGACATGTAACCTACATGTCCTGATGAAGCCCCCCTCAAACCTTTGATGTAAGGCTTAGGGAAACATTTGAAAAGCTCCTGCTTGAGCTTCTCACGATCGGCCAAGGACATCCTCGCGAAAGCAGCCGAGGATTCGTTGTCCGAGAGTGTGGGAGAGCCATCAGGAGCTACTTCAGCCTGCCCTTTTCCTTTATTTGAATGAGGAGATTCATCAATATTTCGGACGGGAATAACAACGGCATGTTTGTTGGACGCACTCATCGGACGCCCGCCAACTCGCAAAATCCTAACTACATTAGAATAATAAGACTCACTAGAAGATTGGGAGGCTGTCCTATAAGCCTCCGGCATCTGGGATACCAGTTTGGCAACTGGCCCAGAGAAACCGACCCGTCTAATTCGTGTCCGGCTGAGCAGATTGATTCTTTGTCCCGTCCAGTTGAACAACCGCGTCCGGTTTCTCAGAATTAAGGGGGAGAGTAGGGTTGACGGGGCGGATGTAAGTAACCAAGGCCCTCCCTCAATGATAGGAGGTGCGCCTCTTCTTGCTAGTCGCCTTCTTCGCCAACTCCTTGGACGTTGAGGCATTTTTCTGAAATAAACAAGTAAAAATGTTAAAGGCCAGAAAAGGAACACAAATCGCCCAGGAATATTTCAGCTTTAGTGGACGAAGCTCTGTTAAATGAGAAGGCCGTCCTACTAGAGCTAAAACGTGATGAAGGATGTCCTCTGCGGAAGGAAGCGGGCCAGTAGAAGCAGGACGACTTCCCTTCTAGGAAAGAAATGGGTTCTTGGCCGAGTTCCCCCATTGGAGCAAGATCTGTCTAAACCACAATACTCGTCCAAGAGGGCAGAAGGTTCGCTCTTAGACGAGTCTAGTGGGTTAAAGGAAGTTGGCCAAGATAACTTCGGACGATTTGCTTATAGAGCAAGTGTTCGTCCACACATTAAAAAAAATATAAAAAAATATATATGCTGCTAAAGTGTTTACCAGAGTGTCCTTCCTCTTTTCAGAGACGGACTTGCTGTACTCCCTCCATAGGTTATCAGTAAAATTTGACATGCTTATGTCCCCCGTCCAAGATTTTTTAAGAGCTGCTCTGGCCGAATCTGCATAAGAAAGTATGATTAGATGAATAATAGTCATTAGACGAAAGCATTACTTCGAAGAAAAAGCAAGTATACCTCTATCCTCGGCCTGCCGCAAGCCGGCGGCGACCAAGAAGTTATCGCTGGAAAACATCTCCTTGAAAGGGATCCAATTGGACGGACCCTTAAAGGAGGAATTGTTGATGAAATACTCCGATAATCTGAAGTATTCCATCATCTCCTCAGCTGAAGTACTCTCCAACTCTAAGTAGGACGCTGTCCGTCCAGTGTTGGTAGTAGCCCGGCTAAAGTACCGGTACCGTCTAGCCACGGCTTCATTGTGCGCCTAGATGAACATGAATTCAACCTTCCAATCATGCATCTTGGACGTTTTTTCCCAGGATGTCAGGAAGCCCAGACGATTGCGTACACTGAACCAGGCTCCGTCCACTGTTCTTGTAACTTTAGAGACGTAGTGGATTTGAGAGAAGTCGGTCAGCGAGGGCTCGTCACCCTTTAGCTCGTAGACGGTAAAAAGGTGAGGATGTTGTGCCAGGAGTTTGGAGTCAGTTGATTATGTCGAACATTATAATAATGAAGAAGGCGGCTGATGAAGGAATGCAAGGGATATCGCAACCCGACATCCAAGGCCAGCCGATAGACAGCAAGATGGCCGGAAGGAGCAGATAAAGTGTTTAAGGTTGGAACCTACTCGTCCTAGCTAACGGTTGTCGGCTAGAATGAACCTAGGGTCAAATAAAGGGCCCAGACGACGCCTCGGAAGAAGTGGTGGACGGCTCCTCTGAGTCGCTGGCCGGACCAGAGGAGGCTTCCGCCTCGTTCACCTCGTCTGTGGCCGTTTCTTGCCTGGACGGGCTGGGTTCTGGAGACCCTGTGACAATAGTTTCCTCCTGGACGCTTCCAGGAGAAAGATTTTGGGTTGCTGGCCGGGCGCTCTGGACTTCACGCTCCCCGTCAGCAGGAATTCGTCCAGTTGATGCCTCCATCTCTGAGCTGGAGGCAGGAAGGTTAACCACTCTTCTGATATGAGTTGATTGCTTGACGCGTGCTAGATTACGCTGTACAGGGAAAGACTGGGTCGTCTGACTTTGCCGTCGATGTCTAAAATAAAAGAATGCATGTCCGGCCGAGATAGGTCCAACACTAGAATATGCCGAAGAAGAAAGGCTCTTTGTTCTAGGGTCAGAACCAACCCTTGAGCGGCCGGGGATATTCGTTGAACAGAACGAGTCCATTTTTCTAAAAAAATGCATGAAAATACAAGGAAAGTAAAACAGAGAAAAGAATACCTGTTGAAAGTGCTAGGACGAACGTTAAGGACGAACTGGATGAAACTTCGGACGAATTGGAAAGTACTTAGCAAGAACTTGGGCAAGAGATTTTCTCTCTTTAAGAACTCAGTAAAAATGGGGCAGAGTCTCTCTCTCTAGAAAATCTCTCAAGAATGTTAAAATGATCCCAGAAACTACGAAGGTACATATTTATTGAGGGGTGAAAGTGAACCCCTCATCCGGTAAGAATAACCGTTGCCTGCCAAAACACACTTGAGGGTGACCTGATAAGACCGGCTAAATGGCGCCCCTTTATTGAAAAGAAGGGCAGTTCTGGTCAGTTAAAAGAGGAAACCAACCGTCATGGCGCCCAAATGGTAATTTCCTCTTTTGAGGGGTAAAATGTTGTAGCCACGAAATTAACGGCTATAAAGGTGACAAGTGGCTCCATCACAGCCTTAAAGGTGGCGCGTACCTGTACTGGTAAAGTACAAGGGTCATGAGTTTGTATGGGCTAAAGTACACTTTTCCGGGGAAAAGGTGTACTAAAAACCTTTCTTATGGTCCAAAATTGTACTTAGGCCCGATAAAGGTAAAGCCTAATTCTTTAAAAGAGTGAGGTGTACTAGCCACTCATCACCTGCCACATGTCACAACATTGTTGCTTAGCCAATCAGATGCTCCCAAATTTGGGTGATATCAAGGTACAACAGTCATTTCAAACAAAATATATAGTCCTTGAAATCAGGGGAAAGGTACGTTTTTAAGAGCATAGTACTGTTATTTTGCCATAAGTTCTCTCTCTCTCTACTTTCTCTCTGTAAAAGTTCCTTCATATCCCTGATACCTGACTTAAGCTTCGAAGGGGGAAATACCACCCAAACCTCCAAGGTGGGTCCCTTTTTGCAGGTTTGAAGGCGGAGCTAAGGTACGAGATTCGTGTTCAAACGTTGTTGCACAACTTTCCAAGTTGAGAACTTACTGTGGGGGATTGTAGTATTAGTTTACGAGTTTGGGGCCTGTTGATTATGGCCAACATTATAATAATTAAGAAGGCGGCTGATGAAGGGATGCAAGGGAAATCGCATCCCGACATCCAAGGCCAGCCGATATACAGCAAAATGGCCGGAAGGAGTAGATAAAGTGTTTAAGGTTGGAACCTACTCGTCCTTGCCAACTGTTGTCGGCTACAATGAACCTAGGGTTAGATAAAGGGCCCAGACGGCGCCTTATCTCGGAAGAAGTGGTGGACGACTCCTTTGAGTTGCTGGCCTAACTAGATGAGGCTTTTGCCTCGTTCACCTCGTCTGTGGCCGTTTCTTGCCTGGACGGGCTGGGTTCTGGAGACCCTTTGACAATAGTTTCCTCCTGGATGCTTCCAGGAGAAAGATTTTGGGTTGCTGGCCGGGCGCTTTGGACTTCACGCTCCCCGTCAGCGGGAATTCGTCCAGTTGATGCCTCCATCTCTTAGCTGGAGGCAGGAAGGTTAACCCCTCCTCTTACGGGAGCTATTTGCTTGACGCGTTCCAGATTATCCTGCACAAGAAAAGACTGGATCTTCTGACTTTGCCATCCATGTCCAAAATAAAAGAATGCATGTCCGGCCGAGATAGGTCCAACACTATAATATGCCGAAGAAGAAAGCCTCTATGTTCTAGGGTCGAAACCAACCCTTGAGCGGCTTGGACGAACGTTGAAGAGAACGAGTCGATTTTTCTAAAATAATGCGTGAAAATACAAGGAAAGTAAAATGGATAAAAGAATACCTGTTGAAAGTGCTTGGACGAACGTTAAGGACGAACTAGATGAAACTTCGGGCGAATTGGAAATTACTTAGCAAGAACTTGGGCGAAGAGATTTTATCTCTCTAAAAACTCAGTAAAAATGGGGCAGAGTCTCTCTCTGTGGAAAATCTCTCAAGAATGTTAAAATGATTCCAGAAACGACAAAGGGACATATTTATAGAGTGGTGAAATTGATCCCCTCATCCAGTAAAAATAGTCGTTACCTGCCAAAATGCACTTGAGGGTTGACCTGATAAGACCAGCTAAATGCGCCCCTTTTTTTGAAAAAGAAGGGTAGTTCTGGTCGGTTAAAAGAGGAAACTAACCGTCTTGGTGCCCAAATGATAATTTCCTCTTTTGAGGGGCAAATGTTGTAGCCTCGAAATTAACAGCTATAAAGGTCACACGTGGCTCCATCAGATCGTTACAGGTGGCGCGTACCTGTACTGGGAAAGTACATGGGTCATGAGTTTGTATGGGCTAAAGTACACTTTTTTGAGGAAAAGGTGTACTAAAAACCTTTCTTATGGTCCAAAATTGTACTTAGGCCCGATAAAGGTAAAGCCTAATTCTGTAAAAGAGTGAGGTGTACTTTCCAATCAGCACTTGCCACATGTCACAATGTTACTGCTTAGCCAATCAGATGCACCCAAATTAGGGTGATATCAAGGTAGAATAGTCATTTCAAACAATATCAACAGTCCTTGAAATAAGGGGAAAGGTACGTTTTCAAAGCATAGTACTGTTATTCTGCCATAAATTCTCTCTCTATCTACTTTCTCTCTCTAAAAGTTCCTTCATATCCCTAATACCTGACTTAAGCTTCGAAGGGGGAAATACCACCCAAACTTCTAGGGTGGGTCCCTTTTTGCAGGTTTGAAGGCAGAGCTAAGGTTCGGGATTCGAGTTCAGACGTTGTTGCACAAGTCTCCAAGTTGAGAACTTACTGTGGGGGATTGTAGTATTAGTTTACGAGTTTGGGGCATGTTGATTATGGCCAACATTATAATAAAGAAGAAGGCGACTGATGAAGGGATGCAAGGGAATCGTAACCCGACATCCAAGGCCAGCCGATAGACAGCAAAATGGCCGGAAGGAGCTGATAAAGTGTTTAAGGTTGGAACCTACTCTTCCTAGCCAACTGTTGTTGGCTAGATGATATGAAAGAGAAGTCGTTATATAGAGTTCTAGTTCTGTTAGGATTCTATGTAAATTAGGAGTTTTATTTTAATTAAGTATATAAGTGATAAAGGAATCCTATTATACTTAAGAGTCTAATTCCTTATCATTGAGTCTAAGTAGGAGTCTTATTTTACTAATTATATTATGAATGGGCGTGTGATAAGTATAGGTTATTATTTGTCTTTATCCTTAAGATAAAGATATATAAGTTTATTAGTTGTTATCTTTAAGATTTACTAGTCATAATAGGTTTAGGAAATCTTGTACTATATATATGGGATTTTCGACCATTAATAATAGAGATTAACAGATTTATGAGATTAGAGTTTTAATTTTCTTTGTGAAAATTTTCGGACTTCTTTGTGATTTCCAAACCTTGAATCAATTACTTTGTGTTTGAGATTTAAGATTGATTGCTTAATTACTTTGTGTTTGAGAGTGAATCAAGACCCAATTCGTGATTTACTTTGTGTTTGATCGAATTGTTCTATCCTTAATACTTAAAGAAAACCCTAAAGATCCAGTCTTTCTTTCAAGATTCTTAGTTTTCCGTAAAACTCGACTAAAGTACATCGTCATTCATATCAAAGTGGTATCAGAGCTGGTCGAAAAAAATTCAAAAAAACTTGCAGTTTTCGTTCCAATTCAAACAGTTTCCAGGTGCGTTTTGTTTATTTTCGTTCTCCTAGTTGGAAACGAATTTTTGGGTTATTCTTAAGCCTAAACTGGACTACTACATGTCTAGTTTACTGTCCTAAAATTTCGTGGGAATTGAAGATTGTTTCGTATAGTTTCGGGACGGTTTTTGTTCATTGGTCGTTTTCGATTGAATCTGGCATGGTTGGGATAAATTGGTCGTTGTGGTTGATATACTTGGAGATTTTTGGTGAAATTTTGGTCGAGTGCTAAAAACATTAGTAACTAGATCCTGACAAAATTTCATTGAATTTGGAGTTATATTTCTTGAATTTTCGATCTTTAAATTGCATGGGTATTTGGACAGTTTTTGATGGACTATTTTGACACAAAATTATGGATGATTGGTATAGAACTATTAAAGCCATTAATAAACTTAGTCTTGAAGAGTCTATTGATATTTTAGTAGATCTCTTGACTTATTCTAAGCTAACAAAGACGGAAATAGGCATTTATGAAAATGAATTGGCTATTCGAAGGCATGTCCAAAGAACCGAAACAAGAAAAAAGGAACTTGAGAGGCAACAAAAGGAAAAAGAAAACTTGGCTACACTCATGGAGACACTTCAAGATTTGAATGATTTGGTTCAACTTCAAGAGAAACAACATGAAGAAACAATAAAGATACATCAATGCCCCAATGAAGAATACGTATCTAAGGAAGAATATGCCTTGTTCTTTGCACAATTGCTTGAAGAAGAGAAGGTATCTTTGGAGGATTCGGTTCCTATAGTTCCTTCTTCGGCTCAACTTACCTTACAGCTTGAATCTTTGAATTGTCCCACTCCCCAAGATCCATCCTTTGACATTCAAGAAGATTTACCAATTGCACCTTTGGTTTTTACCACCACTAAAGGTCTGATCGTTGCTGCCCCATGTACACCTATTGATACCCCAGGTACGCCCAAGGCGCTAAAGACGTGTTGGGTACCACCATATGGTGCTATTCAAACGGATTTTTGTTGTCCTACGGTAAATATTGGTAATCCAAGTCACACAATCTCGTGTACTCTCCTATTGTTTGCCAGTCGTGATCTTGTTTTAATGGATCATGGATTTCGTGCATGGATGATTGCTTGGCTATGACAAAACTTGAGGACAAGTTTTTTTCAAGAAGGGGAGTTTGATATGAAAGAGAAGTCGTTATATAGAGTTCTAGTTCTGTTAGGATTCTATGTAAATTAGGAGTTTTATTTTAATTAAGTATATAAGTGATAAAGGAATCCTATTATACTTAGGAGTCTAATTCCTTATCATTGAGTCTAAGTAGGAGTCTTATTTTACTAATTATATTATGAATAGGCGTGTGATAAGTATAGGTTATTATTTGTCTTTATCCTTAAGATAAAGATATATAAGTTTATTAGTTGTTATCTTTAAGATTTACTAGTCATAATAGGTTTAGGAAATCTTGTACTATATATATGGGATTTTCGACCATTAATAATAGAGATTAAGAATCTTTGAATGAATGAGGATGTACTTTCGTCGAGTTTTATGAAAAACTAAGAATCTTGAAAGAAAGACTGGATCTTTAGGGTTTTCTTTAAGTATTAAGGATAGAACAATTCGATCAAACACAAAGTAACTCACGAATTGGGTCTTGATTCACTCTCAAACACAAAGTTATTAAGCAATCAATCTTAAATCTCAAACACAAAGTAATTGATTCAAGGTTTGGAAATCACAAAGAAGTCCGGAAATTTTCACAAAGAAAATTAACACCCTAATCTCATGAATCTCTCTTAATCTCTATTATTAATGGTCGAAAATCCCATATATATAGTACAAGATTTCCTAAACCTATTATGACTAGTAAATCTTAAAGATAACAACTAATAAACTTATATATCTTTATCTTAAGGATAAAGACAAATAATAACCTATACTTATCACACGCCTATTCATAATATAATTAGTAAAATAAGACTCCTACTTAGACTCA
Organism: Beta vulgaris subsp. vulgaris; assembly: GCF_026745355.1. NCBI lineage: Eukaryota > Viridiplantae > Streptophyta > Magnoliopsida > Caryophyllales > Amaranthaceae > Beta > Beta vulgaris. Next base: position 34,717,077 of record NC_079204.1, read on the forward strand.
ATGATAAGGAATTAGACTCCTAAGTATAATAGGATTCCTTTATCACTTATATACTTAATTAAAATAAAACTCCTAATTTACATAGAATCCTAACAGAACTAGAACTCTATATAACGACTTCTCTTTCATATCACTAGAATGAACCTCGGGTTAGATAAAGGGCCCAGACGGCGCCTTATCTCTGAAGAAGTGGTGGACGGCTCCTCTGACTCGCTGGCCGGACTAGAGGAGGCTGCCGCCTCATTCACCTCGTCTGTGGCCGTTTCTTGCCTGGACGGGCTGGATTCTGGTGACCCTCTAAAAATAGATTCCTCCTGGACGCTTCCAGGAGAAAGATTTTGGGTTGCTGGCCGGGCGCTTTGGACTTCACGCTCCCCGTCAGCGGGAAGTCGTCTAGTTGATGCCTCCATCTCAGAGCTGGAGGCAAGAAGGTTAACCCCTCGTCTAATGTGAGCTGTTTGCTTGACGCGTGCCAGATTACCCTGCACAGGTAAAGACTGGGTCGTCTGACTTTGCCGTCCATGTCCAAAATTTAAAAGCATGCATGTCCGACCGAGATAGGTCCAACTCTAGAATATGTCGAAGAAGAAAAGCTATCTGTCCTAGGGTCAGAACCAACCCTTGAGCGGCCGGGGATATTCGTTGATGAGAACGAGTACATTTTTCTTAAAAAATGCGTGAAAATACAAGGAAAGTAAAACAGAGAAAAGAATACCTGTTGAAAGTGCTTGGACGAACGTTAAGGACGAATTGGATGAAACTTCGGACGTATTGGAAATTACTTAGCAAGAACTTGGGCGAAGAGATTTTCTCTCTCTAAGAACTAGTAAAAATGGGCCAGAGTCTCTCTCTCTAGAAAATCTCTCAAGAATGTTAAAATGATTCCAAAAACGACAAAGGGACATAGTTATAGAGGGGTGAAAGTGACCCCATCATCCGGTAAAAATAACCGTTGCCTGCCAAAACGCACTTGAGGGTTGACCTGATAAGACCGGCTAAATGGCGCCCCTTTTTTTGAAAAAGAAGGGCAGTTATGGTCGGTTAAAAGAGGAAACCAACCGTCTCGGCGCCGAAATGGTAATTTCCTCGTTTGAGGGGTAAATGTTGTAGCCTCGAAATTAATGCCTATAAAAGGTGGCACATGGCTCCATCACATCCTTACAGGTGGCGCGTACCTGTAATGGTAAAGTACATGGGTCATAAGTTTGTATGGGCTAAAGTACACTTTTCTGAGGAAAAGGTGTACTAAAAACCTTTCTTATGGTCCAAAATTGTACTTAGGCCCGGTAAAGGTAAAGCCTAATTCTGTAAAAGAGTGAGGTGTACTATCCAATCAGCACCTGCCACGTCTCACAACATTGTTGCTTAGCCAATCAGATGCTCCCAAATTGGGTGATATCATGGTACAACAATCGTTTCAAACAAATATTTGAAATCAGGGGAAAGGTACGTTTTTAAGAGCATAGTACTGTTATTCTGCCATAAATTCACTCTCTATCTACTTTCTCTCTCTAAAAGTTCCTTCATATCCCTGATACCTGACTTAAGCTTCGAAGGGGGAAATACCACCCAAACTTCTAGGGTGGGTCCCTTTTTGCAGGTTTGAAGGCAGAGCTAAGGTTCGGGATTCGAGTTCAGACGTTGTTGCACAAGTCTCCAAGTTGAGAACTTACTGTGGGGGATTGTAGTATTAGTTTACGAGTTTGGGGCCTGTTGATTATGGCCAACATTATAATAAAGAAGAAGGCGGCTGATGAAGGGATGCAAGGGAAATCGTAACCCGACATCCAAGGCCACCCGATAGACAACAAAATGGCCGGAAGGAGCTGATAAAGTGTTTAAGGTTGGAACCTACTCTTCCTAGCCAACTGTTGTTGGCTAGAATGAACCTAGGGTTAGATAAAGGGCCTAGACGGCGCCTTATCTCTGAAGAAGTGGTGGACGTCTCCTCTGACTCGCTGGCCGGACTAGAGGAGGCTGCCGCCGCATTCACCTCGTCTGTGGCCGTTTCTTGCCTGGACGGGCTGGATTCTGGTGACCGTCTAAAAATAGATTCCTCCTGGACGCTTCCAGGAGAAAGATTTTGGGTTGCTGGCCAGGCGCTTTGGACTTCACGCTCCCCGTCAGCGGGAATTCGTCCAGTTGATGCCTCCATCTCTGAGCTGGAGGCCGGAAGGTTAACCCCTCGTCTGATGCGAGCTGTTTGTTTGACGCGCGCCAGATTACCCTGCACAAGTAAAGACTGGGTCGTCTGACATTGCCGTCGATGTCCAAAATAAAAGAGTGCATGTCCGGCCGAGATAGGTCCAACACTAGAATATGCCGAAGGAGAAAGGCTCTCTGTTCTAGGGTCAGAACCAACCCTTGAGCGGCCGGGGATATTCATTGAAGAGAACGAGTCGATTTTTCTAAAAAAATGCGTGAAAATAGAAGGAAAGTAAAACAGAGAAAACAATACCTGTTGAAAGTGCTTGGACGAACGTTAAGGACGAACTGGATCAAACTTCGGAAGAATTGGAAAGTACTTAGCAAGAACTTGGACGAAGAGATTTTCTCTCTCTAAGAACTCAGTAAAAATGTGGTAGAGTCTCTCTCTCTAGAAAATCTCTCAAGAATGTTAAAATGAGACCAGAAACGACAAAGGGACATATTTATAGAGGGGTGAAAGTGACCCCCTCATCCAGTAAAAATAGTCGTTGCCTGCCAAAACGCACTTGAGGGTTGACCTGATAAGTCCGGCTAAATGGCGCCCCTTTTTTGAAAAAGAAGGGCAGTTCTGGTCGGTTAAAAGAGGAAACCAACCCTCTTGGCGCCCAAATGGTAATTTCCTCGTTTGAGGGGCAAATGTTGTAGCCTCGAAATTAATGGCTATAAAAGTTGACACGTGGCTCCATCACAGCCTTACAGGTGGCGCGTACCTGTACTGGTAAAGTACATGGGTCATGAGTTTGTATGGGCTAAAGTACACTTTTCTGAGGAAAAGGTGTACTAAAAACCTTTCTTATGGTCCAAAATTGTACTTCAGCCCGGTAAAGGTAAAGCCTAATTCTGTAAAAGAGTGAGGTGTACTATCCAATCAGCACCTGCCACGTCTCACAACATTGTTGCTTAGCCAATCAGATGCTCCCAAATTAGGGTGATATCAAGGTACAACAGTCATTTCAAACAATATAAATAGTCCTTGAAATCAGGGGAAAGGTACGTTTTTAAGAGCATAGTACTGTTATTCTGCCATAAACTCTCTCTCTATCTACTTTCTCTCTCTAAATGTTCCTTCATATCCGTAATACGTGACTTCTGAAAAATGGCTTGAAGCCATGAGGTCCGAAATGGCATCCATGTCCGAAAATTAAGTATGGGACTTGGTAGATTTTCCCGATGGGGTTACACCTATAGGTTGCAAATGGGTTTTCAAAGTGAAAACAGACAAGGATGGTAATATTCAAGTTTACAAAGCAAGGTTGGTTGGAAAAGGGTTCAAGCAAGTTCATGGTATAGACTATGACGAAACCTTTTCACCGGTAGCCATGCTTAAATCCATTCGGATACTCCTAGCGATCGCCGCCTTTTATGATTACGAGATTTGGCAAATGGATGTCAAAACCGCTTTCTTGAATGGGTTCTTGAAAGGGGATGTGTATATGACACAGCGGGAGGGTTTTGTGGATCCAGAAAATCCTAGGAGCGTATGTAAGCTTCAAAAATCCATTTATGGATTGAAGCAAGCATCTCGGAGTTGGAATCTTCATTTTGATGAGACAATCTAACAGTTTGGTTTTCTCAAAAACGGAGAAGAGTCTTGTGTTTACAAGAAGGAAAGTGGGAGTAACATAGTCTTCTTGGTCTTGTATGTAGATGACATACTTCTCACAGGAAACGACATTCCCATGCTTGAGTCAGTCAAGGAATGGTTAAAAAGTTGTTTTTCTATGAAAGACCTTGGAAACCCTTAGTACATTTTGGGGATCAAGATCTATAGGGATAGGTCTAAGAGGATGATCGGACTTAGCCAACGAACTTATATAGATAAGATCGTCACTAAGTTCAACATGGAAAACTCTAAGAGAGGCTTCCTACCCATGCAACATGGAGTGTCGCTTAGCAAGACACAGTGTCCTTCTGGGCCTGATGAGATTAAGCGAATGAGTAATGTTCCTTATGCGTCAGCTATAGGGTCCATTATGTACTCCATGATTTGTACTCGCCCAGATGTTTCATATGCCTTGAGCATGTGCAGCAGATTCCAATCAAATCCAGGTGATGCACACTGGACTGCAGCTAAGAATATCCTAAAGTACTTAAGAAGGACTAAGGATAATTTCTTAGTGTATGGAGGTGAAAGTAAGTTAATTGTTGAGGGTTACACAGATGCAAGTTTCCAAACTGACAAAGATGATTTCCGATCCCAATCTGGTTTCATCTTTTGTCTAAATGGAGGGGCAGTGAGCTGGAAAAGTTCAAAGCAAAGCTCTGTCGCTGATTCTACGACAGAAGCTGAGTATATTGCTGCAGCAGATGCAGCAAAGGAAGCCGTTTGGATGAAGAAGTTCATTTTGGAGCTAGGAGTAGTGCCTAGTGTTGGAGATGGTATTGTTTTACATTGTGATGACAATGGTGCCATAGCTCAGTCTAAGGAACCAAGATCACATCAAAGATGTAAACATGTACTTAGAAAGTTTCATCTTATTCGAGAAATCGTTGAGAGAAAGGATGTAATAGTTTGCAAGGTTCATACGGATAGCAATGTCGCTGATCCTTTGACTAAACCTTTGCCACAGCCCAAGCATGAGAGTCATACTAGGGCTATAGGGCTTAAGCATATAGGAGAGTGGGTTTAATTGTGTACTATTTACTTTTAATTAGTTCACAGTTATAATTACTCGCTTTGATATGTTATGTTTATGTTTATCAATAAAAGTTTTGTTCTTATGTAATAGTTTGCAAGGTTCAAAGTATTTTATAACGTTTGCTAGAATCGTGAAATACGTGATTTGACAAATGGAACTCTATCCAGTGAACAGGAGTTATAATATACCTTAGTCCCTAGTTCGAATCATTAAGTTGAACGTAAATGATTTAATTTCATGGACTAGATTGCAAGTTGATTGATAGTGCAGTTTCTTGGGCAATAGGGAAATGGAGATGTCTAGTCATTTGCATAGACTTGTATAGTTGATACACGCTGGGCAGACCTAGTGGGAGTTCTCTTAAAGGTTTATGAGACTCTTATTAATATATTTAGTGGATTCCTTTGACATGAGTATGAAACTATTCTTACTTAAGGATTAGTATGTTATTGACGCTGCAAAACGCCGTGCCGTAAGAGGAGGTTATAAATGCAGCGATCGGAACTGCTATGAATTGAGTGGGAGCTTTGGTCATACAAGATTGGATAAGTCCTCCTAAGAGTTAGGATTGGTGTGTTGGCCTCTTGAAAAGTGAGAACTGAAAATGCATGGCCGTGCTCAAATGGATTAAGAAGGTAATCATTTGTTTCGACCCTTCGAACTCAGATTTCAAGGAACGACTTGAATATTGGTATGATGAACATATGATGTTATCATATCATCAAGTTAGACATTAAGCGACTCAAGGAGTTTGAAGGTTACACACTTGTTCTTAGACAAGTGAGAGATTGAAGGATTTTGTCCTCGATCAAGTGTAATAAACTAAATAATATTAGGATAAGTTATGGAGATAATATATTCACTAATATTAGATGATCACAACCACTAGTAGAAAAAGGACGATTTGCGTCCCTTGATTTGCGTCGCACAGACACAAAAGTGACGCAAAAAACCTATTTGCGTCGCATGACAAACAGAGTACGACGCAAAACATGGGTACAAGTACCAGATACAAGCTATATGCGTCGCACGTGCCTTAAGTGCGTTGCAAAAGATCAATTTACGTCGCACCTCAATCAACGTGCGACGCACATACCCGGCCCAATTTGCATCGCACCGTATTTAATATGCGACGCACATACCCAGCCCACTCATTTTTATTTCAGCCGCGTCATTTAAACTAGCTGATACCAACCCTAATTCCTCATCCGCGTCATTTCAGCCGTTTCAATTTTCATCTCTCTCTCTCTCTCTCTCCACCTCCCTCTCCCTCTCCCTCTCTCTCTCTCCACCTCCCTCTCCCTCTCCCTCTCCCTCACTCAACCGTAACACCAACATCATCTCCCTTTCCGGCGAACGAAACGGCTCGAAATTTCCATTCGAGAAAGGGACTAAACCAGCCAACAACCCCTCAACCTGAGAGGAGACTCCCGCAACCATTTCCGGCGACGAATCTTCAGCATCGAAGACCCGACGAGTTCATCCTTTTTTTCACCGACGACAACATCGACGATTTTTCATCCTTTTTTTCACCGTCGAGTTCGAATTCAATAAGGAAAATTCAAGAAGAACGAGATTTGAAGAAAGAACGAAGTTCGCTCTGATTTTGGTGATTTAGGTTTTTTTTAAATATATTTAGTGCAATTTCATTCTTGTATGTTAGATCTGATTTTGTTTTTTTAGGTTCATTTTATTAATTTCGTTTTTTGTATTTTAGATCTGAATATTTAAGGTTAATTTCGTTTTTTAATTTTTTGTGTTTTTATTAGTTTTGTTGAATTCGTTTTTAGCGAATGAAGTTCATTCAAATTTCGTTTTGTTGAATTCGTTTTTTCTGTTTTTATTAATTTTTGTATTTAAGTTTTTTAATTTCGTTTCAGATCTTGCTTGGCTTTATCTTTTATTAGTTTTGCTGAATTTCGTTTATGTATTATTTATAATTTATGTATCTGTTATGTATGCATTTTTAGTTTTGCTGAATTTCTATTCGCGAATTTCAGTTTAGATGTATGCGCATACGTTTGCGTTTTGTTATTTTAGGATTTGTTGTGTTGATCTCCCTCTCCATCGTTTGTTATTTTTTGTATGTTTTAGTTTTAGATCTGATGTTAGTGGTAATGGTGATATTTTTTTCAATTAAAATTATATAAAACCATGTAACTTCTAGTATTTTTTGCTGTTTTTCTTGTATTTTAGATCTGATGTTCTTCATTTCCTTTTCAGTTACTCTTCTAGTTTTTGCTGTTTCTGTACCACTACCAACTCCACTTTCTATGCTTTCTAATTTTTTTAATAAATTTTTTTTTTTAAAAAAAAAATTACAATTTGCGTCGCACGTGGCCCAAGGTGCGACGCAAAACACTCATCTGCGTCGCACCCTAGGTGATGTGCGACGCACATTCCCCTTTGAACTTGGTGAATTGGGCTGTCAAGATCCACTTGCGTCGCACCGTATACAGGTGCGACGCAAATAGGTGAACCATCTGCGTCGTTTCCGCATGCGACGCAGATCGTTTCCGAGTCATTTGCGTCGAGGGCTTTGGCGTCGCACCAAAGTCCGACGCAAATAGGCGCCTCACATCCGACGCAAATTGCCTTTTCTGTAGTAGTGAACGTTTTGCTAGAAGCTAATTGTGGTTTGTTGGACTAATATGATTAGGGTTAACTACTAGTATTATTGGGTCCTATGAGGTCACACAAGTAATAACACTTGGATAATATCCAAACCCATTTGTGAAATAGGTTGGACGGTTTTATGGTGGATGGAAAAGATGCGTAACTTATGAGTTTATTAGGCTCATAATGTATCACATTATGAGGCCAATAAAACCTCATGAAGTTCACTTGTAACCACTCCTATATATTTGTATTAGGAGTTACATTCTATACTAAGGTATAATTCTATACTAATGCTTGATTCATACTAAATTTAGTAACTACTATTATTATTATTTTTATGATGTTAATTACATGTTAGTTGTTAGTATTAATAGTTGATTAAATCTTCCATGGCTTTTTTATGTGGTTAGACATCATGTTAAGTTTTTGTTTTGATATGATTAAATTATATGTGGTGCCTACAATTGCTTTAATTTTTCTTTAAGTTTAATATGATTAAATTTGTTAGATTAATATTTTAAAGCCTTTCTGAGACGAAATTCTAATATGATTAAATTTTGTCTTAAGGTACCAACCATAGGATTTAATGTGTGATTAAATCTTCATGGTGTTATTATGTTTTAAAGTTGTTAAAACATGATAATTTATTTTAATAGTTGATTAAAATGCATGTTTTGTATATATGATATTATGAATGCATGCGGTGACTAGTATGGCCCAAAACTTAGATAGAAAATACGATCTGCGTATCGTTAATGTATTTTTGTAATATTTTAGTTTATAATTTCAAAATATTTATTCAAGTATTAATAAGAAGAATGGTGATTCAATCTTATCCTATAAAGCACAAGGATGGAGATCCATGGCGATTCAACAAGGGAGCCATAAAGAGTAGTCTTTAGATTTTGGGGGCCATACTAGGATCACATATTATTTTATGCATTTAAATATTGATTTTAAATGCTTTCTAAGTTTATTATGCTTTTGATTTAATTATTTAAATGTTCACTAGCAATTAAATCAACATAATAATTTACTTAGGCCCCTTAAATAAAATACTGGGTTTTTGCTATTCCAAATAAACACCTACTAAAACTTGATCGTTAGTAATAGGTTCTGCCAAAGCAGAGTGTTACTTTCAATCTTGGGCTAAGTATAGTAAATTTCTGAAATTTGCAAGTTTAATTTGGTTTGGTCCAACAAAATCATTAAAACGGTTTTGGATTTTGTAGCAAAGTTTATGGGTTTTTGTGTTTGGGTGACATGCTCTGTCTAGGATTAGGAAGGCTCTCCCCAAAGTTGTGGGTAACTTCCTTACCTGGGAGCGTAATCACCTTAGCAATCGCCCATTAACTAAGAGTTACAATTGTTGTAATTAGTAAAAGAGTTTACTTACCTTTTAAACTTGGTTTTGAGTTGAGGCCAAAGTCCACTTATAAATAATGTTTGATAGCATCTTAGAACCACTTGATTCAAAAGGGACACATTAAAATTGGTCAAGTGCATAGCTTCTATTTTAAAGTTTTAAAATCTGTTAAAAGCTATTATGATAAACATACTTATTACTTTTGCATCTTCTATGTAGATATCATGTCTGGTAACAACAACAATTCACCTTTTAACTTACGTTCAATCCTTGAGAAGGATTAATTGAACGGGAACAACTTCCTTGATTGGGAAAGGAATCTAAGAATTGTTCTTAGGTCCGAAGGTCGAGAGGATGTTCTTCAAACCCCGATCCCAGTTTTAACTACTACCTCTACCGATGCTGATAAAGAGGGTCATAAGGCCGTTACAGAAAGGTCAGTAATTGTTACTTGCCTTATGCTAGCGGCTATGGAACCAAGCCTACAAAAGAGGTTTGCAAGCTTGGATGCCTATAGCATTCCGACAGTTGAAAACCATGTTTCAACAACAAGCTCGGATAGAGAGGTATGAAACTCACAAGGCTATTCTTGAGTGTGCATTAGTTGAAGGCAAACCGGTCGCCACTCATGTCTTCGAAATGATTGGTTATTTCGAAGCCATGGAGAGGTTGGGCTTTCCTTATAGCCAAGAGTTGGCTACTGACATCATTCTGCACTCACTGCATAAGGGGTTCAATACGTTTCGATTGAATTTCAATATGAATGGGGTGTCGAAAACCCTTGCTGAGTTGCATGGGATGCTCATGACTGCCGAGCAAAACATCACTGTTGTACCTTGATGCAGGAGCATCTAGCTTGAACAACCAAGGTCTTCTTCTACATGAGCATAAGGAGAATATGGTGAAGGAAGTTCAATTTCTAAGCCTAACTAGCTCGGTTTGTCCTAAAACTCTACTTAAGCATCTTAATTAGGTTAATCTTTTGTTAATCTCTACTTAAGCAAGATTAACTAGTACTAATGATATCTTAATCATCATTATGTATTGGTAATCAAGTTTAGTAAGTGATTAAGTAGCCTAATTACATGTTTAAGTTAAGCTAATCATGTTTTAAAGCTAAGCTAGTTCATCTTCTATGTAATCCGAAATTAAGCTAGCTTAGGAAGATGTTTTTGCTGCCTTTTCAAGCCACCTCCAGCTTCTTGAAAGACTTAAGGAAGTGTAAAAGACCATGTGCAGTTCACATGGGCAAAAAAAGCCATAGCAAATGAGCATAGAAGACTTCATGGCAAGGGAAGCCAATCTACCCAGCTCACACGTCCCAGCAGCCTTTCTTTTGAAGCTTTTGGGCAACAATCATTCCTACTGCAAATTGCTCAAGCTTTTGGGGATATTTAGTTTAAGAAATGTATTTTAATATTCCATTGGTAGTTGTCTGATTTCCAACTTCAAATAGGGTAGCTAAGCTATTTTGTAGGAGTTGTGCTGTAACAGTTGTAATATTTGTTTCATTTAGTTTATTGTCCTAGTTGGCATAGCTATAGTCGTCCAAATGAGCTGATTTTTGGACATGTTGTAAACAAATATGTTAGATTTGTACTCCTTTTTGGAATCAGATCAATTGAATTGAAAGTGAAACTTTTATGCCCAAAATACTAAGCTGTGTGCTAAGTGTTTCTCTCGGTCAGTTTTGACTAGTTATCAAACCTTTGCAAATTCCTTCATCTAAATGTTGTTTTGGTGATTGAATCACAAAGTAGACTCAAACTAGAAGCTCATTGTTATAGTTTGGTCTTTGATTGGTGGTAATTTGGTTAGTGGAAGTGGTGGTTGTTCAACTAGTTTGAACCGGTTTGATACATAGCTCTTATCTTTGTTCTTTGTCAATTCGAATGCTCTTGTTCTCTTAATCAATATGCATCATTTTGGTATCAGAGCTGTAGGTTGATTAAGAGCATTCTAATTCATCCCAAAAACACACACACAAACAAAACCCAAACATAATCCCCCCTAAAACCGAACCTATTCTAAGCCCAAACACACTTCTTTTCTTTCTTTCTAGCCTAATTTCATTGAGGTTGAATCAATCATGAGTGGAGGTGAAGAAAATCAGTTTAGAAGGGTATGAACTTGAGTGAAGCAAGGTTGGTAGGAGTGGAGAATCAAATAGCCACTTTGAGTGAACAAATGGCTAATTTGATGACGTTGTAGAGAAGGGATTTAGAGGACCTTTAAGGAGAGAAAATGTGGAGGATGAAGGGTAGCTTATGATAGTAGTGAGGAGGTTTCTCTGATCTTCAAGAACTAGGAGAAAGCCACGAAAAACAGATGATTTTAGAGACATTAAGTTAGAAGTTCCTGAGTTTGATGGAAACCTTAATCCAGATGCTTATTTGGAGTGGGTTTCAAGGTGTGATAGGATCTTTGAACTTAAGGAGTATGATGATGCTAAGGATTTTAAAGTTGTTGTAGCTAAGCGAAAGGGGTATGCATCCCTTTGGTGGGAGAATGTTGTTTAGCTAGAACTAGAAAACAAAGCCTAAAATCAAGAGTTGGATAAACTTAAAAGAAAATGAAGAGAAGTTTTTACCTTCCACTTATCACTCTTGATTTATAATCATTAGTGAATTGTCTCAAGATCATAAGGGAGTGAACATTACATCATGAGTTTGAAAATTGAATGATGAACTTGATGTTCAAGAGAGGAGGAGCAAACAGTCACGTTTTCTAGGAGGTTAGAAAAGACATTAGGAGGAAGGTGGAGTTACAACCTTATTCTACCTTAGATGAACTCTTTAAGTTGCTTTAAAGTTGAAAAACACTTAAGGAGAAGAAGAAGAAACCTTTTTGTGAGGGAACTACCTATCTAAGGGTTTCTAATGTTAAAACACATCACATCTCCTTACACCTAAAGTGATGGTTCGAAGGTGTTGATAAAGGGAAGAAAGTAGTG